>NC_133555.1:2734772-3037803 GCF_048773025.1 Camelus bactrianus | reverse complement strand
GGGGAGGGAGGCATGGCTCCAGGCTGATGGAGGGCTTTGGGCCAGATCTGGCTTGCTTGTCTTCCAGGGCTGGGGGCAAAGCAGGCCCTTGGGGATGCAGGTGACCTCAGAGCAGGGACGAGCGGAATGACCGGGGCAGAAGCTCTCCCTCCCCCTCACGGAGTGACTCAGGGTCAAATTATAAAGCCAGCGTGAAGTGTCTGTCTCAGGGGCCCGGGCAGCTTGCAAGGGAAAAGGGCGTCTCACTGGCTCGCGCTGAGGACGGTACCCTCACGCTGCAGACAGGGTAGCGTGGGGATCCAGGCCGGGAGAGGACCGCACGCGTAACCTGAGAGTGGGGTCACACACACACGGCACGATGTTACCTGTGGCCGTGGACTTGCCCTGGACCCACAGCTGCTGGGGGACACAGACACTGCAGGTGGCGTCATGTCGGGGAACAAGGCTGAGGTCTCTGCTATGTCCAGCTGCCTATGGAACCTTGGGCAAGTCACTTAACCACTCTGGTCCTCAGTGTGCTACCCCTAATTAGCCACGGCCAGAGGCCCCGTCCTCAGCACATCACTTGTCTCAACTCCTTGACTCTCAGCCAGGCTGTGAGATGCTGGGACCATGCTACCTCAGGTGGTGACCGCCCTGAGGTCATGCCGCTGGGACCCTGGGCAGAGTCAGTCTCCCTGCTCCCAGGGACAGGAGCATCACCCGTGGCTCCCCGTTATTTCCTCTTGTAAAACTAGGGTGGGGGAGGGGCTGGCAGGGAAGAGGATCAAGGCCCTCCCCTGTCCAGAGCCAGGAGGGAGGCTCAGCGCCATGGAGCTGTTGTCTGGAACCCTAGGCAGCTCCTGAGCACTGCCAGCCATCATTCACCTGCAGGAAAGGACAGCTCAGGGACTCACGTGTCTGGCGCAGGTGAGAGAAGTAGAGGAAGTGAGGGCTGGGGCTGCGCTCTGCCTCAAGGGGCACGGAGCCCAGTCCTGAGAGGAGCCTCACCCCTCTGCAGCCCAACCGGGTACCAGCCAGTGACACCTTAAGTGCAGCCAGTGAGCCTCTCTCAGTGGGACCCCAGAGCTGCTCACTGCAGGGCTGCGGGCTGTTTTCAGGGGAAATCACGTAAGCTAAGTCTCACCCCAAAGGGAACCAACCCACATACTGACGGCTGAGCCCTCTGAGGCCCTGTATACAGTCGGTGCCTAATATTTGTCCTAGCCTCTCTCTCACCAATGTGTCCCTCGAGAAAGTCTAGAAAACACAGATTCAATTACGTCACTCCCTTTCCCTTCTCCTACAGCTGCCACGGTTCCCGCTTCTAGAGAACAAAGCTCAGACTTATCAGCCTGCCATCCAAGGCCTCAGTCCTTCTCCCGGGCCCCTGGTGTCCTGCACTCTGGCCAAACCAGTGACTTGTTGTTCCCACTCATGTGCTCTTTGAATGCCACGCCTTAGCATGGGCTATTCTTTCTGTCCAGAATGTCTTTTTCTCTCTCCTTTTCAGCCTAGTGAGCTCCTACGCATCTCTCAAAGCTCAGCTCACATGGCCCCTCCATTTGCAGACGGGGAAATGAGGCCAGAGACGGGCAGTGACTTGTTGCTCCAGGCTACACAGCCAGACAGATGCAAACATGGAATTAATAAGAGTCAGCACTCAGTGAGCACGTCTTTTTACTGTGTTAAATACTCACTTAATCCTCTCTAGCTGGGCAAGATCACAGTCTGGAAAAAGCCACGAGAGGGTTCTGAGCTGAGAAAGGGTGTGTTTGGGGTCACAGCTGGTGGCAGAGATGCAAAGGGAAGGTGGGGGGAGCAGTGAGAGGCCACGCTGGGTCTGGGAGGGTGATGACGGGGGTCCCGTGAGGGGAGGGCCGCAGTGCCGGTGGGGAGGGTGGTCAGATTCTGGACATGCTTTCAAGGGAGAGCCGAAAGGACCAGCGGGTTGGATGTGGGGTTTGAGGTAGGAAGGAGTTTGGGATGATTCCTAGGCATGCTCCCTCCTGGAAGGGCCTCTGCAAAGAAGGCAGTGACAGGGGCAAGCCCCTGGGACCATGCTCAGGGCAGTCTGGTCCTGTTTCCTTCCCCTCTCTTCATGCACAGTAAAAGGGAAGGCTCCTGAGGGCAGGCGGCCCCGGCCTCCCTGATCTCACAGGCGGCAGGCTGGTCCTCTCTCCTAAACCTGCTTTCCAGGCTCCTCCTCTGTGGACCCCACTCCTCCCCAGGGCTCTAGAAAGATGGCAGGTTGTCCAGGAAAGTTCAGGTGGGCTCCCAGGGTCCTGCTAGAGCCCGAGGGATCGGGATGGGGGGGCAGGCAGGTGGCCAGCGCTCGCAAGTCCACCTGAGCACGCAGGGCTTGGGAAAGAGCCTGCCGGACCAGGATGTCTCCCAAGAGAAATCTTGTCTTAATGTCTTCTGGGCCGGGGAAGGGAGCGGGGCGCTCAGAAAGGGGGTTCCGGAAGGCAGGAGCCCTGGAATCCCGGGGCGGGGGGCCCAGGCTGGGGCCCAGGCAGGGGAGCAGGCGTGGGTGAAGACTACACCTGAGGACCCTGATGCTCACGCGTGCTCCTTCTCAAGAGCCCCCGGGCTGACGTGAGGGGGCGAGCCCTCTGTAACAGGGGGCCAGGCGGGCGTCTGAGAAGGGGCCACTCCTAGTCCTGGGGGACAGTTGTACCCACAACGAGGACACTGACGAATGCTGGCCCACACGCATCACGCAGACTCCCGGGCCGGCCCACGCATGACCCGTTCCATGGAGGCAGCCCCGCCAGCCTGGGAGGGCAGCGCCATGATCTCCCAAGTGCAGCGGAGGATGCCAAAGCCCAGACAGGAAAAGGCACCTGTCCCAGCCAGGAGAGCAGAGCGAGGGTGCCAAGCCAGGCAGCCAGTCCACGCCCGAGGCAGCCGGGCCCCAGCGGGGACCCAAGGGGCTGGGTGGGTGCCGGCGCCCTGCGTGGGGCAGGCCCTGGGGGGTCAGGCCGTGCCAGGCACAGCAGAGTGGACAGGGATGTGGCCTCGGGCCTCGGTCAAGTGAGAAGAGTGAAGTGCCTGCATTTCGTTGCCTGGAAACTCAGCTCTCCAGTGGGTGGGGAGTTGGGGAGGGTGGGGGCGTTAAGGGTGCCTGTGATTGCCTTTGCCAGTGCAAACTATGCACACGTAAAGAGCCCCGTCACAGAAGCCCGGGGATCTCTGAGCACACACTGAAGGCCCGGGTGTCAGGGGACGGACACGGGCCACCTGGGTGAGAGCTGACGGACCCTTTCTTGCTTAAGATTCCCCAGCCCGGGCCCCAGCATCTGGCTGGGACCAGGCAGCAGTTAACCCCCTCCTCTGCGGGCCTGCTCCTGGGCCACATTCTAAGAGGTGGAGAGACGCCCTGAAACAGCAAATCCAGTGATGATGCGGGACCACCTCCCTCCTCAGCACCGTCTCTGGCCCCGGGCTCTCAACCCCATGCAAGGCCTGATCTCAGTTATTTCCAGCATCAAGTTAACAGCTCATGAAGTGCAGGAAAAGCAAGGCACTACTACATTTTTGATCAGCCTCCAAGCACTGCATTAGAAGGACTTGCCCATATGTCAGCTAGGAGTCACCCAGACGGAGCCCTCCACATTCTGCCTTTCTCATGTCTGGCCTGTGTGTAAACTCCTGCGGTTATTGACTATATTGTGGTAAACTGTAAGCGTGCCCCTAGTTCTGCACTCCTCTCATAAAGAGGCAGGGCCTGTTTCCCCACCTCTTGAGTCTGGGTTAGTCTTTAGCAAATGGGATGTTAACAAAAATGGTGTAAGCAGAGGCTGGCAAAGTGCCCCTGCCTTGGGCCTTTCCCATCCGTTGTTTTCTTGGAATGCTGAGCCACCTACAAACAAGCCTAGGCTAACCTGCTAGGTGATGAGACCACGGGACCCACTGCCCATGGCACCCCAGCCAATAGCCAGCCAATCTGCAGAAGAGGTAGCCTGATGCCCTGCAGCTGACCTACCTGCGAGGGAGCCCAGCAAAGACCACAAGAACTGCCCAGCCAAGCTCAGCCCAAACTGCCCATCAGCAGAACCATGAGCCAAATCAAATAAATGGCTGTTGCTTAAAGCCACTGAGTTTGGGGAAGTGTGTTACACAGCGAATGCTAACTGATACATATTTTTCACTCTTATCTACTTACCTTTTCACTTGAATAACTACATCAGCTTCACATATGCATTTTTCTCTGTGCAATAACAGGTTTGATGTGCTAACTATATTTTTTCTAAAATACATTAAGAAAATTGTATCATTTTCAGACAACATAAGTACGTATACCTGCCTTTGGGAAACAATCCTCACAGAGATCCCATGGGTGTAGGAACGATTCATTCCCCTCATTTGACAGTTAAAGAAACTGAGGCTCAGAAAGGGGCAGTGACTTGCCGAAGGTCAAACAGCCAGTAAAATGGCAGAACTGGGATTCGACTCCAGGCCTGTCTGAGACCAAAGGCATGGATTTACCTCCAAATCTGTACCCACCTCCCACCCACCCCACCCCAAGAGAGTGGCTCCCGTGTCCCCGGGCTGCCCTCTCTGCCCCCCGCCCCATGCCCCCAGCCCCCCTCCTCCGGCGAGGCCAGGCTTACTCCCAGAACTCCGTGACAGGGGAGGTGAAGTTGGCGGTGCTGAGGGAGGCCCACAGACTCTTGTTCTTGCGCAGGGTGTCCTCCAGGCACTGGGGCGTGTTCCAGCTGTGGTTGCAGTGCGCCCAGGGGAGGTCCGACTGGAAGGAGTGGAACAGGTAGTACGTGGCCCAGGCCAGGATGACGATGTAGTATATATTCAGGAGGGACACGATCACGATGGAGGCGTAGCCGATGCCTGCAGGGGTGGGCGAGCAAGACGAGCATCAGGGGGCGGCCAGACCCACCGTGGCCACATCCTCACACAGAAGACCCTGGTACCTCCAGGCCTGGGCCAGAAGGGGACCTTTAACAGTGACCAGAAAATATCTGTAGGATGAGTGGGTGATTGGATGGATGGACAGGTGTAAGAGTGGGCGGTTAGATAAATCAGACAGTTACATGAATCAAAGGATGTATGGACAAGGGATGGATCAATGAATGGACGGTTAGATAGATGAATGGTGAGCTGGCTGGATGAACAGATGGGTGGTCAGTTGGTTGGATGGATGGATGGTTAGATGGACTGACGGATGGATGGATGTTGGACTGATTGATGGATGGATATTCACGGTGTTGGATGGATGCATGGGTGGTGGTGGATTGGAAGTTCGGGTAGATGAATAGATGGATGGACGAGTGGATGGGTAGACGGACTATCTAAACTACTGACTAGTTTAATGGAAGAAAGGTTTAACAGATAGGACAGGTTTATACGGATGACTGAATGAACAGACTCACACATTCTCCCATCCCTGCTAACTATAATCGTGACAGTATCATCTTATGAGGGCAGACTAGGTACTGGGCCCAGGACTACATGTTCTAACAGTAACATAAAGCCACCACTGGTTTGGGGCTGCCTGCATGTACGAAGCACTTTTACACGGCTATGTCCTTTGGTCTCCATAGCAACCCTGTAATTAAGCACATTCTTTCCATTATCTGTATGAAGACGCTGAGGCACAAAGAGATTAAGTGACTTTCCCAAAGTCACCAGAGCGAGCACAGAGAGCACGTGGGACTCGAAGCCAGACTGGAAGGTTCCTGAATCCAAGGGTTCGTCTCCTGGGCTCTGCGGCTTAGCAGCCGCCGCTCACCTATCCTTCAACGACCCAGGGAGGCGGGACAGCCACAGGCAACGAGCCGCTGCCAACTGCAGCAGCATCGCCCGCGCACCGTGCCGGCTGCGACCTGTGTCAGGCACAGCGCCAGGGCTTGGCATGAGGCTCCGATGTACCTGGCAAACAGCAGGTGCTCAATAAACGTTTGCTGAACAGTTGAACACCAGGCCCCAGGTGATCTTTGTCCCGTACTCACCGGCAAACAAGGGGCAGATCTTTTCCCAGCATGTGATGCCCCCTTCAGAGGTGTACTGGCCTATGATTATCTCCAGGAAAAACACAGGCAGGCCGCCTCCAAACAGGAAAATAAAATACGGTATCAGAAATGCACCTGCAGAGAGAGCAGAGCAGGGCGAGGGTAAGGCAGCGGCTGTCCTGGGGCTGAGGCGGCAGGCCTCACTCCCAAACCCTCCAGGACAATGGAATCGGAGAGCATGGGTGAGGGGCGGGAGGGTAAGGCCCAGCTCCTGGACCTGGCTGAAAATTCTCCACGCCCTGCTCACCTGTCAGCTGCCATCGGCCCTCCGGCGAGCCCTCTGACCTTCTGCAAGTCCACCAGGTGCTTTCAGCCTCTGAGCCTTTGCTTAAGCCGTGCGACTACCTGCCTGCCTTCCCCACATCCGCCCGCCTGAAGGACTGCTCCGCCCTGAACGCCCGTCTCAGACGTGGCCTCCTCGTTGCAGCCTTCACCTAGCCTCCCCCAGGCCCGCCCAGGAAGCCGAGAAGAGCTAGCTAGGAGGGGTGCGGAGACGAGAAGGAAGAGGTGGGCCTCTGCAGTCGGGGGTGGGAGCCGGGGGGCCAGTCAGGGGCACAGAGCTGGGGTGAGGGCTCCTACCTGGTGTCCACTAATGGCTTCAGCGGGTCCAAAAACCCTTGGAAACTGTGGTGACTCGGGTCTATATGTAAGAGCTTTGTTCTGGGGAGCCTAGGACCCATCAGAGTCCCAGAGGCACCTGAGGCCTAAGAAAGGTTAAGAAACCAGGCTCGAAGGCAGAACTTCCCCAACGACAGTCCTCCTGGCACGGGCGCCATGCGGTATGCCCGCCTCTGCGGACAGACCAGCCCTCGGCTGCGGGCTGTCCCGAGGAGCTGGTGGCGGGCAACTCCTGCCCAGTTTTACTGCCCCAGCAAGAAAGCCTCGGTTGCACACTGCCCGCCTTTCACCTCCCCAACAGGAGAGGATTCTAGCTCAGAACCTCCAGCAGGTTGAAAAAAACCCAAAAACCCCAAACCCCAACAAGGTCCTACTGGACAGCACAGGGAACTATATTCAATACCTTGTAACAGCCAAAGTGCAAAAGACTATGAAGAGAAATATATGTATGTGTAGAGAATCCTCACGCTGTACACCAGAAAGTAACACGACACTGTAAACCGACTGTGCTTCCATTAAAAACAAAACAAAATGAAAAACCCAAACCAACCAACTAACCAACTGACCAGAGACCTTACATTTAAAAAATACCTTCCCTGGGTGAAGTGGTCAAAAGAGTCAAACTTCTGATTACAAGATAACTTAGTCCTGGGTGTCATGCACAGCGTGGTGCCCCCAGCTAACACTACTGGATCATATATTTGAAAGCTGCTAAGAGACTAAAGTCTTCATAGTTCTCGTCACAAGAAAAATAAAATGTGTGACTGTGTGAAGTGATGCCTGTCAGTTAGACTTAGTGAGGGGATTGCTCCACAATACAGGAATCAATCAGACTGCGTACCTGAAACGAACACAATGCTGTGTGTCAATTATATCTCAAAAAAACTGGAAAAAATTAAAATTAAAAATGATCTTCGCTCTATTTTTTTTTCCTGGATACCTTTCTGTCATGGCAAATGACACTGATTGATTATTTAAGATGGGAAACAAAGCTGGCTTTTGAAATACATTTGGTTTCAGTTAGAAAAGCAAGAGCAAACGTTAGGAAAGATATCAAGTAAGGAAGAGTGGGGAGGTGCAGAGACAGGAGGGAACTTACGAGGGGGCGTGTGAATATCTGAAGCTGGGAGACCTGACCTGGGTCTCATCGCCCTTCTCAGAGGATCAGAGAGGGTAAGCAATCTGCTCGAGGTAACACAGTAAGACCCTGACAGAACACCACCTGATTCCCAGTCATGCTCATCTCTCGGCTCTGAGCGGGGCAGGGTAGAGCCAGGGAGGGGAGGTCAAGGTGGGCCGGAAAAGCCAGGCAGGGGGAAGCCACCCAGTCCACCCTTGCTCTGGCCCCCGGTTCTCCCCCGAAGCCACCCTGCACAGCCCAGGCTCACCTCCACCATTTTTGTAGCAGAGGTACGGGAAACGCCAGACATTGCCCAAGCCCACGAAGCCGCCAGCCACCGAGAGCACGAAGTCCATCTTGCTGGCCCACTTCTCCCTCTTCGGGGGCTTCCCCTCCGCCTCGTCCTCAGGCCTCGTGCCCGGGCTCTTCCCTGGGGGTGGCTTCAGGATGTCCTTGTGGAAGTCTTTCAGACACTGCAGCTTCTCCTTCGTGGCCATCTTCCCCTCACTCTCTGTGGGAGACAAAACAGACGCCAGCGTGCCGTTGGTGAGGGGCAGCCTGTGTGTGCTGGGCACAGCCCCACGGGCTGGCTCTGACCTGCCCAGGCCTGTGGCAGGGGGTTGCCACCCCCTCATCTGGCCAGCCCTCTGCCCCTCCTAGGTGATCAGGGGTCTAGTGATCCAGGGACTGACAGGTGCCATTCCTTAAGCACCTACCGAACAGAAGCACTGGGGCCCCACACCTGTTTTCCCTGAATGTCACACCCATCCTCCACCCGCAGGCACATCAGCTTGAAGCCACCCAGCCCCGGCAGCATCTCTGCAGAATATGACACCTTCCAGGCAGGTCTAGGCCACCTTCCAAGTAACAGCCTCCCTGCATGTTCTAGAAATTATCTCAAATTTCATATTTACATAGAAAGTGACACTCACACCTCAATGCCTGGCTCGCAGGAGGTACTCATCCCTCACTATTTAAAGAACGGAAAAACACAAACCAGTGAGGAACGGGGTTTCAGGCTGGAATGGAAAGGGTATTTGAAAATGGAGTTCCCATCAAAGTACGGAAAATGGATGTTTATAAAATATATTTGCAACTCATTAACCAGTCACATCTCTGCCGCATAGAAAATAAGGCATTTGCTCGGTCAGGATTACGTAAGAATGCTGGCTAATCTCCCCGTGTCCTGCGCAGCCCTCCTGATGCTTGTTCTGGCTTGCTCGGACCCCGGCAGCATCCAGGCTCCCTGGGCTGGCAATGGGAGGCCCCAGAGGACATCAAATCTCCGAGGAGCTGTTCATGGGCACCCTCAGCCCAGCCCTGCTTGTACCCCATTCGAGAGAAAGTCTGCTACCAGCCAGCACAGCCTTTTCTCCCTGTGTTCTCTCAGGCCCGTGAGTCCTCACTGCCCCTGGCAACCTGGCCGCGAAGGCAAGGGTATCGTGAGTCCCAGCCCAGAGGGAGAGGGTGCCGAGGGCCAGGGAAGACAGATGAGCCATTTCCCCATCTGCAGAACTAAAGGGATGATGACAAAGGTGACTGATCATAGCCAAGCAGCCCTGGACGTAACTTGATTGTCTTCATGCTCCAAATTGGTGGCCAACACTGAATTACCAGATTTCAGAGAGAGGTGGAAATTTCTAAGTTCTCTTGAGAAATGGGAAAGTGGGCCATGATGGGTCCACGCCCCTGACAGAGACCATCAGCTGGACCAGACGCGGCCATCACCCAGGCACACGGGGGCCAGCTCGCCACCCCACCCGGCCCACCGGACCTGTCCAGGGGCATCTGCGCCTGCTTGCCACAGGGCTTGGCACTACCTGAAAATGCCTTCAAGCCCTTGCTTGCTTGTTAACGGCCTCATCCCCGACTAGAATAGAGGCTCGGTGGGACAACGCCCTGCCCTGTCCACTGCTGTGTGCCCAGGACTGGCGCACAGTAGGTCATCAGCCAGGAACTGCTGGGTAGATGGTCCCCAGAGTGGAGTCAATTACAAAGCCTGGCTCCGCCACCTCCCAACCGTGTGACACTGGCGTGTCCTTGGCCTCAGAGCCCTGTGTGGCAAGGAGGCGGTCTGGGCAGGGTGGGGTGGGGGCTACCCGAGGACCTGGGGGTGGAGGGGGGCGTGCTGGCCAGGCCCCAGCAGCCGGGCCCTCAGGGGCTGTGCTCCAAGGAGCAGAGGCACGAAAACACGACAGTATCCCCCTTTCCCCCACCCCTCCTTCCTCTCCTGGCTCGGGGTGGGGGACCCCGATTGTTTCACTATCTGGCGGTGAGCAGACCAAGAAAAGGCTTCCTGGAGCCGCCGGGCGGCTCACCGGGCCTTCCTCGTCTCCTGGAGCGCAGACTGGCGGCGGCATCCATGGCCTTTCTTTGCCCTGCTCCCTCGGGGCGACACGGGGGTTCGCCGAGCGCACGGCTACTGTAAAAATAGCCCCGGCGGCCAGCATTGTTCCAGCGCTAATTTGTGCAGCCCCCGGTGGTTATCTGAGCGGCCCATTGTGGGCTGGCGGGCGGGAGCATAATTGGAGGATGTGGGACTCCGCTCCCTCCTCGCGGAGATGTTTTTCAGGGAATGACCCCTGAGCCTCCTCACCCAGAGGGCCCGTCCCGCCCGCTCGGGCTCTCCTTGGATCTCTGGGCTGGAAGGCACTTCCTAAGGTCAGCCAAGCGTCGGGGAGGCCAGCTCCTGCTCACGCAGGCAGCCGGGGTCTGCTTCCCTGAGACCACCCTGCGTCCCGGCTCTGCCCTCTGAGTCGCAGGCCAGCTGGCCCTCAGAGAACCCCCTAGAAACATGAGGTGGCAGGTAGCAGTAAGTTCCCTGGGACCCTCAGCTCCAGGCCTGCTTTCCTGCAAGACGAGGCCTCCAGCCCCCTTCTCCACACTCAGGACCCCGTCCACCCAACCCCTGCAGCTGAACCAGGACAGTGTGGGGCCTGTCATGTGCCTGGAGTTGGGGGTCTCCCCACTCCTCACTGCCAAGGTGTATCTGGAGATGAGTTCCTCCATCACTGCCACCTGTCCCACCTGTGGCTGCTACCACCCAGGCCGGCGCACCCGGCCTTGGAGAACACACAGCCAGCAGCCCGGCTCTGGCTCCCTCCACCCAAGCTGTCGTCCATGGCCTCACTGAAGACTCACTCGCGCCAGGAGGAAGTCAGACCCAGGTGCCCTCTCAGGGGGGGCTCATTCCAAGCCCCTCTGGGGTGTCTGACCGGCCCTGGGCCTGGAGAGCCCACAGCAGCAAGACCTCCAGGTCCTGCCTCCTGTACATTCCTGGCACCCACCCACGTCTCCCCATCGCAGGGCAACCATCCCCGCCAAGCCCAACAGCCCTCACGCCGGCATCCTGCGCAGCCTCCTCACAGGTCTCCCTACTGCTACTTGGCCCGCCCCACCCTCACAATCTCTCCTCAATACTGCAGCTGAAGGCAGCTTACAGAACACACTCAGGTCAGAATGCCCTCCCACCCCCACCCTCCATCACCCTGGGAAGGAAACACGAGCTCCTCACCACGGCCTAAAGGGTCCCAGTGCAGGCACCTCTCTGCGGGACGCTGGCCCCACAGAATGGTTCCAGCTCGGCCCACCCCTCAGGCGCGGGCTCCCTGCATGGCTGCGCCAGACCCTCTGGTGGCCCCTGCGAGAATCAAGGTGTGAGCCTTGGCCTAGAAGCTGAGAGCCACTTTCCGTCTGAGTGACCTCAGGCAAGTTACTCAACCTCTCTGGTCCTCAGTGTCCTCATCTGAAAAGTGGGGCTAAACACGCCCACCTCACAGGGATGTTGTGAGGACCGAATGAAGGCTGCATGTGGCAAGTACTCCCTCACCAGTTGCCGCTAGTGTTCTTGTTTCCGCTGTAATTACTGAGTCCACTCTGACCTCGGGGTATGTAAGGCCCTAGTCCCACTCAGGGCAAGATCAGCAAGACCCAGAGAGGCCAAATGACACTTCCGAGGTCAGGAAGCCGCGACGGCGACCGTGGTGTGCCAGGACCCCCGGCTCTGCCTCCACTGTCCCGCTGCCAGCCCCGCCTGATCTCAGACGGCAGGCACCTTCCCCGGGGTACCTCCATCCACCTTTGCGGGCCGGCCACGAGGCTCGCTGACTCCCCCCCGACACCCGCCAGCAGCCCACCCCCTGCTGTAAGCACTTGGGCCCGGGCCCCTCTGCCGGCGCTCCAGCAGCCCGCTGCCTTGCGGCCGCCGCCGAGAGCTGTTTTCCTTGGCGCCAGGCCCAGGGCTATTTCATAGTGACCGGGGTACATTATTCCCCATTTTAAGAGCTTCCTCTTTGGTTATTACAGCTACAAGCGATTAGCGTCGGCTCTGAGACAGAGGCTCCAGGACGAAGCTCCCTCCTCGCCCAGCTGGAACCCTCCGAAGTCTCTGTTCCAGGGGTGGAGGCCAGAACCAGCCGTGCCTGACGAGTGACTCGTGGATCACCTGGTCAGCTGTGGGATGTACTTGGACAGATTCCACCTAGCACCAGGGATGCCCTGGATTTACAAGATGTTCCTTTGTTTCCTCCCAGTTTAAAACTCCCAGGGGAGAAGGGCGTAGCTCAAGGGGTAGCGCACGTGCTCAGCATGTACAAGGTCCTGGATTCAGTCCCCAGCACCTCCTCTAAAAATAAATAAGTAAACCTAATTACCCTCCCCCAAAATAAATAAAACTCCCAGATTTTTGAGTACTTTGTGCTGAGCTTTCTATTAAATTTCCTATTCACTCCTCAAACACCCTCATTACTGTAGAAGGGATTTTTAGACCCATTTTACAGATGTGGGGACTGAGGCTCAGGCAGGGAAACGAGTGGCCTGCCTGAGGCTACACACGTGGGAAGGAGACAGGAGGCAGAATTTCTGGCTGGTCTGCCCAGTGCCTAAGGCACTGGAGCAAAGATCAGGAGGGAGGCCTCTGTGGGGTTTGTAGATGAGCACAAAGGCCAGAGGAAAAGGACCAGAGGCACAGAGCGAGCAGCAGTGCAGGCTGGGGACTCGGCGCCCTGCCTGCTGCCCCCGCCGCCCGCCCCCTCTGGCCGCAGGTGCCCAGCGCCAGCCCGCTGGGTCTCGACTGACTTGCAGATGCTGCTGTGGCTGCCTCCTCTGGACCCACCACCTCCGGCCAAGGCCCTTCCAGGATGAGCTGCCCAGAAGCTGGGGGCTCTCTGCCTCGCTCTCCCCTGCAGAACTTGAACTTTCTCAAGGAAACAGCTTCTCACATGGCTCTCTCTTGTTGAGAACAATGACTTACGTCCCTTGTTGTCACCGACAACCACTCAGGAGTTCCTACCAGGTTTTTAAATAAGAGGGTAGGTACTTCTTCTGTTTCCTTTTTGGAATACTCTCCCCACTCCAAAAGGGCCCAGCACACAGCCAGCCTACAAGATCGCTCTCTGTGCCTGACCAGATGGTTACTTTCTCAGCAAACCTCTGGGGTTTGGCAAGTGGCTCCCAGAATCCTAGAACTGAGGCAGGAGACCTGGATGACAGACCCATTTTACCAGGGATGGGGGGAGCCTGAGTCCTGAATGGCCTCCAGCCCATTGGGCCTGCGGTGGAACCACGCACGCAGCTGGGCCCCTTGTCTGCCCTTTCCTTGTCCTTCCCCTGCCCCCCTCCCCCACATCCACCCCAAGGCCAGTGTTCTGGGCTCACAGAGGCCACAGCTAAGCTGTGTGACCTGGCGCAAGGGACAACCCTCTCTGTGTCTCAGTTTCCTCACTGGTTACAAAAAACGGAGTAAAAATAAAATAGATGATGCCTGTAAAATATCCAGCACAGGACCTGGTATAGACAAGTGGTCAACAAATATTAACTATTATTGAAGAAATCAGCTGACCACATCGGGACTTCAGTACACTACGCGGCAGGCACTGTATCCCCAGTATTTGAAAAAAAGAAAAAGCAAGCAAGGTGCGTGCACACTGATTTAGCACTGTCCTGAGCACTTGGCCAGCATTTTCTTAGTTAACCCCGTCCCTGAGTGCGGTGACCACCTTCAGTTTGCTGACAAGGCACAGAGAGGTGAAGTTACTTGCCCAGGGTCACATAGCAAGTAAGAGGCCGCTAGAGCTTTGAACGGCTCCCGGGTCTGTTCTGGCCTCTGAAATTCCACATTCTCACCTGCTCGGCTGTTTTGGATCTAGTGGCTTTGGCGACGTCACAGAGTGAAATCAGGCCTGGTGCCTTTAAGGTAGCTTCAAGCTACTGGACGGAGCTGGCAAATTCGAGAAGTAGATGAGGGAAGTGAGGGGCCACAAGACAGAGACAGAGGGGGCAGGGCGGGGGGGGCCCGTGAAGCAGCCTGCGCCCAGGGCCACAGGGATGGACTGAGCGGACTGATGAGACAGCTGGACTGGGGCAGGGCTGGGCAGGGTGGTTGGGGCTGGGAACTGGAGGCTTCCTTCAGCAGGCAGGGAGGGTCCCCAGAATTCTCTGACAGATCTGAGGGGGCTCCCTGGAGTACCCTCTGCAGACTCCAGGCAAGGGACAGGCTTAAGGAGGAGGAGAGCTGGGATCAACTGGTAACGCCTGTCCTGGGCGTACTGCCCAATCACCATCCTGGCCCTAGAAAGCCTTTAACAGCTAAGCACCGAAAAAAAAGGAAACTCGTGTTAAGAGCACCACTTCGCTGCTCAGGGTGGCTGTTTCTGAAAGGAAGCAGGAATTAATTTTAAAGAAAGAGTTTTTTTTATTCTTTTCATAAAAGGAACAGCTTTAAAGACTGAATCACTGGACTGGATCATGGGGTCTGTAGCCCTCTGTCTGGTTACCGATTCCTAACTCGGGCTAACTCAGGCACGACAGGGACCTGGCAGGCAAAGGACAGAGAACGGTGGGGAGGCCACAGGGAGAGCCCGCAGCACGTGGGGCCGGGTTCCAGCCCTGGGCAGCTCTCCTCAGCGCCTTTGGGACCAGGGCCACTGGGGCCAGATCCTCCAGCTTCTCCAGAGGTGCTGAAATCTGAGATGTACGTGCATACACAACTTGCAGTTTCTAAAGCGTCGTGTGGCCCGAACACTCAGCGTGTCCCCTTTGCTCAGCCCACGGTCTTGCCCACGGTCTCCGGTCACCCGGGGCAGCCGCAGCAAAGGGCAGGGCAGGCTCGGCTGGAGACGCTGCCCGGCCCGGCCTCCAGGGCCCGACGGCTCGCCCAGTGAGGTCATCCAGGAAGCCGGGCATTGTTTGGCCAGGAACAAAGTCGAAACAATGAGCGACAGTCTTGTGGTCCTAGTGAAAGTGAATTCCATTTGGGGAATTGTTTTCAGCACGACATCTCTGGGGACAGGGCTTGTGCTCTCCTGGGCTCAGGGTCTCGCCTGGGCAGGGCCCTCGCCCCCACCAGCTAACTGCAACCTGGCCCCCATGAAGGCTCGCGTCTACCCCCAGGGACCCCTACTCTGCGGAAAGCACCCTGCCCGGCTCAGGCTCAGCCTCCAACCTACAGAAGCGCTGACTTCGCCCTCAGCCTCATGAAGCCCCCCCTTTCACAGACCAGGAAGCTGAGGCTCAGAGAAGGGGAGGGTCTGGCCCGGGTCACACAGCCTCGCAGCACAGCCAAGATTTGCACCTAGATCCTATCTCCACATCCTTGGTGCCACCCCAGGACATGGCAGCCTCTGCACAGGGACCACCAGAACAGGTCTGCAGTCTGCAGGGGAAAAAGTGGGTGAAGGTGAGCATGTTCTGCAGAGAACTGGCCTCTGGGACATAGCTGGGGAGGGGAGGGCAGGGCAGGATGTGGGCCCAATGTACAGCCACCTGCTCCAGTCCCCTCACAAAAACTGCAGGCGGGTGGGGGGGGCGGAGGTGCGAGCAGGCCGCACAACGTGCCCAAAACACAGGAGTCCCCAGCACCGGCCGAGCAGGCCGCCGAGGCGGGGTAAAGGGCAGCAGGTAAGGAGCAGAAAGCTGCGTCTAGCTCCAGCTCTCGTTCTGCAGGTCAAACACGTGCCCTGCGCATCTTGGATGCTGAGGGATGAGCCAGAGCAGTGAAGACCGAATCAATATTTACTGAGAGCCTGCTCCACGAGGTGCCAGGCACTGCTGGAGGAACAGGGGACTCAGGGCGAACCTGCCGCTGACATTCCAGAAGGGGAGACAGACCCTAAACACGTACACGAACAGATATTTATGACCGGGGCCAGCACGCCAAAGACAAGCAAGCAGGATGCGGTGCAGGCGACGCGCACGGGGAGCCCGACAGGCCCCGTGAGGAGGGGACATTCCCTAACGGCAGACGCTCACTGAGGACTGGCTCTGGGCAGGCCTTGTGCTAAGCCCTTTCAGGGACCAATTCATTTACATTCATTGATGCCTCTCACCAGCCCAGATGAAGACATGAGGCCCAGAGAGGTGAAGCTACTTGCCTGAAGTCACACAGCTGGGACTCAAACCCAGGCAGGGGCTCCAGGATCTGTGCTCTTAACCACATTGAAGCTGAGATCTGCATCTCAGAGCAGGGAACAGCATGTGCGAAGCAGGCCACGCTGGGCATGGCAAGGGAACAGAGAAGGCCAGCACAGGACAGAGCAAGGGAGCGGGACACGGGGCAACCCGGAGGGGAGGCCAGGCCTGGAGGCCAGGGGCAGAATCTGGATTTATCCAGTGAGTGGTGGGAACCCCTAGAGAGCTGTGTGCTGCCCCAAGGAAGGCTCAGCCTGGGCAACTAAAGGCCTCGCACATCCCTGCACGCTGGGCGCCCTCCCCCTCTGCGAGGGGGTTTTTCCGTCTGTAAGCTGCTGCCAGTAGGGACTTCCTAGTGGGGGCCTGCAGCCCTCGGTCTTTTGCAAAGAGGGACCAGTCAAGGATGACTGGCCATAACTCCTTCCCCTTGGCTAAGGGGCACAACGCGGGTGACCCAGGGAAGAAAATGTGTTGTGCGTCGCGTCCAGACCCCTCGGCCCTCCGTGGGTGAAGCCCCGAGGCTAACCGATCTGGGACAAGTCACTTCCCTGCGCCCAGCAGGCCCCTGCTCCCCTGGGGCCGCAGGAGGAGAAGCCCAGGCTGCCCCACCTGCACTGGGCCCCCACCCGCGGCTGGCCCAGGGCCACTGCAGGGGCTCCTCTTCCTGCCCTCGGGGTGCTGATGTCCCAGCACTGGGGGCTCGTTTGGTCACAGTGTCACAAAAATCGTTCTAAGTTCAGGAGGAGGACAAGAGTCACGTGTCTGGTCAGAGAGGCTTCAAGGAGCTGGTCCCATGACCCCCTCACCCGCCCTCCCCAGGCTGGGCCCCGCCCCGGGCTCCTGGGGGAAGGAGGGGGTCCAGGAGTGGTCAGGCTGCATGGACTCTGTCTGAGGGGCCTTGGACCCCAAATGCCACTTAGATTTCCAGAGCCACCGCCCAGGTAAAGGAGAGGAGGCAGGAGGCGGGAGGGCCGCCACGTCTGCCGGGGGTGCTGGGGGCCTGTTTTCACGCACGGGGCGGGTGAGTCAGCAGGCAACGGCCTCCTGGCACTGAGTCACCAGCCACAAGCCTGTCACTCTTCTGCCCCCAGCCCAGCACCAGCAGGGTTCTGCCGGAAGTGGGGGTGGAGGGGGTCAACCATGATCCTGAGGCCGGGCTGCAGAACCCAGGATTATTTCTGGAGGCCACAAAGAGAGACATGAGAAAACAGAAAGGCTCGTTTTTTCATTTCCTCAAACTTCCCCTTTTAAGCTCTAAGAAGCTAAAGCCGCCCTCCCCTCACTGGCTGTGAACAGCAAACAGAGGGCAGCCCCTCCCTGGCGCTGTAGAAACTGGAGAGACAGGCCATGGGGGCAAGGCCAGCTAAGGGCACGCCCGAGGCCCAGCCACCCCCACCTCTGTCACCAGGGCTCTGCCGGAAGTCACAGCTCCACGGAAACCAGCCAGGCAGTCCCCGCTCTTGGCCTCGGCGTCCCCATCTATAATATGGGCGCCACATCCTGCCTCCGTGCGCGGAGCCTCCAGGCTCAGCAAGCATCTGTAAACAGGCTCCCTGTTCCTCTTTCACACCCGTTCCTCCTCCAGGAGGGAGGACTTCCTTCTTCCCTCCCAGCTCCACCCTCACCTCTCCCCCACTCAGAAAGCCAGCCCAGGGAGCCTGGAGCCTGTGGACGGAAACAGCTCGGGATTCAGCGAGGCGGAGGGCTGCCCCCCAACCCCCGACAGCACAGGGGCGTCACCTGGGCTTTTGCCCCACTGTCTGCAAGTCAAGTTTCAGGCAAACTCTACTGTCCAGAGCCCACCCGCGATGCCCAGGGGCCCCCAAACCACCCAGCCCAGGCTTTCCCAAGCCTCCGCACCTTGGTTCCTGCCCTCCCCCAAGTCACTCACAGGCAAGCCCACAGGCACACAGCCCCGAGGACCCCCAGTGCCTTCCTGGGGGTCCACAGGCCACACCACCTCTGCGCCACACTCCCAGGGCCTGCTGCCTGACACCTGGGACAAGACCCGGCACCGCGAGTACCTTTGGGGGCCCTCAGTATAGGAGTAAGTCCCTCCCACTTTGCAGCTGTGAGGGTGCCTCAGTTCGGGTGGCGGAGCAAAGAGCTGGAGATGCGAGACACAGCAGGGCTGTCCACACACCCCCTCTGCTACAAAGAGAGGAGATGGGTCCCCGGCATCTCAGCACAGTTCCCCTCAAAGGTTCAAAATTCTACAAAACTCGGCCTTTTATTGAGAGAGAAGCCCCAAATCTTTAGGAAGTCAGTTACATTAAACAACGTGTTCTCTGAGCAAAACTGAGTTGGAAGCACATTCTCCCTCATCCTCTATGGGTTTGCCCAGTGCTAGGGATCCAACTAGACCTTGTCCCAAAATCAAAGGCTCCAAGTGGGGCCTTAGAGGTCCTGGCATGTGTGTTCGCAAGCCCACTTTCGAGATGGGGACACCAAGGTCCTTGACCCACAGCAGATCAATACATGAGACCCCGGCCCTTTTCTCAGAGGGACCGTCAGAGCTGGAGGGAACTCACTGCACAGAGAAGAAACTGAGGCTGGAGTGGGGTGACCGAAGTTAGGGGCGACGCCAACACCCCAGCCCGGTGGCGCCCGGGAGTGCCAGAGGCTGGAAGCAAAGGTCTTATTCCAAACCTGGGTGGATCGGATTCATATCTGACTCCGTCAGGTTGGCGAACGCTGGCGCAGCAGCAGCAGCAGGGACTTCCAGGGCTGCAGGATGGGGCCTAACAGCAACTACTGCTTGGCTGGAAGGAAAACTCAGCGTTAGAACTCACCCTGGGGGTGGGGTGGGGGTAGGCTCGAGGGAGGACTGGCACTTCTAAACCCTGGCTTTCCTGCACGTGCAGAGAACCTCCCAGGGCAGCCCAGAGGGCTTCCGTGTCCCTTAACCTTCTCCTGCAACTCCACTTAGGCCTTGACCGCACCCGCCAAGAGCACGGTGCTAGGGACTGGGCACTCCCTCCTTCTGGCCTGTCACTCAAGCAGTGTCACAAGACGAGGCCACCCCAACCCCTGGGAACTCCCCAGAGGCGTGCCCTGAACTCTGCTCCCACCTGCTTAGAAACAAGCTGGTTTCTAGCAAACCCCACTGCCTGCCATGTTGCCCTCAGCTCAAGAACTATCAGTGGCTCCCAGCTGCTCAGAGGATAATCATCTCAATTTCCCCACCTGGAATCCAAGGCTCCTTATACTCGTCCACCCCATCCCCAATCTCTGCTGCCTGATTTCTCCTCTTGTCCTGCATGGGTCCCAGGGCCTCCTGGTTCTCCCCGACGTTACCCCAACTCCACCATGGGCTTTGCTTATGGGTTCTCTTATGTTTAGGTGGATCCCACCCACCTTGAAGACTTGGCCTAACTGTCACCTACCAGGATGCCCTTCCTGCCCCTCTACCCTTTCCCTCGCATCCTCCTCTGCCCCAGTTCCCCAGGTGCTGGGCTCTTGTTCAGAACTGTGCAACTCTAGACAAAGTTCAAAGTTCTTGTGGGGACACCTTAGTTTCTTCTCCTATAAAACGGGCCTCCTAATCTGTAAACCATCCCTCCCTGAAGTCTCTGGGCTCATGGGCAGAGTTAGCAGATGCCCAAGCTCCTCACATGTAACTGAACATAAGCATCGCCCAGGACTCTGCAGACGCCCGCCCCCTGCCCCAGACCGACTGACTGCCTCCTCACAGCTGTTAAACCAGCCCCCAAGCAACTCTCAGAATCAGGTGAGGCTGGGAACAGCGGCGCTAAGGGCTGGGAGATGCCGGGTAAAATGCAAAAGAAATCATCCAATGAAAAGGACTCCTGCCTGGGAGGCTAACGCGCGTGATCGTGCACAGGCGTGTGCACACGTGTGCGCATGTGCGTGGTCTCCTCGGCCAGACTGTGGGCAGCTGGGGGCCGGGCTGGCTGGGTTTCGTCTGCCAGCCCCGGTGAGCCCAGGGCTACCCCAGTAACCATCTGCCCCACACGTGATCATCTGCCAAGGTTAACTCCCTATTACCACTGCTCCTTAGAGTACCCCGGGGAACGGGCACTTTGCCCCATTTTACAGATAAGGACACTGAGGCTCTGAGGGGAGACATGACCTGGCCCAAGGTTACTCAGTGAGTGAGTGACAGAGCCAGGACTGAACCCCGGGCAGGCCAGCCTCCTTGTTACCTGCTTGTTAAAGTGAAAAAGCCTGAGAACTGAAGGTGAGGGCAGGCAGGTGCATTCCCTGGGGCCTCTGGGGCGGGGGGTTGAGTGGGCTATTCTGGTGAGCATCAGAGACACCCCCCCCCAACCCAGGAGAAGGGGGCACACGAAGGAAACCGGGACCTGGCTTTGAAGCCTGGTGAAGGGCAGAGGCCAGCTGAGCAGGCGTCTCCAAGGACAGGGACAAGGTGTAGGGCATACTGCCAGGGACGTGCAGACCCCCTGGCTGTCACCCTAGCAGTCACTTGTTTTCTAAGGTGGAGGCAGCAGGTGGGGCCCTCTCTCCCTCAGTGAAGGCAGTAAACCCTCAAATGGGGGTTTCCTCCAGTACAGAATGAGGAATAGTACCTGCCTCTTAGGGCTGCTGAGATGAAGTAAGCTCACACGTACGGACCGCTTAAAACAGCACCTGGGCAGTCACGCGCACTCTCCCCCAGACAAGCGGCGGCCTGGAGGCACAGCTCAGGCCCTGCGGGGCGCCTCCTACGTGCCAGGCCTGCTGGGCACTTTGCAGATCCCCCACGGAGCCCGGACTGGGGTTCAAACACAGGTCAGCCAGCTCTGAGGTGCGGGGCTCACCTTAACATCCTTGCCGCCTGCTCCAACTTCCTCTCCCACAGAGGTTTGGACTGGGGGACCCTGGGGTCCCCGCCAGTTTTTCTGCTGATGAGGGGCTGATCCCTGGGGATCTGAGTTTGGATGCGGAAACCTCCCCTCACCCCCCCAACCTAGACGTGGGATGGGATGGAGCCGGCGTCCCAGGTGGTTCTCACACAAGGTGTCAGTACCCTTTGGGCCCCTGAGTGGCGCCACCTGCTAAGCCCGGGGTGGGGAGGTTGGAAGTTACAGGGGCTGAACTTGAGGGCAGACAAAGGCTTTGCTGGGAAACCCATGGCTAGAACTACGGACCAGCTACTTGGAGCAGAGTGGCCAAGAGGCCTCCCTCCTTCCCCGGGTCACAGCCAGAGACCCTGGGCAGCTGTGAAGGAAACCTTCACAAGGGGAAGGTGGCCTCCCTGGTGTCCCCCACAGTGGCTGAGGCTGCAGAAATCAGATTCTGTGACCCCTCAACTCCTGGCAGCCTTGAGACTCCAAAGGTCCTACCTAGAGGTCCTTGGGTACCTGAGACCCCTCTCCTGGGAGGCACTGAGTGACAGATCAGCCCAGGGCCCCTGTGCCCGGAGTTCACAGACAAGGAGACTCAGCCCTGAAAGGGGAAGGGGGCTTGCCAGAAGGCCCTGGAGCCAGGGCTGAAATCCAGGCTCTGAGTGACCCTGGGCAGCCTACTCTGCCTCAGTTTCCTCAGCTGTAAACGGCGGCTGACAGTGGCATCAGCCTCCCAGGTGGAGGGGCGACCACATGAGCTGATGCAGGGGAACCGCTCAGCTAGGAAGGGGGCCAGGCACGCAGACAGGTGACACTTGGATATCCTGTGTGAGGATGAGCATCTGTTCACGCCGCGGCTAATCTCAAAGGGCCGACTAGGAGGAAGGTGAGACAGGCAGGACCGTGGCTCAGAGCTTGAACCCCCTGCCGCCCAGGGCCAGGCCCAGGCCCAGGCCCGGCCAACCTGAGAGAAGCCTCCTCCAGCCCGCGGTGCGGGCAGCGGCTAAGGCCTGGCTGGGAGGCGGCTCCTTCTTAAACAGGAGTATCCCGCCTCCTAACACTGTAGCCTTCTTACTCTGGGGGCATTAAAATGTCTTTCTTTCATAACATCACGGCGAGAGCAGATGGCCACTTGTATAAAGCTGCCGTGAAGGGCAAGAGGACAAGGGTGCCAGCTGAGAGTGGGCCCCGCCACTCCTCAACCCCAACTGGATGTTTGAACATGTACTAGTTCTTGAAATTCAGCACCATCCTCTGGTCTCATGTGCCCATTTTACAGGTGGGGAAACTGAGGCCGGGATGCACAGTGTTTGAACTCTGAGCCCTACCCCTCCAGTTCCCTCTCCCGCCAACTCCTGCGTGGATGCCTGGGACCAGCTCAACTCCGTTACTTATGTGGGGACCCCCTTTCCAGGCTCAGGAAATCCAGACCCCCAAGTCCCCAGAGGCTCTTGACTTCAAGGGAAGTCCCCGCCTCTTCACCCAGCAGCTTACCTGCGGTCAGCTCAGGGGCTAAGAGGCTCCATCAGGAAAGGACTGGGGCTGAGGAGGTGGGTAAACAAGAGGGCCCCACTGGTGGTCTGGGGTGGGTGACCTGGGCGAGCAGTTCCAGCCAGGGGAGCCATGGCCTGCTCCGTGCTGGATGCCTCTGAGGAAGACTGTGCCCCAACCAGGCCCCCAGCGGGGCCACTGGGTCAGAACTTGGAAGCACCAAAGGGCTCCCACATTTGTCCCCTGCTCCCCCTCTGGGGCGGTCTCCCAGGACACCGTCTCCTAGGCAACCGCAGCGACTGGAGACCTCACAAGCTTGACTCACAGAAGGCTCTGAGCGCGGGGCCAGGGACACGGGTGGCCAAGCCCACGTGACTTACCTGAGGCCCGGGGAAATGGGAGGCATCAGAGGCCTGAGAGAGTACGGAAGATGCCCCGGACCTCGGCTCCAGGCCTCAGAGTATCTGTTCGTGAGGTCACAATGCCCCTTCCAGCACAGCCCAGGTGCCCAGAGACTCCGCTCTTCAGAAAAATGCGGCTGATTAGGAATGTCCCTGAGCAGAACTAAAGCCAAAGAGAGGGTTCCTTTATCACAGAGCTCACCGCGTCTACATGCCATCGCTGTGAGGTCCTGGGCTGTCACAGCTTGGTGCATTTCCACAGGCCATTCCAGGCCCGGGAAGGCACATCCCTGCTCTTCTCCAGCCTCAGATGCCACCTCCTCCAGGAAGACTTCCCGACCACCTCTCACTGCCCATCTCCCAGTGGGACGATGCACTCATTCCTCAGCTCTGATCCCCGTGTCTTCCTCCCAGGGTCTGGGTGCTCCAGGGCAGGGGGCCAGCCTCCTCCCAGGAGGCAGCAGATGAGGACCCTGGTCTACCACTATCATAGCAACCCTCTGTTCTGTCCTTACGTCCTGGAAACAGTAATAACTGTGGCTCACGTGTGCCTGGCACTGTGCTGGGCACCTGATAAAATTCTAGCTAATAGTAATTTTTAAATCATGCTAAATATTTTATTTCCTTAAATCACTTTTCACTGATGGTGACTGCTCACTTTTCTTCTCTAACCAGTCCAAAGTTAATGAGACTTTATAGTGTTTTCAGAGAGTCTGACAGAAAAAAAAGCACACTTGAAATGCCTTAACTGTATGGAAAATCCTCCAGCTGCACAGCCGGTTCCAGAGAGGAATACCAGCTCCCTGGTCTGAGCAACTACGTGTGCCTGGGGCATCTCCTGGCACTTGGGTTCAGTATTTTGCCCAGTCCTTACCAACCACCCTATGAGATGAGGGACTCTCACCCCATCTGAGGCTCAGAGAGGTTGATCAATTTAACCAAGGTGGTACAGCCAGCAAGAGACAGGGCTCCAGAGTGCTGAGCCACGGGCTCTGGGGCATCTCCTTGGCTATGACCTTTGACACCAGGAGGTCCCCCCTTTACCTGACACAGGAGAAAACCAAGGCCGGCAAGAAGTAAGGGGCTACTGTAAAGTAACCAGCTAGAATTAGAGCCCAGGCCAGGACCCAGATCACACATGTCCTCGTGGACTAGGACATAGGCAGTCTCAACCAGGGGACGGCAGCCACCAACACGATGCGCCTGGCTGAGGCTGTGTGCTCTGCCATGCGCCTGCCGGGACGGCGAAGCACCACCCCGCAGGCCGGGAAGAGCTTTTCAGCCTTTAAACTCAGCCTGCCCAGGGCTACTGTCCAGAGGTGTGGCTAATCTTGGGGACCGGATGCAGGCAAGGAAGGCTGCAGGGGCGCTGTCCGCCAGCCCACAGCGTACCTGCCGCCTTCACCCTCTCAGGCCTGAGAGCGCCCCCACCTCCTCTGAGCTTTCTCACCCTGGTTGCCGCCGCCGCGGCCCCTGCCCAGTGTCCCCTCCAGTACAGCCTGGGCCTTAATCAGCTCACTCACCCCACGGGGAGCCTGGGCCATGTGAAAAGTCTCCTTTGAACCCTTGGGGGCAAGGATACCTGCGACTTAGGCCACAGCTATAAATAGTCGAGAAATCCGTTGTCCTTTTTAATTGCCTCATCTGTTTATTTAGTCAGTCAGTCCCTGCTGACCCCCAGATGGCCGAGTTCTGACCTACATAACCCCCCCCCATAATGTCAGTGGAGAGGAAGGACCCTCCCGGCCTCTCCAGCTTTGTCCCTGAACCTCCCAGCTGCGAGCCTCCCCCTCCCCACCCCGCCCTGCCCGGCGCGCCCCACACACCCTTGGCCCAGCTCCATCTGCCTGCTCTGCTTCCCCATCAAATATTTCAGCTGGAACCTAATTCTGCCCCTTGCCAGCGGCAAGTAGTGACCTCAGGAATGTCACTTAGCCTCAGGGCCTCTGTTGTCATCTGTGAAATGGGCCGTTACACAGGGAAGGGACCAGGAAGTGCCTCAGGGCAAGACTGGGTTCGCTCAGGAGGCAGTTGGCCCCTGAATGAGAAAGATCAGCCTCCTTTCCTTTCCTGCAGTTCATCAACAAACACTGCCTCCTCCTCTGCACCCTGGGGTGGGGAGGGCTGGGAGAAACAGAGACAAGCACCCAGGGTGATAGTCACGCAGGGAAAACACGAAACACAGTTTCTCCATCCGTGCTCTGGGGCAAGTCCGCTGGCGACGTCGTCCCCTCCCACGGCACTTCACACGCTCCCCGACGCATGTGAATCGGCAAAACTAGGTGAGACGGCTCGTTACAGTGGGCTCCTCCTGGGGCCTCTGGGGCACCTGCGACTCTCCTACGAGCGTGTCTGGGTGCTGGCTGGGCTTGTCTGGTTTTCTTCCTGAGCAGAAGGAGCCAGTTGTCAAAACAACAGCTAAACAACAGTCCCTACCTTCACGGGCCACCGGGAGCGTGAAATAAGGACCCTGCTTCCAGGCAGGCTCCCCAGAGTGGATCGAGACCAGCCGCTGGGCAGACCATCCAGGGGCACCAGGCCAGACCGACACCCACCCAGCTGCTCTCCCTGACCCAGAACACGGCGCCCCAGCCACGCCACGCTCCCACGGCCCACGCCACGCCTTCACGCTCTGCTGGCTTCTCC
This sequence comes from Camelus bactrianus, assembly GCF_048773025.1. NCBI lineage: Eukaryota > Metazoa > Chordata > Mammalia > Artiodactyla > Camelidae > Camelus > Camelus bactrianus. The sequence continues at coordinate 3,012,302 of NC_133555.1, read as the reverse complement.
GTGGGCCGTTTACTCACCAGTCTTGTCCACCTGGCATGCTTCCGTCGTTCAAGGCCTCTGGGAAAGCTTTTTGAACTCTGGGTGCCCAGAGCATCTTCAAGAGACCCAGCCAATGGACACTGGATTTGCAGCATCTCCCCGTTGGCCAGGGACTTCCCAGGCTTGGCAGAGCAGGGCTCACCTCCACTTCCCCAGAGCCTGGGGGCCTGAGCCACAGGAAAAGTCCGGAACCCTCTGCTGACTGACGAGCAGACTTTCAATTCTCAGTTTTCAGTTGCTTAGAGGTTTTCCCCAAACTTCCCCCAACATCAGACATTCTCGCCTGGGCACCCCCCAACCCCCTCAGCAGGGCTGGAGAAAGCTTGAAAACATGCAAATTTCTTAGATGGATGAGAAAAGCCACAGGGAAGTCAAAGGTCTGCACTGTGACCTGACGTGGGGGGCATCTCACGAGGTGTGGACCTTAACAGAACCTGCCGTGGCAGTCGCTTCACGGTACACGTAAACCAAGCTGTCACGCTGTGCACCCGAGACTCACACAGCGCTGCACAGCAATTCTCAGTAACACTGGGGGAAAAGCACCAGCATTTAGTGCACTTTATATGTTCACACATCAGTCTCACCTACTAGATTGTAAAATTCTAAGAAAATTGATAGTACGTCTTACCTATGTTTGTATTGCCAGCATCTGCCATAATGTTTATGAATATGATACAAAATTATTTTGTTTAAAAAAGAAGCTGGGGTGGCTGTCCTCCCCAGAAGCACGGCAGGGCAGGTCCTCAGCCTGGCCACATGGGGGTCAGCTGCCCAGAGGTCCGAGGTGCGTGGGTCAGTGCCCAGAAGTGGCTACCTGGGAGCTGTGGCTTTTCTAGTCTTGTCTCTTTTAGGGCAAGAGACTTCACTGAACGTCCTGACTGTTTAATGTGACTAAATCTTCCCTGAAAGCACTTTTTTACAGACGTTATTCATAAGCTGCATTAGTGAGAAATAACTGCACGAACTTTTCAATACACCAGCTGCTTTCTCCCTTGGGCACCAGTTCACCCAGTGGGCATCTCCATCCCCATGTTCCAGATGGGGTGACTAAAGCCCAGTGGGGGATGGGACTTGCCTGAGGTCATGAAACCAGGAAGCAGAAGAGGAGAGGCACCTGACGTCTTAAAGTGCTGTGTGACCGTGGGCAGGTCGCTGCACCTCTCTGAACCTTGTTCTGAGGATGGATAAATGGGAAGGTTGGAGGCAGAAAGGCTCCTGAGAATGAGAGGTGATTCGCGGTCCAAGCTGTGTGCCTCCCTTACTCTGAGCTGCTCACCGACTGCTTTGGGGAGCCTTACCCCACACTGCAGCTGAATAATGGTGTGTGCTCAGTCATGTTGTGTCTCCCCTCCAGCCCTGCTCCCATTCTGTCCCCACTGCCCATCACTGCGCCTGGTATACAGTGTGTGCTCAATAAATCCTCAGCAAGTGAGTGAATGAATGCTGAATAAGGGATACAGAAATGACTGTGAAGTCGTCCGTGAGCATCTCGACCTCAGACCTGGCCCCTGTGAATCTGCTAGGCCTGCCCCTCTGTCGCCTGGACGGGGAGACGGAGGCCAGAGGCAGCAGCAGCTGAGTCTCACAGCCAAGAAGGCCAGGGCCCGGGGGAGAGCCGCTGCGACCAGATTCCCGGGGACAACCTGAAACCTCAAGGAGCAATCTGCAACAGTTCCCGTGGGCATGAGCACCCTGAGCTGGGGGCAAACGGGGCTGCTGAGGTGGGCTTGTCAGATTCAGCCAGCGCTGCGCGGGACCCACTTATGCTTAACACTGTCTCGCTGTCAATCTGAAACCTGAATTCAACAGGCACCTGCATTTAATCTGGCAGCCTTATCGGGAGGGTCTCGATGTAGCAGTCACCCCCTCCACACCCAGCAAAAAACATGAGACCCGGGAGATAAGAGGAATCAAATACGCTGGGAGCCCCGCCTGAAAACCGCCCCCTAAATGCAAGTTCAAGAACTCGGAGCTTAAGGTCACACTCTCTGAAGCCGAGTTCCTTTCTTTCTTCCCATGAGACGAGGCCCCCTGCCTGGCAGCTGCACAGACTGTTCACAATCCTCTCAGCCCCTCCTTTTCCCCAGTTTTTCCAAAGCAGGCGTCTGCTACCAAGGAGGTCACGGACACAACCCACCTTGTCCTCCTGTCCTGCCACCCTGACAGACATTGCTAATGGATCACGGCGTCCTCCTCCGGATCGGGACCCAGCCTTGGATTTCTCATCAGAACCTGGTCTCCCTGGGCCTCAGGAACTTAACAGACAAGCGAAAGCCCTCACATGAGGGAGATGGTCAGGGTCAGGGGCGGGCAGGACGCCCAGAAAAGACCAGGAGACAGCAGAACAAGAAGCTCACAGCACTGGACCCTGAGAACATAAGAGCCACAACCCCCTCGCTGGCAGGAGGGAGCGAGGGGGCGTGGGCCCTGGTGGACCCCAGAGCAAGAGTCTAGGGAGGAAGAGAGCACCGAGGCGGGGCATGTGCAAGGTGAGGGGGGTGGGAAGGAGGGGCGGAGGGGCGGAGGGGCGGAGGGGCGGGCCGACCCCAAACCCGCTCTGGGGGAGGAGCGATGAGGGGACCCCAAGGGGTCTACAGATCTGGCCCCAGGAGGGTGTGCCACCAGCGGCCAGGGGCCGGCCCCTTCCCTAAGCACGCAGGCCCTGGGGGGCACGCGCACTTCTGCCACTTTCGCAGAGAACACCCAGCTCAGAGAGGGAGACCCCCTCCCACCAGGCACCCAGCTCTGACATGGCAGAGCTGAGATTCGTGGCCAAAGTTGGGCGTCACCATGCCGGCAGCCCCCCCCCCATGCCCCCATCCCGGGGAGATGATCCCACACCTCGGTCTTACATGTGAGGAAACCCTAGGGCCCCAGGAAGGGGAGTGACTTCTCCAAGGTCCCCAGCACGTTGGTGGGAGAGCCGGAGGGCGGAGGGCGGCTGGGTACGGCCCCAGGGAACCAGCCCCTCCAAGGCCAGCGGCCACAGGCAGTCCTAGGGGTTGGGAGGCACCGGCTTTGCCTTGGGACCCTGGGTTTCTGGGCTTGCTGTCTGCTGGCTGCACACAGATCAGCTTCCAGAAACCCCTTGGGTTTCACCTCGGTGGGAAGCTCTGGTCTTTGAAAGGCCCTGTCAAGTTTCTGGGAAAAAAGTCCTGTGATAATTGTGACTTATAATAAGAAATGTAAGGTTAGTCCCAGTTTCTGGCCCTGAGCTCCTAAAACTCTTGGAATTTCTTAAGTGGTGAGAATGATCAGGTGTCTTTTGTCATGTTAATGAGGCGACTTAGTGGCTAAAGAAGGGGGCTGGTTGCCAGGAGAAGCCACCAGTGATTAGAGGCCTGGAACTTTCAGTCCCAAATCCCCCACCCCTGGGGAGGGAAGAGGGGCTGGAGGTTAAGTCAATCACCAGCGGCCAATGATTTAATGGATCGTGCCTTGGTAAAGAAGTCTCCACAAAATCCCAAAGTACGGGGTTCAGGGAGCTTCCAGGTGGGTGACACCTGGAGATTCGGGGACAGTGGTGCCTGGAGAGGGCCTGGAAGCTCTGAGCTTGCCCCAGGCCTTGCCCTGTGGTCTCCTCCATCTGGCTGTTCCTGAGTTATCTCTTTCTATGATAAACCGGTGATCTAGTAAGTAAGCAAACTGTTCTGTGATCTGCTCTAGCAAAATTTTTTTTTTCATTTTATTTTTTGCAGGGGAGGTAAATTAGGTTTGTTTGTTTGTTTATTTATTTTTGGTGGAGGTACTGGGGATGGAACCCAGAACCTAGTGCATGCTAAGCAGGCACTCCACCACTGAGCTACACCTCCCCCCCATGCCCCCCACCCCAGGATGGGGCAGGGGCGGGTGGGGCACGGGAACCTCCGACTCAGGCCAGTCCTGTGGGACTGAGCCCTTCCCCACCCATCCTGAGGCCATCTCCGCACAGCGCTGCACTGAGTCAAACTGCAGGCCACGGGCTGGCGCTGGAGAACTGCTGGGTGGTGTTGGAGAAGAACCACTCGCACTGGGATGATCAGCTCTCTCCTGGAAGAAATCCCTGTGGCCCCTGGGGGGGCTCTCCCCACCTGAGGCCCAAGCTCTCCCACCACAGGTGAGGCCCTAGAGGAGGCTCCTGCTCGCCTTTGTGTCCAGAAGCCCATCTTCCAGCGGCTGCCGTGTGGAAGATCAGAAGCCAAAGACGCAGCTCACCCCAGGTCCGTCCTGGCCACTGCCTCCCGGAGCCTCAAATCTCCCACCAGTTACGTGGGGACAGTAACAACTATGCTCTAAGATGATGCAAATGTTAAAGGCGGAAGACCTTTCTGAGACTCGCCCAGCGCTGCACGCACTATGGCTGCACACCCAGACTGCCCTGATACAGGCGGCAGGAGTATTAACCGTTACAGGGGCCACAGGAATACCAGCTAGGGCGACAGCACCGCTGCAGTAACTGCCACGTGCTCCTCACTGGCCTGGGGACGTTCGGCTCTTCCTCCTGATCCTCACAACAACCAGAGAAGGGATCATGTCTCCTTAGACAGAGGACCCCCCCGCAGTCCAGAGAGGTTAAGTAACATGCCCTGGGTCGCACAGCAAGGTAGAGGCCAAAAGACACTGACACCCAGACTCACCGGATACCTGAGATTAGGTCTTAAACACACCTCTCCTCTCTCTAAAGCATGCACATATTAGCCTCTGAGGTGGCCCAGAATTCAAAGCATTTTTTGCTTGCTGAGTTTGTGTTCTTCCCCTCAACAGGGAAGGCCAGCAGGTGGGAGCGGCTCCTCTGGGATGGATCGTTTTAAATCTTCGGCTCCCGAAAACCCTGACGGCAGATCCCCCGGGAATGTGCCACCCTCGCTCTCGGTGGCTGAGGGCTGTCACTGACGACATGAGGGCAATTTTGGAGGGTCAGTAATTTGGCAGCCTGTGCCAGCATCTTAAAAATGCACATGCCTCCAGGCTGGCAACGCCAACGTCCTATCCAGACCAACATGCAAAATGCTCACTGCATTCAGTTTTGCAAGATGAAAAAGTTCCGGAGACTGACTGCACAACAGTGTCAATACACTTAATACTATTAAACCAGAGCCTTAAAAGTAGTTCCGATGGCAAATTTTATGTTATGTGTAATTTACCACAATTAAAAATAGAAAAAAAATGTTCACAGCAGGTGGCTTACAAGAAAGAGAAACTGAAAACAGCCAATCTCTCATCACTAGGCGATTAATTAAATAAACGATACTTTACCCAAACAAACCAAAATAAAACTGGGGGTCAGCAAACTGTGGCCCCTGGGCCAGACCCAGCACTTTTGCTCTAAATAAAGTTTTATTGGTACAAAGCTCCATCCACCATTTGCATATCATCTTGGACTATGTTCTAGCTGCAACGGAAGCGATGAGACCACAAGCCCACAAGCCCAAAATACACACACCCAACCCTTTAAGAAGTCTGCCAACCTTGGACTTGGAAGACTCAAGACCCCCCCCCCAAAAAAAAAACTCTAAGAAATACGTTGCAGGGTGGCGGGGAGTGGGGTGGGCTGTGGTGGGAGAAGCCAGCTCCCCAGCAGCCACGCTATGAGTTCAATTCGGAAAGCAAAAATTTCAATAATGTATATTTACCCACACGTTTACAAACATACATTTGGGCGTAGTTATCTCTGGATAATGGGAACAGAGATGAATTTTATTTTCTTCTTTTGACTTTTCTGTGTTCTCCGAATTTTCTGTATCAAAAGTATACTACCGCCCAAAACGAGGAGAAATAATTATGTGACTGGATGGAGGTGTTAGCTAACTCGACAGCAGGAGTCACACTGCAGTATCAGGGAATCAGACCGACACCCTGTGCACTTAAAATTCGCACCAGCGTTGTATGGCAAATACATCTCAATTAAAAAAAAGTCTTACTTTTATAATCAGGGTAAACAAATAATAAATACCATTTTCTTACTGCCTTGGCCCTCCCAGGGAGCGAGTGCTTTGGAAGATGGAGACCCCCGTCCTAGTCCAGTTTACAACCCGGGGTGGGGTGGGGTGGTCCAAGGGAATCCTCATAACAGGCCCAGGGAGGCTCCCCCTTCCTAACGTTCCTGGGCAGCCAAGGGTATGGACCTGATTCTCAGCTGAGGAAGGAGGGGGTGCTCGGGGGATCCCATCTGGGAGATGATGAGACACTCTGCTGGGGGCATGGCACTGGCTTTGCAGGCCCGCTGACAGCTTGGAAACAAACCCCAATGCGGTGACATTGTTACTCAGGGCCTTTCTACTCCTCCTGGGGGCTGTTACTGTTCCATTTCACAGGCGGGGAAGGAGAGGCTCGCAGAGGCTCCCCGAGTGACTCCCCTCTCCAGGCCACAGGGAGGGGCTGGCCAGGGGAGGGGCCAGGATTTGAACCCAGAACTGTCTGAGTCTCCAGCTCCATGGACTTTCCACTGCATGGGTTGTCCTCGGTCAGGAATAACATATGGGGCCAGTTCGTTAGTCACTCGGGGCCTGCTGAACCACCGAGAGACAAGCACACATCTGTCATCTCTTTGCAGCCGCACAGGACACTGTGAGGGGCTCTGAGAGACCACCGACCCCTTTCCCAGATGGGAACCTAAAGGCTGCACACCGGGTAGTGCTCAGACATCAGAGACAACAGCTTCTGTTCACTCAGGACGCTTCCCTCCAAATCCTGCTGCAGCCATCTGGGCAGCCAGGGAGCCCCTTCAGAAAGACCCAACCAAGAGAGTTGTTGGAGGAGGCGGCAGCCGGCCCGAGAGCAAACGTGCCTCTCAGCCTCAGCTGCCTCTCCTGTAAAATGGGCTCCCACCAAGCACGGATGGACCGGCAAGCCTCGGCCGAGGAGGACAGTGCCGGTCTCTGTTTATTGCTATAAAGCCTGAGCCCCTTGCATAAGATTCTCTTTATCTGGAAGCAGAACTCACATTCCAGCTTCACAGCAGCAGGCACCTGGCTTCCTGTCTGCCCTGAGCTACTCATTAACCAGCGGGAGGCCTCGGGAAGGGACTGGACCAGAGTCTGCTCCCAGCCTGGGGGAGGAGGAGGGGAGGGTGCTGGATGGTGTGGGCACAGGGTCAGATCAACCAAGGTTCAAATCCTATATGATGTGACCTGAGAAGGGGTGGTCAGTTCACCTCTCGGAGCCTCAGTTTCCCCATCTGTACAATGGAGAGAAAGTCAGTGCTCACCTTCCAGGGCTGCTGTGAGGACTGCAGGAGTCAAAGTTGCCTAGTGGTGCCTGAGACAGAGTAAGCACTCGATAAACGTGTGTCCTTTCTACAAAAGGAACCACAGTGCCAGGCCCAGGACTGCTGCAGGATAAAGTCACTGCGATCATTAAACGCTCCGTCAGGAGCATGAGCATGCTGCTAGGAGTTCTGTGGGCATGTGCGATCGCTGTCAGGACTCTGGAGGCTGGCCTGGAGCACGGCATCTCCATGCCACTTGAGCTGGTCAGGGAGGTGTCCTGGGCCACCAGGGACACGCCCACCCGATTTTCCACATCCGATGTCACAGCATGAAGAGCAGGTCTCTGTGGGGCCAGGGGCCTGTGGCTGCTGGTGACAAAGACCCAGGGCTGGGGGCTTGATGCCAAGGGTAGAACTGGGTCCATGCCTGGCAGAAAGACGCCAAGAGTCTTCGGGCTCTTCTCCCCGTCCTGGCTCCCGAGGTATCCCAATCGACCAAACCCCAGGCCTTGGTCCCTGGGAGAAGCTTCTGCCCAGAAAGTCAAAGTTTCAAATTCCAGAGCAAAATGTACTAGTGGGTCATGCAATCAACTTGGAGGGGCAGGGCTATCTCTTGTACGAAAGAGAATGGGACAGCCCTGGAGATGGTGAAGGTATGAGTGTTATTTTGTGAAACTCTGGTTTCAGTTTCATGCATGTGTGAGTACACGGGGCTTCCAGTCGTAAAATGCATTTCTTGCTGAATGTTATGACTCTTTGAGAGCTCCTACAGTTAGGATGTTTTATACCAAGTGCAGAAGACATTGGCAAAAAAGTGGCTGGAGCAGGTTCCTGCCCCATTAAACAACCCTTTTAAAAACACTATTGTGATCCTAAATGGGGGTGTGTGTTGGCGGGGGGCAGGTTCTGTAAATACCAGACAATCAGCAAAATGTCATTAAGGTCTTAGATTAGATAACAGAATTGTGTCAATGTTAAATGTTCCAGGGCTGAGCACTGTGTGCTTATATAAGAGAATGAATGGCCTTGCTCTTACAAAATGCATGCTGAAGGATTAGAGGCGAAGGGGTATCATGACTGCGACTCTCCAGTGATTCAGCGGGAAAAAGAAAGGCTATTAACGTGAGCATTTTTATAGTCTATATTAAAGAGATGAAGCAAATGTTAACAATTGGAAAATCTAGGTGAAGGGTATGCCAAAGTCCACTGGAACATTCTTGCAACTTTTCTGAAAGGTTTCAGTTTTTTAAAAATAAAATGCTTAATAAAGAGGCAGTTGGGACAGCAGCCCCGGTTTCTGGAGCATCCTGTCTCCTGGGAACCAAGCAGCCCCCCCTTTCTCATGGATCCAACCTCGAACCATAGAATCAACTCCACCAGGGCCCCCTCATCACCACCCGGTGGCAGAGCCAGGAGGGAGTCCTGGCCAGGTCTCCAAAATCAGTGCTCGGCTCATTTGCAGGGCTGCCTCCTGGCAGCGGCGCGCACAGGTGGGTGAGCCTGGCCCCGGACCCGCCACCCAGAGGAGACTTGCCCATAAGGTTCTGTCTCCCCCGCTGAGCCCCGCGGCGCCCACCATGGGGCCCTGCCGCACATGCTGAGACACCGAGGCCGGGGGGCGGGAGGGGAAATGCCACTTACGTTTTGGAGGCCCCTCAGAAGGGGCTGTGGTTCTGGGCCTATCATGGGGAGAGGAAGCGAGCTCTGGTCAGGCTTTCAGGTTGTTCCCTGTGTGGCCAGCCAGCTCGCACGGCTGGGAGGGGCCCATCCACACCCGGCGGGAAAGGCGCCGGGAACACCGGGGCGCGGCGCCGGCGCACCCACACGCGCGCGCACGCTCACGCAGCCCTCTCCTGGGTGCGGCGTCCCTGAGAGCGCCAGCAGCAAGGCCCGGTGCCGGGAGGGGCGGGGGCCCAGCCTGCGGTCAGGACGGCCTTCTCACCGGCTGCGAACAGGTGAACGGTCCCCTGGCCCTGACCCAAAGCCTGTGCTCCCACGAGCCCGCGACCGGCCCAGCATCCTGTCTCCTGGGAGCCAAGCAGCTCCTCCTTGCACGCACATCCAACCTCGAACCTTAGAACCAACTTGACGAGCACCTGCTCGTCACCCTCCGTGGGCAGAGCCCAGGTCTGTGGGTGACCATCCCCTGTGAACACAGGGACCCGCCAAGGCTGGGTGGAGAACAGGGCACCCATCAACTGGTTAGAGGCTGAGAGTCACTGCCCCAAGGGAATCTGGTGAACTGTTCGGTCCCCAGAAGTGAATGACCCAGAAGCCTTTTTTTTTTTTTAAGAGACCACCTCCTGTTCTTTGGAACTCAGCTTGGGAAATAACACAAGTGGGAGCAGATCACCTCTGCCTCTCACACCACCAGCACGGCTGTGCTGCAAGGCTCACCTGGTTTCCTGGAATAAAAAAATGCAGAAAACCAGGAAATGCTTCCTTATCAAAAAAGATCTTACACTTCGCTAAACAGCTAAACAGATTAGCAGAGGGGGAAGGGGCTGGAGGGGAGAGCAGAGAGAGGCCTCCAGAGCTGGACACGTCTTTCCTCCGTGTACCTGCAGCCCTGCCCCTGGAGCCTCCTCCCAGACGCAGGACTGCGTCCCAGCAGCCTGCAGAGCTCCCTGTCCCCCAGCCTCACTGCTGGGTCTGGGCCCCCATGTTCAGTAGGCTCACACTGGCACCATGGTGTCTGAGGCACCGGGGGTAGGAACACTGAGTCAATAATTTATTGAGCACCTACTATGTGCCAGACATTGTTTTAGGCACTGGGAAACACGGCAGTGAACAAGACAGCCAAGGCCCTGCTCTCTTGGAGCAGAGGCTGACCTGACAAGGACGCCATCAAGGCTTCACGTTGTGGGTGGATGCATGGCTCTGTGAATGCTGGGTGGATTAGTAATGTCTGCAGCGGGTGTGGGTGGTGGAAGTGGCAGCGAGTTCCTTGGTATCCAGGATGGTAACCAAGGGGAGAGAGACAAAAAGGAAGGTGAGGTAGCATATTTAACGCACAATTACAGGCACGATGTTAAAGGAACAGTAAGCAGGTAGGTTAGCGGGGCCCTAGAGAAAGAGAACCAGGGATGACTTTCTCGACATGAGAGAAGCCATTTTGGCCTGAGCCACTTTGTGATCTAAGACTGGCCACAACGCTTGCCCTCAAACAGGTCTCAGTGATTAATGACCTTAAGGGAACAAAGGAATGCAGGGACAGAGAAAAGGCAGCCAAGCACCAGTACAGGGATAAGGCAGAGCCCTAGGTACCTCCTCACGGGACATACAGAAGGACATATCTGAGTTCTGCAGGAGCTGAGGCCCCCACCCAGGTGGAGGACAGAATAACAATGCTGATAAACGGAAGCTTGGACTTTGTTGACCTTTGCCCCAATTTGGGGCTGAAGTCTCCTTTGCTTAAGCTCCTTCATGAATATGCATGTACTTCCCCAGCTTAAAACTTCCCCAATTTTGCTGTTCGGGGAGACACTGCTTTGGGAAAGTTCCCAGATGTTCTCCATACTTGATGCGGGTGATCATAAATCCTTCCTTCTCCCGATCTTCGGCTTGGTTGTGTCTACTGTCTCGACACCCATGAAGAGGCGAACCCTGCTTTTGGGCAGCAGCGCCAGAGGAAGGAGAGTATAATTCTATCTGAAGTAAGAGGCCAGCCCAGCTCAGAGAATACAGATGGCAGCAAGTCCCTGTGGGCCCAGCGAGTGTGCGGGCACCTCGGCCCCTTTTCCTGGGGGTAGCCTGCACCTATTCCACCCGGAGACCCACACACGCCCACTCCCCACCCGTGGGGTTCTGGGTGGGCTGAGCCCACCTCCTACTTCCGGGGGTGGGGGTGTGAGCCAGGCCGAGCCAATCAGAGGGCTGTCAGGATTGGCTCAAGGACAGGTACATGACCAAGACTGGCCAATGAGAGTGATGACAGGGACTTATGCTAAAAATATTGGGGGGAAAGGCTCTTTCTAGGCTTAGACGGCTTTGCTGGGGGGTGGGGGGTACATCCTCAGCAGCTCGGGGTAACCCATGGAGCATGGAGCCTAGAAATGGAGAGAAAGAAACTGAGCCCCAGTGACATCTCTCAGCATCTGGATCCAGCCACACCTGATGTACGACTCTGGGCTTTTCAATTAAGGAAGTCAGTAAATGTTTAAGTTTGAACTGATTTCTGCCACTTGCAACCCTAAGAACCCAGGCCCACAGCCTGTCTTGAATTTGCGGTGTCATGTTATGCACATCCCTTTACCTCTCTGACAGGCCTTCAGAAAAGGAGGCTGCAAATGAAATGCCATCTGAGCTTCCCTGTAGCCTGGCACTCTAGCCAGCTGCAAAGGTTGGGACTGACCTTCTCCCACCCCTGGGCATCTGGCCGGCCGGAGGTGGAGAAGTCAGCCCTCCTCCAAGTTAGGACTAGAGGGCTGTCTACAACTCGGCAGGTCTGGGGTGGGGATCAAGATTCTGCCTTCTCACAAGCTCACCCAGCTCGTCCAGGGACATTCAGAGGACCCAGACTCTATATCTATTCTATTCTTCCCAGTTGCTTACGGCACGTGCCCAGTACAAAAACAGAAGCCCAGCCAGGAAGGAGACCCTGGAATCTCCGTCTCCAAATCAGACCCCCAATTAAGGAAAAGTGCCTGTGTGATGGCAGGAGGAGCCAGCCTTTAAATGATTAAGCACCCGGTCCCAGCTTGCGCCTGGCCCACTGCTGCCCCTGCCAGCCAGCCCTCCGCCCTGGGATTTATCTAAATAATGGGGAGGCAGTAAGAGTGACTTGGTGCCTTCCTGGGCTCCAGGAGGGCTGCACGCTGGTCCTCCTGGAGCTGTGAGCATCCCCTCCCTGCGCTCCCCTCATGGGGTTGCAGGCCAGCACCGAACCCGCTGCGGGGCTGGTCCTGACGCGCTGCCTCGGCCGCTCCGCTGTCAGCGCGGCCGGGCTGGCCCCGGGCCCTCCTTGATTTACATCCGACTTGGCTGCCCAGAAAAGCCTCCTGTGGCTTTTGGACCACAGACACGGTTCAGAAAATGGCTTCCCCACCAGCAGTCTTTCCAAGGTGGCACTGGCCCAGAGGGCTTGGCCTGGCTCAGCGGCCTCCCAGCTGTGTGACCTCGGGCAAGTTACCTGCTCTCTCTGGGGCCTCCCGCTTTTCACAGGCAAAGTGGGAATGATGATTAGGAAGACAGTGCTTGCAAGGCATGGGGCGTGGTTTACAAAGTGTGGCAGGTGCCCCAAGGCTGTGATTTACCTCCTTTATTCAAAGTGTAGCCCTCAGACCAGATACATCACCTAGGAGCTGGTTAGAAACCCAGAATTTCAGGACCCACCTTAGTCCTCCTGCCGGGGAAGGGGCATTTCAACAAGATCCCAAGTGAGGGCTACATATTCCAAGGCTATGAAGAGCTGGTGTATGTTATAATTATGACTGTTGTTGCGACATCCCAGGATGGAGCCAAGGCGCACCAACCGACTCCAGGCCCAGGGCCACAGCAGGCAAGGGTCAGAGGTAATGAAATGCTGCGAGGGGGAAGAAAACTCCTTCGGCTTCCCAGCCTCCCGACTAATGGCAAGCCCCTGGATGGCTCAAGAGAGGGGAGGGGACACAGGACTTAGTAAGTAGGTACCGACCACTGGACTTGATCACTGGACTGAACTCATGGCTCAGACAAGGTAACAAAATATACAGAAAACATTCTCCGTCTCAGATTCGGGGCTTTCGGCAGAGACTGGCTGCTTGTTGGTTTCCGCAGAAGGCTGAAACTTTCCCGTTCAAGGAGGCAAATCACCCTCTCTGCCTGGAGCGCTGCCCAGAACTCCAGCAGAGGTTGGCAGAGGGGGCTGCCCTGGGAGGGGTGAATTCCAGCCAGGAGCCCCCAGCCACCCCCCCCCCGGTGCAGCGAGGTGGCTGGGTTTCTCCAGCTTCAGCCCTGAACCCCCCTGAGAGCGCTAGGGGTCCCCACTGGAGGGCAGTCAATGGGGTAGAGGCTGTGGAATCTCTCTCTCCTCGCTGCACTGTCAGCCCAGCTGAATGGACGGAGCAGGACGGCTCCCATCTGCCCTGCTCGTCCGCCTGGAGGCGTGCTGGGACCTAATGGAGGAAGCGGAGGTGGGCTGGGCACTCTGAGAGTCCGAGGGGGGCTGCCGGGTGGGAGGGCGGTCTGTTCAGAGAAACTGAGCAACCAGAGGCGGATGCAAAAACAAACAAAAATCCCACATTGAAAAAACACTGGCTCGAATTTATAAAACACTGAATGGACAACACAAACCACACGCGAGGCCCAGAGCTGTCCCTGGGAGACCGTTTCGCTGCAACTGGTACTGTTTTTTTCAGTCCTGGGATCCTTTTCAAACAACCCACACCTTCCACCAGTGAGTGGAAACAGAAACAGACTCTGCTCACTCCTGGCAACAGAGGCTGGCGGGGTAGGGTTTTTTCAAGGTCTATTCTGATCTATACTCTTCTGCCAATGATGGATTAAAAACCCACTTTCTTCCCCAAGGAAGCGATTTTCACTGAAAGTCTGTTGCTCACAGCATGTCTGAACTGCAGTCCCCAAATCGGATGCCCCCTTTCAAGCTAAGACATCTTGAAAACCAGCAGGACTACAATTGAATCCTTAAAGGGGACCCACTGGGGAAGCACCTGTGTGGTGACAACGTGTGCTCCCCCGCAGAGAGAAGGAAGGGTCTCTCCTCCCTTCCCTCAGCCGGTACTTCCCTCAAACATGAAGTTTCCTCACAGGCTAGGACCAGGGAGGGAAAGGACTTGGCTAGGTCACATGCAAGCCAGAGGCCAAGAGCATCTGAACCCCGGTGTTGCAGTGCGCCTGCGACAATTCCTTACGCTGTTTTGTGGTCAGCTCCACGAGGGCATGAGTTGGTCTGTCTTATTCACCTGCCGCATCCCCAGGATCTAGGATGGAGCCTAGAACAGATGTTTGTTGAGTGGATGGATGGTGATGGGCGAATGTAATTCCCAAGCCAGGACCCACCCAGATGTTCAAACAGGCTCTCATTTCAGGATGGAGGGAATCAGGTGGCCTTTGTGTGCCGGGCACCTACTGTGGACCAGGCCCTGTGCTGGTGCTGGAGCACCTGTCAGTCCCCTGATGTGCCCTCAGTCAGGGACTGGGTAAAAGGCAAGACCACACAGGTCTGGGCTCCGGCCAGAGAAAAGGGCTCAGAGCAGAGCGAGATTAAGTCCATGTGGACTCACAGCATCCTTGCTGAGTGTTTTCTATGGGGCGGCAACACTGAGGGACTCAAGGAAGTCTTCGTGAGCTTCAGGCTGGCCCTCAAAGAGTGGGAATTGGGAAGGAAGGGAGGAAGGGACTTTTGGGCTGACATCTGGGCAGGGCCCATGGGCAAGGGCAGAACCGAGAGCTTGAGGCTTGGTCTAGGAGCAGAAACCAGCCAGAAGAGAGAGAACTGGTCCAGATGAGAATAAACATTGGCCGGGAGCCAGATCATGAAGGGCCTTGACTGCCGGACTAAGGACTTTGGACTGGATTTCACACAGCACTAGGGAGCCACTAAAGGCTTCTGAGCAGGAGAGTGACATACTGCGAGCTGGCCCCCAACGCTACAGGGAGAAGCCCTGGAGGCACGGAGGCTGGTCAGGAGGCTGCTGTCTTGGGCTGTGGTGACATCTACCCAGAGAGGAGACACCAGGTGCCACCTGATGACAGAATGAATGTCCTTGAAATCATGGCCGAGTCCCCCATCAGGGCTGAGCAGCCGTCATCTCCAGGTGCTGACTGGCCATGGGGCAAAAGAGCAGCGCCTTCAGGACCGCCCCCTTCCGGAGTCCTTCCCCGCTCAGCATGACTCTGCTGAAGCCCAAGGCCAGCCGCACCCCTCCACCCCCACCGGGCAACGGGCAACCTGGCTGAGCCGAGGGCTTTCTGCTGGAAGGGGGAAGGGGGAAAAGGCCGTCACTCAGCTCTTCTATCCTGTGCAAAGGAGAGCAGTGGGAAGCGGAAAACTCTCAGAGCGTCCACACGAGGGACCCCGCAGAGATGCGGTGCGAGCCTGGCCGGACTGGGGGCGGTGGGGGCGGAGCTCGGCAGCGGGCGTGCCCAGGGCGGACCCAGGGTGGGCGGAACCAGAAGAGCGCAGCCGTCCCGCCCTCCAGCAGGCGCGGCCGCTGGCCGGCCCTCACAACTGCCTCCATTCACTCCTCACGGTGGCCAGAGCCGCCCTCCAGGAGCCAGGCGGTCCCGCTGTCCAGGAAGCGCCGTTCCAGACTCCGCAGGCGTCGCGGGCACAGCCAAGCCCCGGGAATCTCCCCCTTCCCCACCGCTGGGATACCGTCAGGATCAGAGGATGGTGAACACAGTCATCAGAAGTTTGAGACTGATGAAAACGCTGTCCTCAGCGTCACCTGTTTTCTCTCAGCACTGAATGGCAGGTGGGGCGGGGGAGGACAGCCAGTCTGTGGACAATGGCCCTTTTGTTGCTTCCTGTCTCACTCAGACCTCAGTCTCCTCATCTGTAAAGTGGGTGGGGAGGGAGGCTGAACTCCGTGACCCCCCGAAGTCCTCACAACCCCAGCCAACGGACCACTCCCTCACACCTTCCCTGGTGCTCCCAGCCCTTGGCTTAATCCCTCAGGGTTGTTCATTAACCTGTTCCTGATATCCCGTGGGACAGTGAGCTACCAGAGCACAGGGGCTTTTCATCTACTTGTCCCCTGCTCTGGCCTCGGTGGGATGCCCAGCACCCAGCAGGTGCTTAATAAAACACATTTGCGGTGCGGCCTGTGGAATGAGGATGGGCTGTGGTTCCAGTTCTCCACCCTGTGTCCCTCTGTGTGAGGGGTGGCGAGTCATTTTCTGAGACTGGATGAGCTAGAAGGTGGAGGTGAGAAGGCCCAAGTCAGGCACAGGGCTTCAGGGCAGGAAGGGAGACAAGGCTGAGTGGTGCTTAATGTCTGGGTCCCTTCCCATCTCAGAATGCCGAGCCACCTTGGGCTGCTTCTCTGCCCACCTTCAAGGGCAAGTTCAAAGCCATTGGTGGCAGCGTTTCATTCGCTGAGCTGGTGGCACACGGGTGATGGCCAGGCTAGGTCAGTGAGTCTCAACACAGACTAGCTGTACAGAGCCTGACAGATCTGTACGTTCTGACAAGCCACTGGGCCACAATGGTCTGTTTGCACAGAGTAAGTGGCAGAACCAAGAACAGCACCGTGCCATTTTCGTTAACAACGAAACCACCACAGCTTGCTTGTTGAACAAATCCTAAATGACCCCTGGATCAAAGAGGAAATCAAAACTGAAATGAGAGCTTATCTAGAAAGTAATAAAAAGGAACGTACATACATAGAGATGGCTGAAGGCTACAGTTAAAGCTGTACACAGAGGAAAATGTATAACCTTCAAGGCCTTTGTTGTTATTATAGGGAGAGGGAGATGACAAGACAGATAGACAGACAGAAGATTAGATTACACTTTGTAAATAAATGATTTTTAAGAGTCACTTTTACTTTATACAGTTTCATAATTCCTCTGGGTCTGTTGTTTTTGTAATTAAGAGACTCCTTCGGGGAAGGGTGGAGTTCGGTGGCAGAGCGCACGCCAGGCAAGCACGAGGTCCTGGGTTCAATCCTCAGTACCTCCATTTAATAAATAAATAAACACACAAATAAAGCTACTTACCCCCCCACCAGATTTTCTTAATTAAAAAAAAGACTCCTTTGATAGGTTCTCATAAAGTTACCAAATATCTACCCCATGCCCCAGCACCTCCACCACTAGAAAGATGAAAAATACACACCCACAAAAAGACTTGTGCGCAAAGGCTCAAAGAAGCTTCATTCATCTTCACCCCAAACTGGAAACAACCCACGTGTCCATTCCCAGGAGAGAGGATAAGCAAACTGTGGTCCATCCATACAGTGGCCTCCTCGTCAGCACAAGGAAGGAACTACTGACACACTCAGCAGCATGGATGGATCTCAAAATCATCAGGCAGAAAGAAGTCAGACACAAAAGAGTATCTAGCATACATGTCCATTCACATGAAGTTCCAGGCTTGGCAGAACTAAAGGTGATGGAAATCAGAAACTGGCTGCCTCTGGGAGGGCGGAGGGGCACAAGACATCTTTCTGCGGGGGCTGGAAATGGTCTGTACCTTGATCTGGATGGTGGTTACACAGGTGTAGAAATGTGACAAGACTCAACAGACCGTAACAGAATATTTGCCTGCATTTCACTGAATGCAAATTGTATCTCAATTTTAATATATATATATTTTTTAAGTCACATGAGAAAATGTTTAAAAATACAGATCATATTCCCAGGCTCCACCCCCTGGGGATTCTGATTCCAGAAGTTCGGGCCTGGGAGCCTGAATCTGTACAAAGTCATTCAGGTAATTCTGTTGCCTGACTAGAGTTAATGCGACCCACTCCCCCACCCCCACACCCCCTCTCCTTTTTATTGTGTTGAGTGATTTTTGGTTTGTATGTCGGTTTTTACAAGAGGGAGTTGATTGACTCATAGACCTTTAGAAACAGGAGCAATTTCCACTCTTTCTGCCCTCTCCCCGATACCCCTAACCCCTTCCCCTCAGTTCAGGTTTCCAAATGAAGCCTTTGAGCAGGTAAGGTGAGTAGGGAAACCCTGAATGAAGCCACTCAGGACAGAAGGCACCAGGGCTGCACGCTCCAGGGAGCTCAGAGGTGCAGTTAATGGCCTGTGTACCTGTTAAACAGCATGTCCAGGCCTTTACCCATGTTTACAAAAAGACCTCAGGGCAAGATTCGCTGGCGTGGACAACAGTTTGTGCCCTGACCAGCAGTGGCCCCGCCACCCTTGGCCCGGGACCCCAGCCTAGTTCCTCACTCACCATGAGGGTCTCCAGGGTCCACCTGGCTTCTCCACTGCTCATGCTATTTCTGTCTCTGCTGCCCCGAGAATAAAGCCTAACCCGTTCACCCAGCACCCAAGGTCCTCCACCACCTGGCGCCTGCTCCTCCCTCCAGCTGGGTCTCCTCAAGGCTTGTTCTACAAACACACTTGACTATTTCATGCCGCAGTGCCTTTGCACCTGAGATGCCCCCCACCCAGAATGCCAGCCTCCGCTCTTCTCCTCTGCTCACAGAAGTTGCCAACTCCAACATCACCTCCTCTAAGGCGCTGAAATGCCTCCTGCCTACAACTCTGCCCTCCTGCGCACTCAGGGACGGCACCCCATGGGTGGCAGCTGCCAATGTCCACCTTCCTCTGGGTTATGAGCTTCTCGAAAGCCAACAGTCTACCCCGGATCCAGTGGCCAGTCAGAACTGACAATAGCAAGGTTTATCAACCAAAGAAACGCAGCACATTTCAAAAGAGCTCCCGTTCACACTCGAAGGCCGCCCTGGGCATTTCCACACCCAGAGCTCCTCCCCAGGACCCATAAATTCAAAGAAACACTTTGGCCAAGATAAGTTGGCCAGCACGTGAGAGTGAGATGAGGCCCCGAAGAATCCAACCCTAGCTTACAAGCTTCTGCAGAAGTGGGGGGTCAGCCCACACCTGCTGGCTGACCCTGGGGTTCCAAGGGTGCCCCTAGTTCCCACCCAGACCCCCTCCAGCCGTGGCCAGGCTGCATTCCAGGTGCTCCTTGTAAATTACTTTTCAGCTCTTTCCTATATGCAGGAATGTGTTCAATGACTCACAAGTGTCTTATCATCTCGGGACCTTTGGAAAGGCTTTCAGATAAAGTCTGACCGGCTCCCAAATCCTTTGACAGGCTGACAGGTGGAGAGTTAAAACACCATCCCCAGGGCCCACACTATCTCGTGGGGGACCAACACTTGAGTAGGAAGAGTGGCAGGGCTCCCTGAGGAGGAGAACAGGGACGGAATCGAGGCACCAGAGGGGCCCACGCACTCACCCTCCAACTCTGAGGAGCAGGCACCTCTGACCCTTGGTTTCTCCAGGTCCCCGTCCAACTTCAACTCCCTGGGACATCAGTGACTAAAGCTCCACGGAGCCCAAACTCACAGCTGGCCAAGGGAAGGCCTTTGACGCCGAATCCTGCCGCTTTCCAATCAAAGTTCTCTGGTGGCTCTCAGTCTACCCATCTGTGAAATGGGCACTTCCCACTAGGGCCACAAAACAGATGTGACTGGATCTCCGCAGGATGAGATGGGAGAGAAGGGGCAGAGGAGGTCGACAGCGGCTGCACCACAGGTCAGTACAAGGACATTCCCTTAGGACAAGAGCAGAAGAGTGTCCCTGGGCCCTGCCACATACCACAGTGACCTGGGACCTCGTGACACCCTCTAATCGGCAGCTCTGAAGCCGAGCCTGGCTTTACAGCTTACCACAGGCTTATTCAGCTTCATCTCCCTCAATCCCCTCAAGGACGCAGGGAGGCTGGCTTTGGCGTCCTTGCTGCCTGGATAGCAAAGCTGAGGTTCAAAGAGGCTGAGGGAATCACCCAAGGTCGCCTGCTGACTAAAACAGAGGCTCAGTTCTTGGTCTCAACCCCCTGGGGACCAGCTCCTACCTCTTGGTCTCAGCTTACCCCATAACCGGTTTACTCCACCCATTACACAGATGAGGAAACTGAGGCCAAAAAAAGATAGCCCAAGGTCAACAGGGGGCTGAGCCAGGCCCAAGACCTCTAGCCATTCCATCAATCCCGCTCTATGATGGGTTCTCAGCCATGGCCCTCGGTCCCCCTCCAAGCTCCTCCTGACAACATCCTGATGGAATTCCTGCCCCTACTCCACCCCCACACCTCCCGGTGCCCACCCCACACTCCCCAGTTGACTCCCTGGTCGAGAGGGAGGCAGGCGGTTGCTAAGCACTCACTCGCTCTCTCTCATAAAAATAAACTCCTTCTGGCTGGGAGGCTCTGGATGAGATCCCCTCCCTTCCAGCCAAGAAAAAATTAAAAAGAAATTAAGAAAAGATCTCCTTCATGACATTTATTTTAACATCAGCAGTGCCAAAGCAGAGGCCAATTCACCCAAGTCCAAAAGGAGCCACGCGCCACTCAGCCTCAGCCCCAAGACCCTCTGTTCAAGCATCTGGGTGGTTACTGAGCTGATTTATTTCCCCAGGCAGGAAATGGGGACCCGGGCTGCCTCCCAAGCCTTTGGGGCTGGTCCTGGGGGAGGCCGGGATCTGGCAGAGGCTGGGCAGTGACCAAAATAGCCAGGCCAGTGGCCCTGCCCAGTACACACCTCCCTCTGAGTGCCCGAGAGGGCAGCCCACAGGTCCCCCTTTAGCCCAGGACGAAGCCTCGGGGCTGTGGGAGGAGGTCCCTGAGATTCTCTCTCTGGCTTCCCTGGTGAGAGGGGGACCAGAACCTCCAGCTCAAAAGAGGAACCCCCAGAAGGAAGGGAAAGGTCTAGAGGAGGATGTGTCCTGCTGTCCCTGCCTACTGGCCACTTGGCTCCCAGCTGTCCCTCCGGGCCTCCATCCTGCCACTCAAGGAGGGTGGATGTTGGCACTGCCACCTGCACGCCGCACACAGGCAGCACCCTTGGAGCCTTGCCGCCCTATCACCTCTCCCCACTCAGTGCCTGCCCTGGAGAACCAGCACTGGCTTTTTGGCCCTCTAGGCAAGGGGGACACTCCCTCAGGTACAGCCAAGGACACACGAGAGTCGGCAACCAGGGACCCAGAGACAGAGCCACACTCGGGGACACACGTGCACAGCCAGGTACGCGGAGACATGGTCACACACACACAGGTTCACACAGACACCCACGAGGACACACAAGGGCACACATCCGAAAACACAGCCACACTCAGGTATCTCACACACCCACACCAGAACACACACATGCACAACCCGACCCATGAGTAGCAGGCACACATCCGGACACACAAGTGCATGCTGCTAGGGACGTGGAGAAACAGCCGCCCTCAGGAGCACACAGACACACGCAAGGACACGGGGATGCACACGGACACCCAGGGAGACTGAGACACCGACAGACAGAAGATACACACACCTGCCTCCTGCACTAGAAGCCTGAGCCCTTTCGCCGGTAAACAATAAGAGCCCCGCGGGGGGCTGAGCGGGCGACCACTCCGTCCCTCCCTCGGTGGTGAAAGGGGCGCCGAAACTGGGGGCCCTGGGCGGGCAGGAGGTCGGGGCTGGGGAGGGGGCTCCGCGCGCCGGGCCCCGGCTCCCTCGGTACCTGGGGCGGCCGCGGCGCTGCGCTCTGCTGTGCTCGGTTCCGCTCGCCGGGGGCTGCCGGCCGGCTGGATCTCTGGCCCGCGGGGTCCGCGCTCCGCGCTCCTTCTCGGCGGGGCTCGGCTCCTGGGCGCGCGGTCCTCGGGGCTCGGCGGGGGCCAGCGAGCGGGGCTGCAGCCAGGGCCCGGAGCTCGGCGCTGGCGGCGGCGCGGAGGAAGCGGTAATTTATAAGCGGCTTCTTCCTGACCTCGCGTGTCTGTTGTCTGAGCAGGCAGCTCTCAGCATCACCCATCCTGCTGGGTGGAAAAATACCAGCTTGGCCGGGCCGGGGGCGGGGCCAGGGGTGGGGCCGGGGCGCCCAGCCCCGCCCCACACGCGGACACACACACACACACACACACACGCACACACACATACACACACGCACGGACGCGCGCGCGCGCACACACACACACACACACACACACACACACACATCCCGCACACGCACGCGCGCTCGGGCTCGGACACACAAAGAGCCTGGGCTCGCCGAGCGCGCGCGCACACCCTCATGAGTCGGGCGAGCACTCAGTCCCCTGCTTCCCCCATGAGAGCACTCTTTTCCAGGAAACCCATTACCTCCAAACCCTGGTGCCAAGGGCTGCAGCGGGTCCTCAGCCCTCTCCTGATTTCCCATAAAGAGCAAGAGAACCCGGGACCCCTACGTGCTCCCTCCCAGCACAGCCACCAAACCCCACTATTTACCCTTCCACCTGGCTCATGGGGTGCAGCCCCAGCTCCTTGAGGAGGAAGGTCCAAACCACTCCACTGCATCCTCTTGGGCCATCATTCAGGTTCCCAGAGCCTCGGTGGGCTCCTCAAAGAAGTGGGCACAGCCACTCTGCCCTAGCCGCCTGCTCCAGACCTGAGGGTGACATGAGAATGTGACGGGAAACTAGTAAAGAGCTCCCCGGATCCTTGGCCTTGCCTGGGCTGGGTGATCTTGGGGGATGACTCAGGCTCTCTTCCATGCCTCAGTTTCCTCATCTGTAAAATGGAAATACAGATAATAGAATTTATCTTCTCTGGCTGCTATGACGACCCAAGGTTAACAGTGTTAGGAGCTCAGAACAGCTCCTGGCACACTTAGAAAGTGCCAAGCGAGTGTCAGCAACTGTGACTATTTTTAAATGAAAATGGGGAATGTGCCATTGTTCTTGTCCTTATTTGCATGAGCGGGTCCTCAGAGACCACTTTCCACACCGGTGCCCTGGCTGGGCTTGAGGGAAGTGCTGTGTGACTCCCAGCAGGCCCCTCCCCTCTCTGAGCCAGGGCGCTCCTCTCGCTTTCTCTCACTCCCTCTCTGCACCTGGAGGCTGTGTGGAAAGCGCATAGATCCTTCTACCCTTTAGACTGAGAGTGAAAGAAGAAATACCAGACAGGCCCCGCAGAGGCCACCCCCGACGCCAGACCTGGCCCAGGCCGGAGCCGCTGCCTGCAAGCGCTCGGTAAACCCTCTTCTGAACAGCCCCAGACTGTGGACAGGGATGTGGGGAGCAGGATTCCGGAGGTGCCCTTCCATCTCTCCCTGGTGTCCTCGTTGAGCCCCCTGCTGTCTGACTCCATCTTGACCTTCTACAGGCACCCCCACCACAGCTGCAGCCACACCAGACATGGGCACAGGCCCTCCATGCCTTTCTCCAGTGCCTCCCCTGCCCTCCTTTGCGGGCCCAGGCACCCCTTCCTCCAGGATGAACCAAAGGGCCAGCAGTGCCTCAAGCATCCCAGCCACTGCCTGTCTCCCGTCCCGTGGGGCTGACAGGCATCAGCCACCCCCCGCGCATACGGGCGCGGCTCCTCAGGACGCCAGTGCCCCCCCAACCCCGTCCTGTGCCAGTTCCCAGCCCTGAAGAGGGCAGAGTTTGCGACCCTGGGTGTACTTGTGTGTGTCCCTACCCCCTTGCTCCTGGAAGAGACCGTGAGCACCAAGGAAGCGAAAACGTTGGCAGCAAGGAGGGACCTTCAAGGAAAGCCAGGCAGAGGTTTCCTTCAGAAGCCACATTCTGGCCTGAAATTCCTTTGAGACTAATTCTTTCCACTTCAAGAACGGAAATCAATTGCGGGGAGGACTCACGGACGGCCCTGGAATTAAAGGCAGTGAATGAGATTTTGAAAAGGCTGCTGGACGATGATTTTTTTTTTTTTTTCCTCAGCAGCTGGCAATAATAAAGAGAAATCAATCCAGGCTTTGAACAAAACCCTTCACCCCTTGCCAGAGAACAGTTCATCTCCTCTGTCTATCAGACAACCGACAAGAGTTGTTGAAATGCTGCTGGGGGTCCAGCCATGCTGGCCCATCTGGACGCACAGGGAGGTCCCGGCACTAGCCCTGCCCACGGTTGTCTGGCCAGCCTCCATGCCCTGGGAATGGCGCTCCCTGAAGACAGGAGTCCCCGTCCTGGTCACTTTCTCCTGGGTGCAGCCCTGTGTCCACATCACTGGATGTGGAGGGACAGATGGCTGCGCCACGGAGACTTTATCAGCGCATCTGAGCCACAAGAATCAGCTTCCTGCCCACCCCACCCCCCTTCCTGCCTGCAAAGCCCAACTTCGCCCTTCCTGGGCTGTGCGACCCAGGGTGGTCCTGTGATCTCTCTGTGCCTCAGTTCCCTGATGTGTCAAGCCAGACTGGCCATAACCCCCCTGCCCAGGTTGTTGTGAGGATTGAGTGGAGGTGACTCATGCCAAGCACTGAGACTGCCGCCTGGCACCCAGTCTAGCGTTGGGTCAGCCAGACACCGCCGGGTCAGCCAGACACCGCCAGCCCTGCCGCCTGCGTGCCCTGGGCTTTTCTACCTCCTGGCTTTCACCCCCGTTGTCCCCTCCCCTCTGCTTGTTCCTTCGCCCAGAGCACTTTGCCCACTGCCCTCCTGCAGCCTGGATCTCCGCCAGGCTGGGAGCACCCAGAAGGCAGGGGTCCCTAGCAGCGCCCAGCCCAGCACGGCCGGAGCGCAGAGGATCCTGGGAGGTCCTGGCCGGATGTGGTCTGTGGGTGGCAGACCTCCAGGGTGCACTTCCTCCCCTGCCCCCAGGGAAGGGAAGGTGTCAGTGCTGAGACAAACCTGCAGGGGAGGGGACCCACACAGGAGCATTCATTCCCCCCCGCCCCACCCCCGCAGCCCAGCTCTCCAGCTCCTCAGCCCCTCAGGCCTGGCCACCCTTGTCTCCCTTCTGGTGACCGCAGGCCTCCTCCGCACGTCCCCTCCCGCCCCAGCCCATCTCCACACAGCAGCCAGAGGGGTCCTGCGACTCTCCTCCACCGCTGGTGAGGCATGACCGCACAGCTGCCGCAGAAGACAGGTCAGCAATTTCTCACAAGGTTAAACATCCACTTCACCGATCAGCCAGCAATTCGACGCCCAGGCTCTGACCAAAGAGACACGAAAACAGATGTCCACGTGAGACTTGTACAAGAATGTGAATGGCGGCGTTACTCCTGAGAGCCAGGAGACAGAAACAGCTCCGGCTGCATAGACCCGCAGGAGAATGGAGAACAGATGGATGGAGGACTTCTGAGACGCCCCAAGCCAGGGGGAGAAGAGGACATCATAGAGCACCATTTAAATGGCCATTTATAGGGACTCGTTTGAGTCTATGGTCTTGGAAATAGGGGCAGTTGTTTGCCCCTGTAAGGGGGTTGGGGGGGCCGGAAGGACCCTGAGAGAACCTTCTAGGGTTGGAAAGGTGCCACCCTCCTGATGTGGTGAGCGCCCCGCAGGTGTGTACCTATGCGGTAAACTTTAGATCTGAGCATATCACTCAGTGTGATGGACACCTCAGTAAAAGTCAAAAGATCTTCAGACCCACTGAGGTTTTCCTGCCTTGAACCAGCCCACACTCCCCACAGCCTCTGGGACCCCCAGCTCTGTCACTCACCTCCTTCTCCCCCTCCAGCCACATAGCCCTCCAGGCTTGCCTCAGACCCCGGGCTCTCCTGCGAAGGGTCTTCGTTCTGGCCGTCCCGCCTGAGTACTTCCCAGCAGCCTTTCCAGGGCTGGTCCCTTCCCGCTGTTAGGTGAGTGTCTCCTCCCCTGAGACCTGGTGATATTGTCACCCTAACTTGGGTGAAATGTTCCTTGATGGTTTACACGTCCACCTGTTCATATGTTTCCACACCTAGGCTGCCCGATTCACATGGCAGGGTGGAGTCTGCTGGGCCAGCGCCGTACTCCCAGGGCCGGAGCCGTGCCTGGCCTGTGGTAGGTGCCCCCCCAAACATCTGCTGGATGAGTGAACGGGGCTGTGGCTGCCTACAGATGCAACACCACCCACATACTGGACACCCCGCCTACACACATTCACGAACTGCAGAACTGTTTGTGTAGCTGGGGTTAAACCCTCCCGTCCTCAAGGCTGTGCATTCAACCCCACGTGGGAGCCCCTGCCTGGAGAGGCCTGGATCCAAGCCCTGAAAGGTCCTTAATGGCTCCGTAACCCCGGGGGCCTCTGCTTGTCCGTGTTTCGGTCTCCCCATCTGCAGCACGAACGGTTAGCCAAGGTGGCTGAGATCAGCCCCCACTGACTGCAAAGTGCACGTGCTCTCCCGGGGACGAGTTCACAGGCAGAGGCAACGGCATGGTCTGGCTCTCCGAGTGTGGCCCCGAGACCAACAGCAGTGCCTGGAACCCTGTGGGAAATGTCCAGTCCCAGGCCCCCCCCCCCCAGCCCTCTCAAATCCGAAATTCGGGGGCCAGGCCCACGGTCCTGTTTCACCAGCCCTCTGATGGGCACTGCTTTTGAACCTCAGCTGCCCAGGGCCATCACCCGGGAAGCTCACAAAAATCTTTCTAGGTCTGGGGCCCATCCTCCGAAATCCTAATTTAATTAGATAGGAGGCTTTTTTAGAAATCAAGTTCTCCGGGCAATTTGGATGTCTCGTCAGAGCCGAGAATCCTCGACCTGGAGGGTGCTGGGCCTCTGGGAGCATCGCCGTCTCCCAGACATACCCGGGCAGGCCTAATTCCTTTGCATTCCTGCCCGGCCTCTCATGGCTGCCTTCTTATATTTGGTTATTTTCCCCTCCCGCCCCAAACACAACAATTCAAAATATTCCCAGCTCCCAGACAATAAACAAAGCCAAGGAGGCAAGCTCCCTGACTGTTTTGTTCCCACTTATGGCCTGATCCAAGACTGGCCTGATTGGGCCCTTGGGACTGGTCGTCTGAGCCAGACGGGGTGGGCCCCCGGCACGCAGGCTGCCCCAGCTCCACTACTGGAATCCCAGAATCGGTCTCAGCTCTAGGTGACCCTAGGCACCCTCTGTGGACACTTCTCTAGGAACATGGAGGCTCAGAAAGGGCGAGTGACTTGTCCCAGGACACACAGCAGCGCCAAGAAGGCCCCTCTCCTCTGTGGTTTCTGGCCGTAGGGCAGATGTGTGGGCTCTGGGAGTCAGAGAGAAGTGCGTTCAGTTCTAGGTCAGCCCCTCACCAGCTGTGAATCTAGGTGAGGAAGCAGTCCCAAACGGACCCTCAGTGTGTCCATCTGCAAAGTGCGGGTGGCACCAGAGCCCTGTCCAGAGTTACTGCAGAGGTCACGGCCTGCCCAAGGCAAGTGCTCATAATTATTCTGTCATTCTGATTATTTTTGCAAAGATGGCAAAACCAGCTGGCGGGAGCAAGTGAGAACAAGGCATGAAGGATGGCGGGAAAGGGGGCACAGGGGAGGTTATCCGTCAGGGTCAGATGCCGGGGTATGGGGCTCGCTTAGGAGGGTGGGAAGGGAAGAGACAGGTCCAGCTTACCAAGGGGGTCCTCGTTAGGCCCCAGGGAAGGAGGGAAGCCAGTACCCTTCTTGTGCCAGTGGGGAGACCGAGGCACGTGGGTGGAGTCCTGCCACGTGGGCAGAGTCCTGCCACGTGGGCCCTGCACCTGGTCTCCAGGGACGTTACTGTTACTCGTGCTTGGATGCTTCTGTGGCAGTTTTGAGCCTGATCTTCTCCACTTGTGTATTGAAAGCCTTGGGCCCAGCACGTTCCTTAATTTAACAGTGGTGGAGCAAACGGGTGACAGCAGGCTCTTCCTCGTGCTGGTGGGACTGCCCACGTGCGTCCGTCTCAATATTGACAAGCTGTACATCGAGCTGTGATGCTGTTGAATAAAAGCTGTCCCGCTCTCCCACCTTGGTGGGTGTATTTCCAGGGTGAGCCAGGGGCCAGGTTTGAATGAAAACTTCTGTCTCCTTGGAGTTCTGTACTGCAAGCGGTGGCAGGGAGAACCCGACCTCCATCTGAGATGGCTGGTGGCCCCCCTCACTCCCCTCCTGCCACCGCTGGCTCCCCCCTTGTCCTTGGGCAGCCTTGCACACTCAAGTATACGCACAACCCGGCCCCCCATTCCAGCTCAGCCACACCCGCACCCCTCACAGATCCCCGCCCGTCCGCCCTCGGGCTCGGTTCACACCCACGGACCTCTCCATGCTCAGGTGGATGGATGGGGGCGGAGCTGGCGTACCGAGTGTGCCAGCTCTGCGTGCCCACATCTCTTTGGCCCTCATTCTGGGGGAAGGTGCACAGCTCTGGGGGGTGGTCCCAGCGGGGTCCTCTAAGGCATGGGCCCCCCTGCCCGGGGCAGTAACAGTATCACCTGCACACAGTGGACGGGAAGATGAAACGGGTTGATGCAGGGAAGGATTTAGGACAGGGCTTGGCTCATAAAAAGGCATGATTCCAGTTATCGACAGTGAGGCTGAGAACTCCCAGGGTAGCTGAGCAGAGGCAGAGAGGACAGGAGCTCCCACTCCAGCAAGGGAGGGGATCAGTGTTGCCAGGCACTGAGCTACATGCTCACAGGCATGACTTGGCTGACCCCACCGGGGAGACTGAGAGGGACCCATTTTGTGGATGAGGAAACTGAGGCACAGAGGTGATGTGCCACCTACCCAAGGCCACACAGTGGAGCTTGTCACACTATAAGTCATGAGCCTTGCTCCTCCCCACAGGCCGGAGCAGGTGATGGACACTGAGCGGGGAGGGAAGACAACTGCCACGTGGTCGGCAGAGGGGGCCGCGGGCACCTGGTGTTGGGGGTGTGCCCCACGACCACTGTCGTTCAGCACGCAACCGCGTGTGACAGAATGTGGGACAGCTGCCTGCAGGGACCTTGATTCTTGATACAGATGGTCCCATGAAGCAAGGAGTTAAAAATCGTGCGATCATCACTTGCATTATGACCGTCAGTGCAGTTGCCCTGATGCGCAGTAATGATCCTGCATGGCCTCCCCTCGGCTGTACCTGCTGTGGGGTTAGGACACACAGGCTGAGTCTGTCTACTCGGCCTTCAGAGTTTACTGCTCCTGCTTCGCTCCGTCTGTGGCCACCCGGGCACGACCCAGAGCTCCAGGATGGGAGCGCGAAGTCTCTCCTGTGTGATTTCCTGGAAAGCACATAGGAATCCAGCTCAAATCCAGCCTGGCCACCAATGCTGTGTGACCTTGGGCAAGTCACTGACCCTTTCTGGGCCTCAATTTCCTCAAACATAAGGGGAGGTTGGGCTGGATGAGGGAAAGCCACCCCTGAGAACTTAATCCTTGGAGACATCTCCGAAAGGGACCTGTTCAGGTAAGAAGGGAGTTCTCTTTTCAGTTGCCATTTTGTCCCTCAGAGACCTCGAGAAATCTCTGCTAGGTGCTCGCGTGTCTTCAGCACCCTTTGTCACCTGCTCTTCTTTTCCAACTAAGATGTTCCCGGATACAAGCTGTCAGGCAACTGCCTCTGGCTAAGTTAGCTGGTTTTCATTGTCTTTATTTTTGAAGCGCCTTCTATTTATGGAAAGGATCGTGGTCGTCCATTTATAGCAGCGACGGGAGAGATTTACTTTTTAGCAAAATGTGTGCAAGTTAAAAACGAGTCTGTCTAAAGGGAAAAAAATTAAATGAGTCGTGATTTTGGAGACGTGTTAGTATTAGGCTGCCGCAGCAAGGGACCACAGTCTGGGTGCTTCAAACAGCAGAAGTGTATTCCATCATGTTTCTGGAGGCACGAAGTCTGAGGTCAGGGTGTTGGCAGGCTGTGCCCCCTCTGAGGCTCTGGGCGGCACCCTTCCTGCCCCTTCCTCGCTCCTGGTGGCTTCCATCCGGCCTGGGCGTGCCTCGGCATGCAGCTGCGTCCCTGCAGCCCCGCTCCTGTGTTCACGCAGCCTTCTCAGTGCGTCTCCGACTTCACACGGCCATCCTAGTCCCTGTCCAGGTTTCCCTCTTCTTATAAGGACACTGGTCATCTCGGGTTAGGGCCGCCCTAGTGACTTCATCTTAATTTGATGACATCCGTACAGACCCTGTTTCCTAATCAGGCACTGGGGGTTACGGCTTCAGCATATCTTTTGGGGGCTCAGCTCAACACACGATAGGTGAGTTACGGCAAAAGAAAAACTTGTCCGGGGAGGCCTAATGGACAAAGGTTTGGGGAATCCTGCCCAGGCCGAAGGAGCACGGGAAAGGGGACACCCAGCCCTGCCCTCGTGGCCAGGGCACCTCGAGAAAGCCCAGCATCCCCTTTTCTCAGCCTTGGTTCCCCAGGGTTTTCAAACTGGGTTTCACAGAACCCCAAAGGGGCCTGGGGAGAGTTGAGGAGGGGGGGTCAGAGGGGGCAGAACCCCAGAATCCCCAACATCAGAGACAGTGGCAAAATATTTTGTTTGACAAAAAGGCACCAAAATAACTTAAAAAATAAAAACACTTAAAAACCACTGGGTGAGTGGATCAGTGTGACTCCTCCCAGCCTGACACATGCTGAGTTTAATTTATTCCCCTCCCCAGGCCTTGCTTCTCCCTTTTCTCTGGGAAGAAAGCGTCTCCGCACAGATTTCACCCTCAGGAAGGTCCCAGTCTGAAAGCTCCCCTGTGCGTGCCCCGCGGCAGAAGGACCCCAGGGGGCAGCTCAGCCTTGCTCCGGCCCCTGCGGGCTTTCCTCTTCCCTTAACTTGCTGCCAAGTGTCCTCCTGCCTCTGGGAGTTGGTGCCCACCGTCCCCTCTGCTGGGGACTTTCTTCCTCCCCTTCCTCACCCGGTCAGCTCTGCTCGCGCTTGGTCCCATCCTCGGAGAAGCCTTCCCTGATCCTCTTAAACCAGCGGAGCCCCCACCCCAGTTTATAATGCCTCGAATACGGCTAGTTCATCCCTGCCTACGCCTCAGACCCACCTTGGGAGCTTTTTAAAAATGCCTGATCCTTATTTACAAAACAGAAACAGACTCGGACATAGAAAACAAACGTATGGTTACCAGGGAGGAAAAGGGGCGGGGAGGGATAAATTGGGAGTTCGAGATTTGCAGATACTAACTGCTACATATAAAATAGGTACACGAGTTTCGACTGTAAGGCACAAGGAGCCGTATTCAGTATCTTGCAGTAACCCACGATGAAAAAGAATGTGAAAAGGAACACGTGTGTGCACACGTGTGACGGAAGCAGTGTGCTGTACACCAGAAACTGATGCGACGTTGTAAGCGGACTGCAGTAACAAAATAAGTAAATGAATAAACACAAAATCATCCACACGGGAGAAGAATGCCCGCCCTGGGTCCACCTCTTGAGCCGTGGTTCCTTTGGTCTGGTGTGAGGCCCAAGAACCCACATTTTAACCTGCTCCCCACCCACAGCCAAGACGGAGAACCGCTGAGTGATAATTACAATGAGTCCAGTCATCGCTTGGCTGTAATTCTCCCAGCCAACAATTTTTTTTCCTGAAAAATGAAATGGAAAAAACCTGATGGAGTGGGAAAACTTGAAAGTCTGTGACACTACCTGGAAACCGGAGCCCACGGACTGTGAACAGGCGCAGGTTTGCTGCAGAAGCACCAAGCCGACAGCCTGGGGGCAGCTCTCGCCGCTGAGGGTGACGTGTGCTGGGCGGTGTGTGCGCCGCATTGCCTTCTCATCCCAAGCCACGCTTAGACTCAGGGTCTGCAGAGCGGACTGAGGACCTTTGGTGATCACAGACGGCTGCCTTTCCCGGACAGTCTGTGTCTGCCCAGCCTGGAGGGAAGTACTCGACATGCTTGTCTTCCTTAATGCTCACCACCTCTCTGTGAGGAAAGCAAAGTCTTCAGCCCCATTTTACAGAGCAGGAAACGGAGGCTCAGAGACAGCACGGCTTGCCCCAGGCCTGATGGCGAGGAGGCAGGAAGGCTGACCTCCACACTGGCAGGCTCAGAAGCCCCACATTCCTCAGCCTTGGCCCTGAGGACGACCGTGGGGAGGACACTGCGGGCCCGTGTCGGTGGCACCTGTGTGCCCTGCTAGTCTGGGCAAGGACCGTTGGCGGCCATTGGATCCCTGGGCTCAGCGCAGGGCCTGGCACATGCTGGCTGCTCGGATTCCCAGAAGGACGGGCCGGAGAGGCTGGAGCCAGGCAGCCGGTGGGGGGGGGGGGCACCGTGCTCCCAGCCTTCAGAGGCCTGCACTTGGATTGGGGCCCCAAGGCTTTGGCCACACTTCAAACCCGAGGGACGGATTTAGTGTCCTTAATCTTCCTCTTGAGTCAAGCGCCTGCTTGTCACCGGCCTGCTGGGGACCCTGTGGAGCAGCCTCTTTGGGGAGGCCTGCCTCCTCGAGCTCCTAGGTCCACAGGTCTGGGTCTGCGGGAGGGTCAGTGGGCTGCCATGTCCCAACCAGCCTCCCTTGTAAATGAAGACCGTTTCTGCTGCAGATTGGGAAATGACCTTGATGCTCTGTAGTCCTCCCCATCCAGAGGTGGGTCTGTTCCCACCGCCGGTGGACCGGGGCTGGCCCTGTGACTTGCTCGGTCCAGTAGAATGTGGTGGGAATGATGCTGTGCCCGTTTCAAGCCAGGGCTATGAGAGGCCTTGCATCTTCTGCTCTTGCCATCTTAGAATCTTTCCCCTGCCGCGGGCACGAGCCTGGCCTGCCCACCGGTGGAGAGAGGCCCACCAGCTGACCACGGACTCAGGCCAGCACAGGACCTCTGAGCTGAGCCAAGCCCAAATCACCAACCCATTATTGTGGGCCTAATAAATTGTCCTTGTTTCAAGGCACTTAGTTTGGGGATGTTTGTTATGCAGCTGGAGCTGACACCTCCCTTCCCCCTCCTCTTTGGCTGGTGAGGTGTAAGGAACACTTTGGACAGTGCCTGCCACAGAGAGGACGTTCACTACAGGCTGGTCTCAGGCTCCTGGGTCAGGACCGGAGGTGATGGAAGGTGAGGCCTCTTGTGGGTTTCATGATTTTTACCACCAATTTCATGTCACCTGAGATTGATGCCCTTCTCTACATCTTAGTGACAGAGGGGCTCCTTGGGTTTGGTGTCTGTCATAAAAGCCCTCCTTGACTAGTGTTTTAGGTCCTGGGGTCCATGAGAACACCTGGAAAGACAGCATGTTGACAGACAAGGGAAACCCGACCTCGAAGGAGCTCAGAAGAGGAGCTCATAAAGGGACCTGAAGACGGATCGGAGGGGTTGAAGGAAACCAGAAGTGGGGGGTGTTATGGGAGCCCAGAGGAGAGCACGGGGATCGTGACGGAGGAGGGTTAACGGAGCCAGTAAAGAGGATTGACAAGTGACAACTGGATGTGTCCCCCTGGAGAGCAGCCCTCAGTGGCCCTGGAGACGGGATGCCATGGAGTGTGGGGGACGGAAATCTGAACACGGCGGCTCAAGGAGTGAGCCAGGTGAGCAAGTGGAGGCATGCAGTGTGGACGTCTTGTGCTCCCAAATATTCTCTTATGTACATATGTCTTCAGATTCCCTCCTTTGCTCTGAGGAGCTAGGGGATACGGAATTAAATAGTCCAGTCTCCATCTTTAAGAAATATGAGATCTTTGAGGGGAAACAGAGATATGGATGAATGAATAAATGATCTAACAAATGGGTGAAGTCTTCTTGGGTAGACTGTCCCCAACAGCCAGCCCGTCCCTCAGCATAGCACTGGGGTCCAGCACACGGCTCTGGGAGAAGAGAGCCCCAGCTCTCATGCTTCTAAGCTGTGTGACCTTGGGCAAGTGACCTCACCTCTCTGGGCTTTGGCCTCGTTGCCTGTGCGGTGGAGCTGTGATAGCTTCAGGCTCTTTGTTGAGAAGGGCAGGGAGACCCCGTGGAGGGAGGGCTCAGGGGACAGTGGTGTGGGTGTGAGAGGTCCCCCTTGGCTGGCAAATACCCCAGGGAACTGTGAGGTTGGTCTTTTTGGTTTTCATGAAATACACCTGAGCAGGTGAATGCCTAGGGAAAAGAAAAATAGGGGAAGGGTTGTGTGTGGGGTGGTGGTGGGATGCTGAGGGGCGGGAGGGACAAAGGAGGAGGCTCCTGAACCCCCTACCCCAACCGTGCAGCCTGTGTTCTTAGCTCTCCGACCGTGACCGCGTCAGTTCACTTCATCCTCACAGCAGCCCAGCGAGGCCACTGCTGGGATCACCTGCACTTTGCCGACAGGGAAATGCACATCCACCCTGCAGGACAGAGCCTGGGGAGCAGGAGCAGGACTGGAGTCCTGGCGGCCCAATCCCAGAGCAATCAGGGAATGGGAGGCTGTCTGAGCAGACGGAGCCCGGGGTCAGGAGCTCACAGTCTCGGGCTGGGGCCTGGAGCCGCCACAGACTTGCTGTGGGACCCTGGTCATCTTCAGACCTGTTACCCCATCTGTGCAAGCAAGGGCTGAGCCCTGCCATCTGGAATTACCCAGAGGCTCCCCTCTCACTGGGGCTTAAATGCCCCACTTGGTCAGCCCTAAGTCAGTCCCCACCCCAGGCCCACGCACCCAAGGAGACCCTGCCTGGGTAGGGGTGCCCAAGGCTCATCCCTGAGTCGGGTCCTGCCCCGTGCCCAGCCCCTGCGAGAGCACTCCTCACTGGCTTTACCGCCATTTGAGCTGCTGGGGAAAAGCTAGCTCACATACCACTCTCTTGCTAAAGAATCTTCAGTGGCTCCCTATCGTCTTCAAAATGATCAAATCCCTCAGCCCCCTGACCAAGGTCTCACAATTCCATGACTCCAGCTGGACCACCAGCCATCCCCTATACACTTTTCTGACAAGACACACGAAAGGATTCTCTCCTTTGGCTTTTCACACTTTTGTGTCTGTGCTTGAGTAGTTCCTCTGTGGGTCTGCCTCCCTTCCCAGGCCAATGAGGGCTCCTGCCGAGTCAGGGGACAGAGCTTGGTGGCCTGTCCCGCCAGAGTGCATTTTGTACAATTACTCCTGAGCCCCCTGAGGCTGGGGGCAGAGTCAAGGTGTCCTTATACCCCCTACACTCCGCCCCCGCCCAGCCCCATGGGGGGAACTGGATGGTGGCAGGAACCCTCAGCCCAAGAAGCCACAGGAGAGAAGACCCAGTGGGCCCTGCTGTCCTAACGGGGGATTGCCATGCAGCAGAGAAAGCATCTGGGCCTAAGGGGCCTGCAGACCTGAGCGAACCTGAGAAGCCAGCGAGCCCCCGAAGCCTCCCGCACGACGTCAGCCACAGGCTTACCTGAGGCTGCTGTGGCCAACGGTTCCTTCTGCCGTGAGAAGCCACGTCCCGGGCCCTCTTTGATGATTTATGGAAGCGCATCGCTCGGCAGTCAAAGGATGGTCTCTGCTCACCACCGACTCCAGGTGCTTCTTCCAAGAGTGAAGTTTCCTTGAGACCAACATTGCGCCCACGCCTCGGCGGTGCCCCGGGGCCAGCAGGGGCGCCTGGCGCTGAGCCTGTTTGCTCGGCTCCAGGAGGCTCGGATCCCTCTGCCCGGCCACCCCTCTGGCCAAGAGGACTCTCCTTTAGGGGATGGAGCCAAATGCCAGATGCCAGGGAACAATCTCGATCAGTCTGGGGAGTCCCCGCCTTCCCACTCCCCATGGCCAGGGAGCTCTGGGGTGGGCATGTGACCAGGTTCTAGCCAATGAAACACAGGAGAGAGGCTGCTGAGGGGCTTTTGGGGAAGGTTTCCCTCCTGGAGAAAAGAGAGGGACCCCTCATTGTTCTGGAGATGCAGCCATTGCCCCATCTCTCCCAGAGTGGGGCACTTGGTATCTGGAGTTGCAGCCACCATCAGTGTCCACGAGGGAAAGTGTCTCTGACATGTTGACGATGGCATTGTCATCGCCACGGGTGGAAAGTCAGAAAGTGCTGGGGCCCCGTGGGACAGCACTAAGCTACCGAGCGTCCCTGGGATCAGAGTGACAAGAGCCAGCTGAGTGACAACCTGGAGGAAGGGTGTTCCAGGCGTAGGGACAGCCTGTGCAAAGGCCCCAGGCAGGAAGGAGCTTGGTATATTCTAGGACCTGTGTGTATGTCTGTGTGTGTGCGTGTCTGTCTGTGTGTGTCTGGAAGAGGGTCGGCAAGGGGCAGAGCGACGGGATCAGATCAGGGGCTGGATGACACAGGACCTCAGAGGCCACAGCCAAGACCTTTAGATTTTTTTTCATTGTACCTCCCACTTTTTATTATAAAAAAGCCCTCAAATTTGAAACATTGAAAGAATAGAGAAGAAACACTCACATGGGTTCCATCTAGGCTCAACCACTGCTAATGTTCTGGCACATCTGCTCTATCTTCACATCCATGTGCTTTTTCCCTGCTTGGTATTTGAGAGTAACTTGAGGACGTCACGACTCCTGACTCCTGAACGCTTGATCGCAGGTCTCCTGAGAGAAAGAACATTCCTCCTCACGAGCACGTCACCACAGTGCCTAGAGAAAATGAACACGGCTCCCCGATTCTCAGTCCACGTTCACTCGTCCCCCGAGTGCTCCCCGGGGCTGTCTCTTCCCTCCTGCCTCCTTTTCTCTCCTGGAACCAGGATCCGGTGCAGGTTTGCACGTCGCACGTGACGACTTTGTCGAGTCCTCTGCAGTAAGAACAGTCTGCCAGCTGACATCACCACCTGACATTGACTTTGTACACATTTTATTCATTCGATGACTTTATTCAGTTGAGGTTTGTCATACATACGGTGAACAAATCTTCAGTATGTGGCTTGGTGAATTTGTTTGGGGTTTTTTGGAGGGAGGATGTAATCAGGATTATTTATTTATTTTCTGATGGAGGTACTGGGGCTTGAACCCAGGACCTCGTGCTTGCTAAGCATGCCCTCTACCACTGAGCTCCCCCCTCCCCCCAGCTTTGTGAATTTGTACATATATACTCACCACCCAGATCAAGACAGAGAACATTTCCATCCTCCTAGAAGGTTCCCTCCACTCTCCTAGGCCATCCCCACCCTGCCCGAGGCAGCTGCTGGTCCCAGTCCATCACCGCAGGCCGGTGCGGGGTGACCTCGGGCCCCTCGGAGATGGAGTCAGACCGCGTGTTCTCTGGAGGTGGGGGTGCCATGCGGCTAGCGTCTTGGCTTCCGATGGTACACACTTTCCTGCTGTCCAGTCGGGGAACGTTTGGGGTGTGCCTGGTGACAGTGAGTGACACTGACTCTCGTGGGTGGGACTGTGCCCCTCGTGTCACACCCCCTACCCTGAGGCCCAGAATGTCAGGTCGCCCCGCTGCCCGCGATCTCAGTGGGTCAGGGGTGACCCCAGACCTCTCCACTGCTGAGGTGAGTTTTCCTTTTAATGTCAGGGTCAGTGGAGGGTTTTGAGCAGGGGAGTGACATGATCTGACTTACTATTTGTAAAGATCACTTTGAGGCCCGTTTGGAGAAGAGACGGAAGGGGACAAGGACCCCAGGGAGACCAGCGAGGAGGCAGCCCATCAGTCCAGGCCAGTGCGTGCGGCGGTGGTCGGGGGTGGGCTGGGCTGGGGGACAGTCGTGCTGGCGGCGCCCGCGCGGACCAGGCACCCGTCCATGACGGCGGGCGTGCGCCATGGCCCAGGCTCGGCCCCTCTGTGTGCCCAGCCCGGGGCCTGGCAGCCAGGCCGGCCGCCATACCTGGGTGTGCCTGAATTCAGAGAAACTGTGACTTGAGGTTTGATGCTGCAAATTAAAAAAAAAAAAAGAAACCAAGAGACAGAACAAGAGTCTGACCTGCTTACCCAGCAGGCGTTGCAGCAGTTTCTGAGGAGTAACTCTCAGCTCCCCTCCCGAGCACCGTGAATCTCCAGGGAGGCCTCTGCCTCCAGGAGCACCATTCACGTTGCCCCGGGGGGACAAACAAGGTGGACAACAGTCAGGTCTGCCTCCTGGGCCCAGAAGGTCCCCAGCCTGGGGCCCGGGACTGAGAGCTCTCTCTCGCTCCGCAGGGCTCAGGCTCCCACCGCCCCACCGTGGTCTGGGGGTGGGGGTCGGGACCTCGCGTGTCATCTGTACCTGGCAAGTTGTCCCCCAGCAACCTGGGGGCGGCTCCTGCCTGAACCCTGCTGGCCCCAAGGCTGTCTGTGTCAGTTACCCATCACTGTGTAGCGTGTTACCCCAACGACAACAAACACTGATTACAGCTTCTGTTTTCTGGAGGCCAGGAGCTTGGGAGCGGCCTAGCTGGGTGTTTCCAGTCTTGGGGGTGTCTCTCAGGAGGCCACTATCAAGGGACCGCTGTCATCAGAAAGCTTGACTGGGGCTGGAGCCAACTCACAGGGCTGGCAATCGGTGCCGGTTGCCGGCGGGAGGCCTACGTGCCTCTGTACGGGCTGCAGCCCCCATGGTGGCTGGCTCCACCCAGAGGAAGTGGCCCCAGAGGAGGCGGAAGCTGCAAAGCTAGATGACTTAACCTCCGAAGTCACACACCGTCGTTTCTGCAATATCCCATCAGTTACGTGGCCCTGCTTGGAGAAGGGGCTGCGCAAGGGTGTGAATGCTTGGCCTGTTCCCAGACCTCGTAAGTGGGTGCCTGGGGCCCAGACAGGTGTGGGCGCAGCGGCCCTCGGCCTGGCTCTGGGCTGCAGTGCAGGCTGCCCTTCTCCACCAGCAGGAGATACCCCAAGCCCAGGCTTCACAATGGTGGGAGGAGGCGGGTGTGGAGTTGAGTGGCTTAGGGTCAAACTTATGGCCGATTAGTGGGGCCCGTGAGTCGTATTGGGAGGGATTTTCAGGGATTGCAGTGGGGCAAAATGTCCCTGAGGCCTGACCTCCCTCCACGAGGGCAGCTGCAGAGGCTGGAGCTACTAGCGTGTTAATGGGGGGCTGCCCCAGCTGTGGAGCCTTGAGGCCCAGAGCCCCCACACAGACTCCCCTCTTCCACCCCGACACTGGCACAGAGCGCAGTGGTGAAGGCCGTCACGGCTGAAGGAGCACCTGGGTGCCTTGTGTGTTACTGCCCTGAGTTCGTGAGGCCCCCCGCGCAGGGGCGTCCCCATTCCACAGACAAGGAAGCCGAGCTCAGTGAGGTCAAAGCAGCAGTGCTGTCAAAATAAACCTACACCACACCCTGCTCTCCCTACCGTTGGCCACCTCGCTGGCCCCACCCACTGGCATCACTCACCTGGATGATGCACAGGTGGGGCCAGGGATGCTCAGAAAGGTCACATTTTAACAAACCTGTATCTTGTACAAGTTGAACACACACCTTTGGGCACCTCTCAGTCTTTGCAAGGTTAGCCAAGTCTTGAACTTGTGTTCCTTGTTCAAATGTATTTTTATTCTTTTACTATGAATACCGATGTATGTATCTACAAATAATACATGCCAAATGTTGCATGTGTCCTCAGTCTTATCATAAAGTGGATCACAACAGACTCTTTCTTCTGGAACATGCCTTTCTTCCCTCCGCAGTGTGTGTCTGAGATGCAGCGGGTTGGCACGTGTGGCTCCAGTGCATCTGTTTTCACTGCTGTATCGTACTCCGTGGATTGGCTCTAACTCAGTCCGTTGTTCCTGTTTGAGTCTCACTGGTTCAGGCAGGTGTAATTTTGGTTCTCATATTATGGATGAGAAGGTGGCTCAGAGAGATTAAGGAGATTGTCTGGGATCAGCCAGCCTCTGAGGGGCAGAAACCCCTCCACTGAGCCCTGAATGGTGTAGTTCACAAGCTCCTTCACTGTTAAACTCCGTGAGCAAGAAGGGAGGAGGCCATGCAGCCAGGCTAGCCCCGGGGCCATCTTAGCCCTCAGGGGCGGCCTGGAAGGGGGACTTTGACATACCCCTTGGGAAGGTGGCCCAGGGGTCAGGAAACACCCCAACCCCAAATCTGTCCATGGGCCTCTCTCCACCCCAGGGGTAGCTCAGGGCCGACACACATGTCACAGGCTGGACTGTGTGGCTCCATGAGACACCTCCTGCCCAGGACACAGAATAAGGCAGTCCTGAGCTGGACTCCACTCTAAGCCACGGGGTCTTCAGCTGTGATGTGGGGACAGTCATGGCACCTCCTTAGAGGGCACCTGAACATCGTTTAGAGCGTCTGCTATTTAAGGATCCCGAGGTGCTTCTATTCCAGTTTCATCTTCATTCATTTACTCAGCAAAGAAGTGCAGGGCCCCTGCTGTGGGCCGAGCGCCACGCGGGGCACTGCAGGCCCCGCAGCGGCGGGGGGCTGGGAGTCAGCACAAGGCAGACCGTGCCCCAGCTGTGGCTCTCGCTGCACCTCTGTTTCCTCCCCTGTGGGAGGAAACTGGAGGAAATCCTAGACCCTCACGTGACCACGGGGAGGGGGGCCGGGTCTTCCCTCCCTGATGTGGGCAGAGCACAGCCCGAGGCCCCAGGCAGCAGCCAGCCTGCAAAGGCACCAGGGAGCACACTGGAGCCGGGGCCGGCTGCCCACTGGCTGCAGGCGCCGTCCCCACACTGGGCCAGCCATAGGATGCAGCTGGGCACAAAATCAGGAGGTCAGCTCATGCCCCAGACATGCAGGCACGTCACCCCAGGGACGGGGGCTGAGGAAAGCCCCTCCTCCGCCCTCCCCTTCCACGTCCGCCCTCCTGCTCCCCGGGAGACACAGCTGCTTCTCTCAGAGTTTCCACTCCCCCACCCTCCCAACCATCAAAGAGCATCGGGCCCTGGCCCCGGTGCAGGCCCTGCCCACCCTGCCAGTGGAGCCTGCCCACCCTCACGTCGGCACTCAGGCAGGAGGCACTGGCTTGACACAAAACACAAAGCCAGCAGAAGAGCCAATTCAGGTCACCCTCAGAGACAGCTCAGGGCACAGCCCATGGCAGGCCCTGCAGGAAATCCTATGTGGGGTGTCACCGCCTGCCAAGGGCCCTGCCATCCTGTCCACCCCTACCTTGTTGGTTTATCCGTTCCAACCTCCACCTTCTTCTTACTCCCATGTCCCCACTGCCTTCAGAAAGACCGACGGGAGGCGGTTCAAGGGGCACACCCTCCAAGGAGCTGTGGCAGGTTGGTCCAAGAGCTGAGGAGTTGGGTCAGACAGCCGGGGCCTGATCTTGGCACTGCCACTCTTGGGCTGTCTGACCCTGGACACGTGTGCCCTGTCTGAGCAGGGATGTGTGAGATTCAGCCAGGTGAGAGGGGGGGCCAGGCCCTGCAAGAGGGGATGGCACCGAGGTCTGGGGCCAGACGGGAACTGTCCCAGCCCCCTGCAAGGGGTGCGCACCCACGACTCCAGGGCAAATGCCGACGCCAGAGAAGGGAAGCCAGGGCCGGGGGCTGAGTGCTGAGCCGGGTAGAGCTGGCGAGTGTCTGGCAAAGAGCAGAAGCCAGAGAGAGATGGGAGAGAGGGACGGGGAGAGGGGATGGCAGCCATCGGGGGGAGCACTTCCTTGAGCTGAGCCTGGGGGATGCCTGCAGGAGAGGGCCACTGAGGGGGAGTCCTGCCAGCGGGCATCCCTCAGCGCCTGCAGGAAGGCCACTTCTGGATGATTCCGGCATCAGGCCCACCATCTCACCCAAAGAGCTCATTTCCTCCCCTTTCCTCTCTGCCCCGCTGCCAGAGAGGTGGCCCACCCCACATTTCACACATAAAAATTTGGATGGAGCTTTCTGCCAAAATTGCCCAGATCTGAATCGTGTCAGAGCGAGAAGGAGCTTTGGGATGAATCGTGTTCCAGATGGGGAAACTGAGGCACAGAGAGAGTCAGGGACTTGCCTGTATCACTCGGCAGAGCTGGGTGGGCGTCCAGGCCTCCTGCGCCCTGGAAGGCCCTGGAAGCCAGGTAACAGCATCAGCTGGTGGGCATTTCTTAAGCTCTTTGTCCAGAGCGGGCACACAGGAGTCAGCATCTCCTCAGAGAAGCGAGGCCCAGGGCCAGCTCGCCCGCCAGCAGCTGGGAGGGAGCAGAACGATCACGGCGCTGACAAGGGAGAGGGGGTGGGCCACGGCCTGTCCCAGGATTTCTAACATGGACTCTCTCATATTTCACAGCAGCTCTAGGAAGCAGCAGCCACTCTCCCCAGTTTATAGATAAGAAAAGTGAGGAACAGGGAGCCTGATGCCAGAAATTGGCCCCCTGCCCAGGAGGGTGACTAGCTCCATTTTTAT
Organism: Camelus bactrianus; assembly: GCF_048773025.1. Lineage (NCBI taxonomy): Eukaryota > Metazoa > Chordata > Mammalia > Artiodactyla > Camelidae > Camelus > Camelus bactrianus. The sequence continues at coordinate 2,970,636 of NC_133555.1, read as the reverse complement.
AAAGATGGGGCTTGACTTGCCCTGGGCCGTGTTTCTGGCCTCAGAAGGTGGGTTTGAGGATGAAGAGTGGGGTGTGTGGGGTCTCTGAGGATGCAGGACAGAAAGGGGCCGGGCCCGTGGATGTCCCAAACCAGGCCCCAGCCACGGCCTCCAAGGGCGGGCAGGGTCACGGAGGCGGAGAGGCAGAGGCCCACCTGCGGCACCGCCCCGGCCACCTCTCCCTGGAGGCCCTGTGATCTCTTTCCTTGAAATGTTCGAGGATCCTGTCTTCCCCAAGCAGAGTCCTTGGCCCCTGGCAGCCAGCCCCTCCTGCAAACCGTGGGCTTAACTGCTGTTTCGAGGTTTAGCGGCTGTGGGAGCTGGAGGGAAGGAGAGGGTCCCAGAAGCCGGCAGCCCTGCGGGTGGCCCACGCCTGAGGCAGCGGGCGAGGGAGGCATTCCTTACACCCCCCCCCCCAGCACCTGCTGAGTGATCTCGGGCAGGGCTCAGAGCCCTCGGTTGTCCCAGCTGCTGTCCCAGCTCTGAGATGTTTCCAGGTGGCTATTCTTGGTATTTGGGATGCTCGAGCCATGGATGTGTGCCTCATTCATCTCAGAGATGGAGGAGGAGAGAGAGAGAGAGAGCAGGCGCACAGAGGAGGCACACAGGTAGAGGCATGGAGGTGGGGATGAGATAAGTCAGAGCGGGGGTGGAGGCCCAGGGGAACCCAGCCAGGCCTGCCCCTCCCTGATAGCAGGCACAGGGCTCCTAACCCGGGGCAGCTGGAGGTGGCATCTGGCTGGGGCCTGGCAGGGCCCCGGGGTTCTGGAAGGGGAATGGAGAGGCAGTGTCAGCCATGAGACACCCCATTTCCCCCAAACCTGCCTGAGGACTCAGAATTCAGCAAATGCTCCCTTCTGCATGTCAGGCAGGACAACCTCCTCACTGCTCTGGCTGCCCCCTTCCAGCCCACTGTCTCTCTCCTTAGTGGAATGTCCACTGTCTCAAAGCCACGTCCCCTTTCTGGACCAATGCCAGGATGGCTTCCATTGCCTAGAATGCTCTGAACATCGTCATGTAAGATGCTATGATGGTTAGTTTTATGTCAGCTTGGCTGGGCCATCGTGCCCAAGTATATTCAAACATTATTCTAAATGTTTCTGTGAGAGTGCATTTGGACAAGGTTCACATTTAAATTGGTAGATTTTGAGTAGAGTGGATGGTTCTCCATAATGAGGGTGGGCCTTGTCCCAATCAGTTGACAGCCTGACTAGAACAAAAAGACTGACCTCCTCTGAGCAATAGGGAATTCTGCAGCAGGTGGTTTCCAGATTTGAACTGCAACATTATCCCTTCCTGGGACTCCATCCTGCTGGCCCACCCTGTAGATTTCGGACTTGCCGGTTTTCATAATCACATGAGCCAATTCCTTAAAATAAATCTCTTTCTCTCTAGATATACTCTCTATTGGTTCTGTTTTTCTGGAGACCCCTGACTAATACAGATGCCCTTCAAAGGATACCTACTCCAGGAAGTCTTCCTCGATCTCTAGGCAAAGTTCTCCAATTTGTTTGGTCTATCAGAGCCCTTCATACTGCCCCAGTTACATAGCATTTGTCACATCACAGTCCACTGAATTATAAGTCAGTCTCCCTTACTGGGGACTGAGTCCTGAACATTATGGACTGGAGATGATTCACCCAAGTCCTCAGCACAGGCCAGCACAGGGCCTAGCACAGAAGAGGTGGATGGATGGATGGAAGGGTGAATGGATGAATGCATGATGGAAGGAAGGTAGAAAAGAAAGAGTGATGAATAGACAATGGACAGATGGGTGGAGTGGCGAGTAATTGGGGATGTGTGAATGGATGGAAAGAGGAAAGGAAGGGTGGATGATGAATGGATGAGTGGATGCATGATGAGTGGATGTGTGGATGGGTGAGTGGATGTGTGGGTGGGTGGATGGATGGATGGATGAATGGATGGATGGGTGGGTGGGTGGATAGGTGGATGGATGGATGGGTGAGTGGAAGGATGGGTGGGTGGATGGATGAGTGGATGGATGGATGGGTGGGTGGATGGATGGGTGGATGTATGTATGTATGTATGGATGGATGGATGGATGGAAGGACGGGTGGGTAGGTGGATGTATGGATGCGTGGGTGGGCGAGTGGATGTGTGAGTGGATGGATGGATGGATGGATGGGTGGGTGGGTGGGTGGATGGATGGATGAATGGGTGGGTGGGTGGGTGGATGGATGGATGAGTGGAAGGATGGGTGTGTAGGTGGATGGATGAATGAGGCAAAGTCCCTGTCATTAAGGACCTCCCAGGTGGGTAGGAGGGTCACCCTTATTCCTAACTCACTTCCACCCCAAACAGAAAGGCTCTGGGCTCCCAAACAGGAGCCTGCAGATTCCCCGGGACAGTGGTCTCCCTTTGGTCAGTGGGAATCCCACTCAATCCCTGTACAGAGGTTCTACTGGGTGCCTGGCCTTGTGCGGGTGGGGTCTGGAATGATCCAGTCTTGGACTCAGTTCTGCTGTGTCCTCACTGTGTGGACTTGGACAAGTCCCTCTTCCTCTCTGGGTCTCTGTTTCCTTGTCTGAAATGGGTCTATGAGAGATCATGTGACCAAGTGGCTCCGTGTGCGTGTCCTAGAGCCTGACTGCCCAGCTCTGTCATTTGCTAGGGTGTAACCTGGGCTGGTCACTCCACTGTGCCATGTCTTAGTTTCCCCCAATGTAAATGGAGGTGATGCCAGTCCCTCCCCATGGCATTGTTTTGAGGATTAAATGAATGAGTACATATAACGTGTTTGGAACAGGGCTTGGCACATGATCGTTGCCCACGACACAGTGTGGTTGGGAGGAGACAATGAACTCATCTGGTGAAATGCTCGGCTGGGTGCCTGGAGCGTGGGAACCATTCCATGAACCACATTATCCTTGATCTCCAATGTGGTCCTGTTTTCCAGATCGGGAAACCGAGGCTGTGAGATGAGAGGCGACTTAGCCAAGACCAGGCAGCCCGTAACTGGTGGAAGCTGGGATTCCAGCACAGGCCTGGCTGACCCCGGCCCCCAGCTCTGTCCAGGAAGCCAGGGGCCTTGAAGTATGAGTAAGGTTTCAGCAGGTGAACGGGCCAGGGCTAGCCCAAGAGGCTTCGGGGCTGGAGGCCTAGCTGGGAAAGCAGGAGGCGTATCTGGGGAATCACAGGTCACGGGGCCTGGCCAGGGCGCCAGCGGGGGCAGCGGGAGAGCAGCCAGGAGGGGTGAGCAGGTGGGGTCTGGAAGCCACGCTCTGCGGAGGTGGAACGAGCCAGGGCGTGGTACGTGGGCTGTGAAAACGGGCAGGTGAGCGGCGCCAGGACACCTTGCCAAGGTAGCTATGTGAAGAGAGTAAGGGAGGAGCTGAATTTTTCCATTCATGCTGAAGCCAAATATAGCGTTAGAAACCACCGTGCAGAAGGCAGGACTGCCTCCTGTTTCAGTCTCAACCAGCTGATGAGGCCAGGAACACAGCCAAGGGAGGCTGATGGTACGCCAGGCCCGTGGCGTCACCAGGAAAGCCACCTGAGGAAGCAACAGTCACTGTTCCCATCTTGTAGACGCAGAACCTGAGGCACACAGAGTCAGATGACCTTCCCAGGGCCACACAGCGGGCAACCCAGGTCTGACAGCTTCTGCCACCCTTCCTTGCCCCACCTGACCTGCCAGGTAGCAGGTAATGCCCTTGGTTTCATATTGTGGGATGTCAGAGGGGTGAGGAAGATGGGTGAACAGGAAAGAGTGGGAGGCTTTCCGACTGAGGGAGGGGACAGTGAGCGGAGGAGGGTGCGGGGCACAGTGGAATTTTCTGGGCCCTGCAGTCAGGCGTTCAGCCAGCCGATGAACATGTGACAACATGTGACAACCACAGCTCCACAGCTGATGAGGTAAGAGCAGCGTGATGCCCGTTTCCTGAGTGCGGGCTCGGCACCCCGGCCCATTTCACAGATGAGGACGCTGAGGCATGGATCACGGACAGAGGGAGCGGGGGTTTTGGAGTCAGGGTGGTGGGTGGTGCTGGTGGGAAGAGGGGTGCAGGGCCTGAGAGCTGCACACAGCCTGGGAAACCCAATCTCATGTTTACCAGCCTGGAGACTAAAAGCGGTGCCGGGGTCGGGGGGTGCTCACCAGGGAGGCAGGCAGGCAGGTAGCAGCAGGCCTCCCAGAGCGGGGTAGGCGGGCGTGATATCTGCCGTCACCAGGTCCAGCCCCAAGCGTGCTCTGTGTCAACTCACATTTTAAGCTGTCTTCATCGCAGACCTGCTCTGGGCACTATGTACCCATCAACCCTCATAACAGCCCTCAGGCCAGACGGGGGTCCCAGTGCTGTCCTTACCCTGTCCAGGAGGGGAAACCGAGGCTAGAATGGCCTGGAAGCACAGGGAAACGGAGGGTGGGGCTGGGGTTTGACCCGGGACCACCTGGCCCCAGGCACTACTGCTTAGGTCAGCACATTTAAAAAGGAAAAGCCACGTCACATCTGAGAAACGGCTGATAAACAGAAGGCACCAGAAACACAAACATGATCAAGACAGAATATGGTTTTGTCGTTTTCTCTAGACCCTGTTACTGGGGGAGTTCAGAGCCGGGGACAGGACAGCAGAAGCAGGGACACCCCTGGCACTGAGCCCCTGGGCTGGGTCCGGACCAGAGGCAACAGCGAACAGAAGGGCTCGCGCAGAGTGAGTCTCTTCTCTAGGGCAGGGCCACGCTCTGCATTGATAACTTTTAATCTTTGAGATGGTACTGGGCATCCCCACTTCACAGGTGAAAAAACAGAGCCCAGCCCGTGCCCATACGTGAGGCAGGGTGGGCCCCAGGGAGCCCACAGCTGGGAGGGGGCACACACAGAAACCCACCAGGCACAGATCCGTCAGAACCACACGCACACGGTTTCCAGTTCCACAGGGAGCCAGCCTTCCACGTGGGCCTGCCTGAGAGGCAGCAAGGACTGGCCGCCTGGGACAGGTGAGGAAGCTGGACTCTCGGGGGGACAGTCTGCCCAGTCAGGATGGAGCAGAGCCTGGTTGAGATCCTGATCTGCGTGGCTCCCCATTGTCAGCCCTTTTCTTAGCATCATCCCATCCCTTCAGGCAGGCATTGTCGAAGATCCTTTCCTTCTGAGGCTGCACCTTAGGTGGCCTCCACGCCTTGTCTCCTTCCCTCCTTCATTCACTCATCAAGGACTTCCCGCGTCTACACGGCCGGCACTCCACAGTGCCGGGGGCACAGCACAGGTCAGAAATGGCCCCTGGCCTCCAAGAGCTGTCTGGTAGGGAGACGGACCCCAAACCATCTCATGAGAGTGTCCCTGAGGTGGCCCAGGAAGGCAGCTAACTCAGCCTGAGTCAGGGAAGGCTTCCTGGAGGAGGTGGAGCCAACCTGAGTGTGGGAGGAAGAGGAGGAGTTGGCTTGGTACCAAAAGGCTGGAGCTTTGCAGAGCACTGAGAATGAGCATGGAACTCACTCTGCTGGGGGGTAGGGGGGCATCCACAGGGAAACCAAACAACGAGCAAGACCTCATCTTCCTTTCTCAGACAACAAACATCCCTTTAAAGGTCTGGGAGGCCCAGGGGTCCCAAGTCCCCTCCAAATCTGATACCAAGGCCTCACCAAGCATCTGGCCCTGGGCTGGGCCCAGGCGTAGGTGCCCGTAAAGAGCATAGTCCCAGAGCTGCAGAGCCAGGAGGGTCTTCATGCACATGAACAAGGGGGAGATGGAGGTCCAGAGAGGGCACTGGACTAGCCCAAGATCACACAGCAAGGTGGTGGCTAACGTGGTCCACACTCAGCTCTTCCCATCCCTTTCGGTCCTCAGGCCCCAGCCCCTGGCACCACCTCAGAGGGGCTGGCTTTCACTGTGTTCCTGCACAGACTTCCCCGGGCGTCTACTCAGGTCCACGTGGATCCTGAAAGGCTCAGAGGTGAGTGGTGATGATGTGCAGGAGGAGGAGACGGAGGCGGCGGCGGCTCACCTTCCCGGGCACCCGCCGTGCTAAATGTCCCGCAGGTGGTGCGGCCCACCATACTCACAGCCCTGCGAGGTGGATACGGTTACCCTTCCCTCCCGACCTGGAAAGAGGCCCTGAGAGGTAAAGTAACCGGCCCAGGGCCCCACGGCAGGTAGGTGGCCAAGCCGGGCTCTGAGCTCAGGCTGTCTGGCTCTGCAGCCCCCGTGGAGTCAGGAGAGCCTCCCTAGTCACAGCAGCTCTGAGACCCACAGCACATCAGGACAGACGGACGCACCAGCTCTCTGGCTGTGTGGCCAGGGAGGACAGTGGCCCCGCCCTCCGGAGGGCGGCGGCGTCTCCAGGCGCCATGCCCTCAGTTGCACATTCTCCTCAGTAACTCCTAGCCCTGGGCTTGTAGGTGCATCAGAGGAAAGGAGGGAATGGCAACCTTGGCCAGGCAGGGCTGGCAGCCCTGGGCCAGGCGGGGCCCGCCCCCAGCGGCACCGGCTCCCAGCGCCAGTGCACGTACCCTCCACGCTCCCTGCCCAGTGATGCTGGGGGCTTGGCAGGTGGGCCCTCAGCCTCCAGCTGTGCTCTGCCCACACCTGTCTCCCCCAGCCTCTGTTGGAATACAGAGCCTGGCAGGGCCAGGAGGCCCAAGTGTGGTGAGGGAGGCCTGCGCAGGGTGAGGACGGGGTGACCGGTGGGGAGTTGGGGGTGGCACTGTTCTAAGTGACTGCCGTGTTTGAACCCTGGTGCTAAATTTCCTAACTGGAAAATTCTGGGCAGGTCTCTGTACCTCTCAGGGCCTCAGTTTTCTCATCTGTGACATGGGCATGCTGATGCCAACCCCACAGTATCCATTGTGAGTACTGAACTGAGAGAGTCTGAAAAACAGCCAGCACAGCTCAACCAGCTCTCAGGAAAGGTGCACATTAATTACTTAATTAATTTGAAAATTAAATAAATTAAGAGAAAATCAACTAGGTGGTTCCAGGCCCCCGGTGGAGGCCACAAATAACGGTTTCCCTTCCTGTGTGAACCTAGACTGCTTGCCTTCCTCGTCCACTGCTCAGCCTTCATTAGTGGGAATGACGGCTTGTGGGTTTGGGCTGAGGAGCATTCTGAGGATCAGTCTGGGATCAACGGGGAAAAGGTCTCACCTAGTGTCTGTCATGGGCCCAGGAGGGACCAGAGGTGTGTGTGCCAGGGGTTGCCCATCTTCTTTCCCCCTTTCTCCCGTCTGCCCTCCCCTCCCCTCCCCTCTCCTCCCCTCTCCCCTCTTCCCTCCCCTCCCTCTCCTCTCCTCCCCTCTTCTCCCCCCTCCCCTCTCCCCCTCCCCTCCTCTCCCCCCTCCCCTCCTCTCCCCCCTCCCCTCTCCTCTCCCTTCCCCTCCCCTTCCCTTCCATCTCCTGCATTCTTTGCATCTCTCCTCCCTCTCTCTCCACTTTCAAAAAACACCCAGGAACCAATCACTTCTTGCCACGCCCACTGCTACCACCTGGTCCACAACCTCTCCCCTCCTCCCTGTTCCTTCCTTGCCTTTTCATCCCCTTGTTCTCGAAGGGCCCGCCCGCCCCGCCGGCCCCAGCGGGATACTGTTTACGCTAAGTCAACCCTCATCCCTCCTCTCTTCAGCCACCCAACCCCCACCCTAGGGCTCCCGCCTCATTTGGGGTAAAAGCCAAGGTCCTCAGAGTGGCCCCCAAAGCCGGTGCAGTCCAAGCCCCAGCGCCTCCAAGACTTCACCTTCCACCGCCCTCCCTGGCCACTCTGCTCCAGCCACTCTGGCTCCTGGTTGTTCTTCCCAAGCACAGGGACGCTTCTGCTTCAGGACCTTTGCACTTGCTTCTCCCAGCCTGGAAGGCCCTTCCCCCAGAGACTCACATGACTCACTTCTTGGCTCTGTTCGAATGCGCTCCCCTGAGTGCAGCCCTCCTCTGTGCAAAATGCCGCCCCCATCCCCACCCCTTACACACTCTCAGTCTCTTTCCCACTTTACTTTTCTCTTTTTTATTTTTATTTCCTATCCCTAACCAATCCCTAACATGCCATCTATGTTATATATTCGTTTTTCTTACCTTTGATCCCCCTCTAGCTCCACTGCTGTGCACAAACTATGCTGTCAGATCCCTGGGCCCTGGCACGGGCCTTTCCCACCTCCCATCTGGCTACTTCTCTGTCTTTTAGGTCTCTGCTTAGACCTCACCTCCTATTTCTGGAACAGTCCAGATAGCGAACCCTCAAGGGCAGGGGTCACATGCGTCACGTGCATCATTGTGTCCACGGAGCTTCCTGGTGAGTCAGGGCCACACCGCCCACCAAAGCACCAGCTGCACGTCAGAGAGGGTCACGGACACCTGGCCCTGCACCTGGCCCCAGCTGTGTGCTGAGTCCTCACACGGACCCTTCCCTCTGGCATTTTGTTCCCCAAGAATAGCCACAACAGCTCCCACCATGAGCATGGGCTCTTCCTATGCTCCGACTCTGACTTTCCTCTCTTTGAGGGGTGCAGTCCACGTGCTCTCTTCCCTCGAGGCTGGGTGGCCCGTGACAAAGACAGAATAACGCTGTGTGACTTCCAGTGGAAGAACCTTCCATCTGGTCCTTCTGGGACACTTGCTCTTGGAATCCAGCTGCCATGCTGTTAGGAACCCCAAGTAATCTGTGGAGACCCACACAGAGAAGATCTGAGGCCCCCGCCACGTGAGCTGAAGGGTGAACTGGAGTTGATCAGCAGAGGGGATGGGAAAAGGGTGTTCCAGCAGAAAAAGGGAATAGCATGTGCAAAGGCTCAGAGGCAAGAGAGGCCATTATTGAGTGCCTCCTGCATGCTAGACACTGGAGAGGAGTGTCCTACTGTTCTCTCATGTAATCTCGGCAGCCTTTCTAGGAGTATGAGGTAGGTGCCATTTTACAGAGGAGGAAACTGAGGCTCACAGAAGTCAAGCAATCATCCCAAGCCCACTCGGTTCGGATCCAGGATTAGCAGGCAGTGTCTTACAGGGGCTGTGGAATCCGCCAACCTGGGGGAGGTGGGTGAGCAACCAGGACTGGCACTTGCGAGTTTAGGAGGAGGTTTTGGAAGGGGGGGTGGGGGCTCAGAGACCTTTCATTGGAACATCAAAGGGAACGGGCCTAAGTCAAAGTCTGGACAAGTCAAATTCCCCAGATTTTGTCTGAAGAAATGATACCATGGCTAATATAGGAATACAAGGTCGGAGAGCCAGGCCTGTGCTGAGCTGTGAGCGGGTGGCAGGTGGCGGGTGGCGGGTAGGGGACCCAGGCTGGATCGGGGGGGACGCAGCCGAGCTTCCAGCCCAGGCAAACGTCCGGGGTCAGGAGCGGCTCCTGGAAGACGTTCTGCCCTAAGGCCTGCTGCATCCTTGCCGACTCTGTGGAGTTGCAGCGTTCAGAAGTTCTCAGCCTGCGTTTGGCTGGGGTCTGGTCTTGAATGATTAAATTGTCGCTGGGGGGCTGAGGGGAGCTGAAGGGGCAAGGTTTAGAGCTGCACAGATTGTATCTCTCCCGTTGGATGCGTCTCTGTCCCCTGGACCTGTCCTGCCAACCTGGCCGCCTGGTGGATCTCCTGGGGAGTTTTATAAAATCTTTATGCCCTGGCCACACCCCAGAATCAATGTTTTCAAAGTTTCTGTTAATTTCAACGTGTGATTGGCACTGAGAACTGACATGAAGAGCACAGCCTTTGGAGTTAGATACACACGGGCTCAGCTCATGACTCTGCTTTCGTGCTGGGCGACTTTGGGCTTGTTTAGTGACCTCTCTGAGCCTCAGTCTTCTATCAGGAACGACACTCTCATCATGGGGCTAAAGAGATTAAATCATATAATTTGGGCACATTGCCTGGTACTTAGAGCTAGAAAGAAAAAAAAAGTAACTAAAATCATCACACTGATAGAAATATCGACCTTGCCTAGTGGAAAGGAACACTTTGATTTGGGACTTAAAAGGAGCACGTTAAAAAGACATTTCTGGAGCAGAGCTCAGAGGCTGAGACTCATTAAGCTGAAGTTCTCTCACAGCAAGACTTGCTTTGTATTTTCCTCCTCCATGAAAATTCTGAAACGAACACCATTATTGTTGGCATGGGTGGTTAATTCAGTGTCTACATGGGGTCTCTTTCTGGAGAAACAGCAGATCCTGCAGTGTGTGACCCCCTGATGTTTTCACAGAGGCAGGCTGTGGCTTTGACAGCTCATAAGAACCCCTTCTGCCCCAGACCTGTCCCTGCAGCCCCTCTCCTGGGCCTCAGGATGGAGGCAGCAGAGGTGGGAGAGCAGGGCCCTTGCCCTGGTCAAGCACACGCTGCGTGTCAGGCACTCTATAGACAGCCCTATGGGATGAAAAAGGTGTTCCATGCAGCTGGACATCAAAAGAAAGCCAAGGTAGAGAAATGCAAATCAAAACTACAATGAGGTATCACCTCACACCAGTCAGAATGGCCGTCATTCAAAAGTCCACAAATGACAAATGCTGGAGAGGCTGTGGAGAAAAGAGAACCCTCCTACACTGCTGGTGGGAATGCAGTTTGGTGCAGCCACTGTGGAAAACAGGATGGAGATTCCTCAAAAGACTAGAAATAGACTTACTGTATGACCCAGGAATCCTGCTCCTGGGCATATATCCAGAAGGAACCCTGCTTCAAAAAGACACCTGCACCCCAATGTTCATAGCAGCACTATTTACAATAGCCAAGACATGGAAACATGCTAAATGTCCATCAACAGATGACTGGATAAAGAAGATGTGGTATATTTATACAATGGAATACTACTCAGCCATAAAAACCGACAACATAATGCCATTTGCAGCAACATGGATGTCCCTGGAGAATGTCATTCTAAGTGAAGTAAGCCAGAAAGAGAAAGAAAAATACCATATGAGATCGCTCATATGTGGAATCTAAAAAAAAAAAAAACAAACATAAATAAAAAAACAGAAACAGACTCATAGACATAGAATACAAACTTGTGGTTGCCAAGGGGGAGGTGGGTGTGGGAAAGGACAGACGGGGAGTTCAAAATTTGTAGATACTGACAGGCATATGCAGAATAGATAAACAAGATTATACTGTATAGCACAGGGAAATACATACAAGATCTTGTGATAACTCACAGCAAAAAAAAAATGTGACAGTGAATATCTGTATGTTCATGTATAACTGAAAAATTGTGCTCTACACTGGAATTTGACACAACATTGTAAAATGACTATAACTCAATAAAAAAATGTTAAAAAAAAAAAAAGAAAGAAAAGAAAGCCAAGGTAGCGACACTTGTATCAGACAAAACAGACTTTATAACAAAGACTACTAACAAGGGAGAAAAATATTACATAATGATCAAGGGATCAATACAAGAAGACGTAACGATTGGAAATATACGTGCAGCCAACACACGAGCACCCAAATACACAGAGCAAATACTCACAGACGAAGAGGGAGGAACTGACGGCAACACAGTATCAGTGGGGACTTGAACACCCACGGACAGATCATCCAGACGGAAAGCCAGTAAGAAAGCACTGGCCTTAGATGACACATTAGATCAGATGGACTGAATAGATACGCACAAGACACTCCATCCGAAAGCAGCAGAACATGCAGTCTTTTCAAATGCACGTGGAACGTTCTCCAGGACAGATCACAGAAAAGGCCACAAAACAAGCTGCAGTAAATTTAAGAAAATTGAAATCATACCAAGCGTCTTTTTCAATTGAATGCTGTGAGACTGGAGATCAGCTACAAGCAAAACCTGCAAACATACAAACACGTGGAGGATAAACAGTCTGCGAGTGAACAGCCAGTGGGTCACTGAAGAAGTCAAAGAAGCCAAGAAGTACCTGGAGACAAATGAAAACCAAAGCACAACGATCCAGAATCCATGGGCTGCAGCAATGGCAGTTCCAAGACAGTTCATGGTGATAAACAGCTCTATGAAACAAGCCCGCATCTGGCTCTTACCACTTGCTACATCCTGTTGTAAACGTGTTACACTCGTTTCCTCGTGTGAGCCTCAAAATAACCCTATGAGCTCAGTCCTGTTACTCTCCATTTGGTAGATGGGGAAACCGAGGCACAGAGCAGTCAAGTAATGTGTCCAGACTCACACACGGTAAGTGGCAGAGGCAAGATCTGAGCCCAGCCCGACGGGCATCGTGGAGCACGTGCTGAAGTGCTCCTCCAGGCGGGCCGTCACCAGCGTGTTCCCGAACCCGCTCGTCAGCCTGCGCGCCAGGCATGACTGCCAACAGTCCCCAGAGGGGGAAGACGAGGTTCAGGGGCTGAAGCCCCAGGGCTGCTGACCAGGAAAAGCAGAGCTGGGACTTGGCCCCTGTTGTCCGACTTCAAAGCCTTTCTTCGACCATCTGTGCCCCCCGGGGGTGCGTGTTGCCGTTCTTTCATTCATTCACTTGTTTGTTTTTTCATCTCTCTCTCTCATCAACAGTTATCGAGTATCTCCTGTACACCTGGCCTTGATCTGGGTGCTGGGAAGGCAGACATGAGATAGGCCCTCTGCCCCTAAGGCCCTCCCAGGAGCTGAGGCAGACAAACAAGCAAACTCCCAGAATGTGGAGAAGACAGAGACTGATTCTGTTTGCAGCAGTCTGAGAGGGCAACCCTGAGGAGGTAGGGCCTCATCCCATTGTCAGCTGGGCGTTAAGGGATGAATAGGAGTTCACCAGGGCCTGGCTCAGGGGTGTGAATCACCTTGCAAATCACGGCCACTAGTGGCGAAAGAGGTGAACTCTGCTGAGAGGGATGCAGGAGAGACAGAGCTGGACGTGGATCCATGGTGCTGGCTCCTGCACCCCCTAGACTGGCGACCACGGGCAAGGCATTTCCTTCTCAGCCTCAGTTTCCTCTTCTGTGAAACAAGGACCCTAATGTCCATATGTCATCCTTGCAACCGGTCAATTGCTTGACCCTGCCTTTTTGTTTGGAAGTGCTTGTCTGGTCCCTTCCTCTGCACTTCACTTGGGCTGGGCTCTCATTTCAGCCTCCTCCCTGATCTCCCAGTTTCCATGCCCTCACCTGTCCAATCCATCGGTCACTGACGCCCAGCTGAGGAAGCTTTCTGCGACACCTTTCTGATTGCGGTGCTCCCCTGCTCAGCTTTCGGGGCTTCCTGTCACTCCAAGATAAAACACAGGACCGCAGCGCTCTGGGCCTCAGCCAGTGGGCCACGCCTGCCCAGCTGTCTCCTCCCCGACCCCTTGCTGGGCAGGAGCCTCCTGCCCTCTTCCAGATACCACCCTCTTGTTGTGCCTCTGGGCCCCAGCATGTGCTGTTCCCCTGCCCGAAATGCTTGTCCTCACCGAGTCTGATGAAACTCCAATGACCCATGTTAACGATCTGAGGGAGTCTGGAAGGGCAGGGAAAGGAGAGGCAGTGGCTATTTCCAGCACTTTTTGCCACAAGCAGGGTTCTCATATAAGCTGGCAGCCAGACCCCAGGCCTCAGGGGTGGGCACTAGGCCACCAGGAAGAGGAGAGGTGACAGGGCAGGACCCACAGTACAGCTCCCCAAGCTGCCAGAAGCCTGGAATGTGCAGCTCTGTCCCGTCTTGTCTGCAGCTGGGGAAATATTCAGTCTGAAACAAACACTCTCATTCCTGCTTAAGGGCAATGTCAAGGGCCCTCTAACCCAGAGAGGGCCTTGCCTGGAGGCTGAGCCTGGCCACACCCCTTCCCCGGGAGGCCCACCTGGATCGTGCTGGGTGACACCCTGTCAGTTGCTCCCCCTCTCTGTGCTACGGCACCTGTTGCCTCCAGCTTAGGGGAGATAGGACCCCACTGAGAGGTCTTCCCACACTAAGGACTTTGCCCTCAGGTTCTGTGCAGGGACCGTCTTCAAGGTGCTGGAAGCCCCTGAGGAAGGATACACTCTGGGAGCAAACAGAGCACTCGGGCAGGCACAGCCTCTTCCTGGAGCTTCACTTGATGACATCCCACAATTGCCAATGGCCAGGAAGGGCTTTTACCAGAAGTGGGGGCTTCTGAGAGCTCAGATGGGCAGATTTTGGAGGGACCCGATCGAGGACTGCCTTCTCCTGCCTCCCTGTCCGTCCTCTGCCTACACACCTCCCAGGATAGGGTGCTCGCCTCCTGGCCAAGAAGCCCACAGTTCAGCTGGCTTCCCTGTGACTGCGGACAGCCCTGCGGAGGCCTGGAGTCAGCTATCAGCTCCCTGCCGCTGCCCCACCCCTGGGCAAGGGGTCTCATCTCCCTTCCCTCTTCCTGGAGATCCTGATGATTTTCCACCCTGGTCGGGAGCACCTTCACGCCTTGGCAACAGGCTGAGCTGAACTAGGAAGCCGGGAGAGCTGGGGGCAGTAAAGCAGGAAAGAGGCATGTTCAAGGGGGCAGTTTTGAGCCCTACAGCCACGGGGTCTAATCCCAGTTGTACCACTTCCTGGCTGTGTTGCTCTGGGCAGATGTCTTAAATTCCCTGAGCCCCCGTTTACTCATCTGTCAGATGCAAGCATCCAGCTCCCAGGACCATTGGCAGGATTAAATAAGATGAGCTGTGGGAGACTGGGGCTCCCCCTGCGTATGGCGCTCTTGGCCAGCCAGGCTCAACCTCCCCCCAGCCCTGCCCTCCGCCTGCGCTCAGCCCTAGGGACGGGCCTGCCCTCCCATCCTGCTCTGCGCTCGCCAGCCCCCGTGCCTTTGTAGGTGCCTTTTCCTCTGCCAGGTGCCAGCAGCCAACCCCACGCGTCCTCAAAGGAGGGCACCACTTGCAGGGCCTTCCTTTCCTCTCCTCAGGCAGAACGAGCCTCCGTCCTGGTCGCCCCCAGACTGTACACTGGAGAGGGGGAGGTTTCAGGGCGGGATAACTGGGATCTGGGCCCGACAGTAGGCCTGTATCTGGATCACATGACTCGGCACGAGACGTTCCTGCCCCCTGAACCTCGCTTTGCCTCACCTGAGAAATGGGCATGAGAACCAAGCCCTTGCCCTGTGCTCCTTCCGGTCCTGTGACCCGCACAGGTGACCCCGGTGTGCAGGTGCAGCTGCAAGAAGTGCATTTCCTGGAAAAGAAAAGCGATTTGGGCCTCGCCCTTGGCACCCTGAGCAGCTGCGTTACGTAAGTTCTGAAGCTTATTTTTCCTTGTAATTATCACAAACTCCTGGAGCCCCGAGTGAATGGGCCCTGGCCTGGGTCTCGCTCCTTCACTTGTTGGGACACACACTGGAATTAATTTAATTACCGTCTCGGGCCTCCTTCCAGGCGGGCCCTGCCAGGGCGCCTCCCTCTG
Source organism: Camelus bactrianus (assembly GCF_048773025.1). NCBI lineage: Eukaryota > Metazoa > Chordata > Mammalia > Artiodactyla > Camelidae > Camelus > Camelus bactrianus. The sequence continues at coordinate 2,955,376 of NC_133555.1, read as the reverse complement.
GATTTCATTAGTTCTCCTGTCAACATCGCCCGCTCGGTGCTGCTGGCTTCCATCCGACTCGGCCCGCGGAGCCGCGGGAGGGATGGGCGCCTGCCCCAGCCCCAGTGATGAAATTTGTTTACCCTCTTCCCACAGATTCCTCCCTTAACAGCCCTGCAGCCAGGAGGCTCCCTGATAGGAGGGTGGAGGCGGGGGTCTCAGTGGAGGTGTGGAGGCAGCCCCCCGGCGGCATGGGCAGTGCCAGGACAGTGCCCACTAGAAAGAAGCTAGGTTTTTAAGGAATAGAAGGGAAATTCAGTTGGTGGCAGGGAAGGAGGGAGCTAAGTGGTTCTGGAAGCTGTGTTCACTTCTGTGTCACTGAGGATCCACGGAGGAGCTTCTGAGCGTGGAGGGAGGCTGAGCCCTGTTCGTGGTCTCAGAATGACTCTTTATCTTAGTTGCCTGGTTGTAACAAAGCCTCAGATATAAACTGAGCCCTGATCCTGGTCACGACCTGGGCCTTAACCCTGGTCAGCAGATTGGGCTCCGATTCTGGTTCCAGACTGGGCCCTGACCCTAGTGACAGTCTAAGGCCTGAACCTGTTCTCAAATTAAGCCCTAGTTCTGTACATAAACTGAGCCCTGACCCTAGTCATAGCCTGGCCCTGACCCTGAAAACAGACTGAGCCCTGATCTGAGCTCCAGACTGAGCCCTGGTCCTGTCACAACCTGGGCCTTGACTCTGGTCACAGATGGAACTGGATTTTAGGTTGATGCCTCTTCCTGGTCACAGACTGAGTGCCCTAGTTCTGGCCACAGACTCAGCTACAGCCCTAGCCCTAACGGCAGGCTTATCCACAAGCCTGGCTCCTGGCATGAACCAAGCTTTGATCTGACTGTATACGTGATCTTGCTCCTGGTCTGAGCCCAAACATTAACCCGACTGAATCCTAACCCACATTATAGACTGAGTCCTCGGCCCTGACCCCGGTCCCCTGATCCCTAGATGACCTCCGGTCCTAACTCCTAACTGAGCCCTGGTCCTGGTCATAGACTAAACCCTGACTCTGGTTACAGATTGAGCTCTAGTTCTGGTTGTACACAGGGCCAAACTCAGTCCCAGGGTGGCCACTGTCCTGCTTCCAGGCTGAGCCCCATCCTGGATGCCCCCAGACCACACACCAAGTTGTCGGGTTCTCCTTTCTCAGGACTACCCCTTTCAAAGTGTGAACCTGCCCCCTAGAAAGGAACCAAGGCAGACAGGCCATTATTGCTCACTCCTCAGTCAAGAAAGAGCTGTCCTTGAAGAATGGACCACGAAACTAGCTTTGAGAGGCGGGAGACAGAGACAGGCAGAGACAATTACTTCCAAACAAGAAACTGAACTGGAGGGGTAGGAAAAGGAAGGAAGAGAAGATATGGTGTCAGGGCCAGGGGATCAGACTGCTCCCTGCTCCAGGCCTCCTCTGTAGGACAGTGGCTGGGACCCTTTTAATGGATCTTAATGAGAATCATCCATCCATCCACCCACCCACCCACCCACCATTCACTCAACAAACATGGAGCACCACAAAGGATTCTGACATTCACCTGTTCCACCATGCATTCAGGAAGCAGGGATTACACACACGGAGCCCACGTCCTGTTTCTCGGTGGGCACCTCCAGGGCTGTAAATTACCGCCGCCCTCTTGTCCACACTGGCCCTCCTGCGGGGGCTCCTGTGGCTTTGGGAACTGAGTCTAGGGGTCAGGGAGGGGTGGCAAGTCGTCTATAAACTTAAATTATACATAATGGTCCGTCTCTGGGAACCCTGCCTCCCAGGTAATGAGCATTAAGCTAAAATACCTTTGTTTCGCTCAAGGAAACTTCCAGACCAGGCCCACCTGGGAATGACTGCGGGCAGGAAGAAGTTAACACATCCCCTCTGGAGCCTGGGAACCAGGAAATGTTTGACTTTCCTCCCTCCCCTTTTAGTATAAAGGAAGCCTGAATTCTCCCTGGGGCAAAATGGTTCTTTGGGACACTAGTCCACCATCTTCTCCATCTTCTGACTTTCCAAATAAAGTCGCTATTCCTTGCCCCAACAACTAGTCTCCTGATTTATTGGCCTGTCATGCGGTGAGCAGTCCGAGCTTGGACTTGGTCACAATCCTAGTTATCACATATCACCTTAGTCACCTACTAGCTGCTCAGTGTTTCAGCCAATACCTTAGTTATCAGTTACCACGTCAGTCAAGCCTGACTTTCAGCCAAGACCTTAAAGACGCGCTCACACTTTGGTGGCAGTTAACGGCTGGCTTTTTAGCAAGTGTGTTTATTAGCAACTGACATCTTCTTTTTCTTTTTTAAATTGAAATATAGTTGACGTCCGATGTTACATTAGTTTCAGGTGCACAACATGGTGACTTAACATGCGCACGTTACGCACTGGCCACAATGGCGACCATCTATTTCCAGCGAAGCTCCTGGGTCCCTGGTTTTCGGCACCTTCCTCTCCCCCAGTAACGCTGCAGTCAGGCCAAGACCCGCTGAACCGGGGGAGGAGCGTGTGGGCTCAGCAGGAGCGGGGAGGACTTGGACAGTGCAGCCTCCGTGTTGATGTGGGGGGGCCTCAGCGTGTTCTTTCCTCACTTAAACTGTAAACTGGGGAGAGGACGAGCCCCACCTTGTCCTCTTGATGCCGTCCACAGGCACTCAGCCCTCAAGGGGCCCGGCCCCCGTTCAGTACATACTTAATGACCGCCCTGTAGGACCCTTCCCAGCTCTGAGCACCTCGGGCCTGGATGTCTCCTTCCAGCAAACGGGTGGCTCCAAGCCAAGCCGGTGGCAGGTCACGGCCCCACGGTGAAACCCTAACGCAGGGTGAGCGCGGTGATTTGAGGGGACTGGCGGGGGAGGAGGAAACACATGCTCACCCAGCCTTGGAGCTGAAGAGGGGATGGGAGGGAGAGACAGAAGTGGCAGAGCTGCCCAAGGGGACGAGGGTCCCAGGGGCTGGGGCCAGCTCGGCCACCAGTCAGGGAACCAGCATTATGGCTTCTCAGTGGCCCTGTCACAGCCCTGTCTCCCTCTCCTCCTCCTCCACACCCCTGCACCCTGTAACTCAGTCAGGCCCTGGCGCCTGCCTCTAAACCCACTCAAGTTCATGGCTCTGTGCCTTGGCAGTCAGTACCCAAAGCCCAGAAGGCTTTTTCCTTTTCTCCAACAGGACTTTCCAGCCTTAGCTTAAATGACATCATCTCTGGGGACCCTTTCCTGGGGCCAAGTCTCTCTTGGGAATTTTTTTTTTTTTTTTTTTGTAAGGACTTTGACAAGATCTGAGGCTCTGTGGCTATAAATAGGATCTGACTCAGGACTCCAATAAAATTTTTTTAAGGAATGGATGAGTGAGTGAATGGTTGAATGAGGAAGTGAATGAATGAATGAGTGGGTGGTGGGTGTAAGGTCACATGCCTTCTCCCAGACACAGCAGACCTTGCTCAGCCCCAGAAGAACATCTTGCTGACATGCCATGTGTTACACAGAAACATCTGGATTCCAGTCCCCAGGACCAAAAGTGCAGCTGGCCCTTCTGATGCTGTCCTGCCAGTCCCAGGGTCCGGGCTCTGCTCCCTGCTCTGGCCACCATCCAGAGGCTGCATCTTCCGGGGTCAGATCAGGCGCCCTGCCCTGGTTGAGCAGGGTGTTGGGGCTTCAGGCTTCAGACCTGACACCCTCTGCCCACAGGCACCAGAACAAAGCATCATCCACCGGGCACCGGCTCCAAGGGCCCACTCGGCCTGTATTCCTGAGTTTGCCGTGGGACCCTGATGGCTCATGTGACCACTCTCGCTCTGCATCTGCATGATCTGGCCCACGCGGCGCTCCCTGACCTTGACTCCTGTGATCGCCCCATTGGCGCAGGACACACCCAGGTAGTTCTCGCTCAGGGCCTCTACACGGGCTATTCCCTCTGCCCACAATGCTCTTCCCCAGATCCTGGTCCCTCCCTATCTTTGTGTCTCAGTGCAAGGGTCATCTCCTCAAAGAGGCCTCTCCTGATTGCCCCAGAAGACGAGTTGTCAGCCCAGCCCTGCTGTACCTTCGCTCCCTGGGTGGTCCCAGTGCCAGGGAGGGGACCTCCCCTCTCTGTCAGGCCCAGAGTCCCATATCTGGAACACGTGGGCAGCAGAGGCACAGGGCTACGGGACTCTGAACACTCCATCTGCCACTGGCTGTCAGTTAAACCTCGTAATAAAATTACCTGCTATTTCTTGATGCCCCTAAGTGGAGAGTAACAGGAGCCTGACTTGACAGCTGAGCACAATGGACTCGGAGATGGCTGCGGCTTGTCCAAGGCCACCAGCAGCAGGCAGGGAGGCTACAAGTCCGCGCTCTGCCCGCACCCTTGGCCACCCCTCCTTGCTAAGTCTCTGTCCCTCTGGGTTCCCAAAGATTTGCCCTTTTCTTCATAAAACAGGTCCCAGATCCCAGCAAGCAAGGCAATGGCAGCAGAGGACAGAGCCTGTGCCCCGGGGGAGGTCGTGTGACTGTCACTCAAGGACCTGGGCTAAAGTCCACTTAGGTCTCAGACTTTCTGTTCCATTCTGTGTCTTGTCCCTTCCCGTCTGGGAGTGAGTGGGGCCCCGATGTGCTGTAGACAGGGTGACATGGGAGGACCGACTCGCCACGTTTGTCCTGAACATTCCCAGCCTGGGCACCGGAAGTCTCAGAAAAGGCTGGGAGGCGGGAAGGAAAGGGTGTGAGAGGCGGACTTGGCTGCTTTGGCTCAGGGAAGCCCCGCTGGGCTTGGGGAGCAGGGATGAGAGAGGGAAGAAGGAGAACAGAATTCCAGGGGCCTCATGTCAAGCACAGGATTTGGCCATCAGGACCACTGTGACCTCTTGGGAGCTACCCCCTGGAGGAAGGAGACCTTGGCAGAAGGAAGCTAAGCCCCCGGGGCTCTCTCTACCCTCAGCGAGCCCAGGTGTCACCCACACAGCAGGTTCTTCCCTGCAGAATTCAGTGACAAAGCCCGGAACAACACCGGCTAACAGCCCCTGCCCGAGGGGCTTTGTGAGGGGTGAGCAGAGACACGCCAAGCACAGGCAGCCACTGCTCTGGGAGGCTCTGTAACTGCAAATAGTCTCAGGCTGCCCCAGCCCAGAGGCCAGGGATCCCGGGGACCCGGTTAACCTCCTACTCCTCCCCGCAGGGCGCAGCACATGCCTGTGGTTTGGGGCGTTGGGGGCAGAGCTCAGCTGGATTCTGGCTATGCACACCAGGAGCCAGCGTGGCTGCCAAAGGCTGCAGGGAGCCGTCCTGACAACAGACGCTGACTGCACCCCCACGGCAGCCGCCAAATCCTGGCTCACTCCTCGTAACAACCCATTCCACAAACTGGAAAACGGAGGCCCAGAGATGTGTGCACCCTGCCGATGTCCCCGTGCTTAACCAGCCTGTGCGGGACGAAGGAGGAGAACCAACAGGGGCAGTTAACACACCAGCTACGTGGGTGAGGGTCTTGGCACTCTCCACCGCACCCCGCACCTCTCTTTTAGGGCTCCTTGTAAGAGTTTGTGAAGACGGATTATGTGGTTAAAACAAGGTTTGAAAACCCTTACTCCAGTCTGTTGTCTCAAAGTGGGATCACCCCCTGCAGCATCTGGGACTTGCTGGAAATGCTCCTTCATGGGCCCGACGGACCCTCAGGGTCAGTGCTGTAGGAACGTGGGGGACACGGAGGCCGGGAGGTCCCCCTGCTCGTGCCAGAGCCCAGATTTGGCCCTGGGCAGCCCCCTCCTCTGACTCCCCAAGCGTGGAGTTCTCCCTAAAGGCAGTGACGTCTTTGGCCTTGAAAGTAACTCACTGCCATTTCTCCCCCGCAAGAGCGGAGGCTCCTTGAAGGCAGAAGCTGTATCTGATTGTCTCTCCTGAGGCCCCACCGTGGGCGTGTGTGTGTTAAACTCCAGTGTAACATTTGCTGTACTGACCACCCTGCTTCCCCGCCGGCATCGGCAAGCTGCACTCCCGTTCCTCCTGGGCGCCTGCTGGTCGGGGAGGACAGCGCGGTCAGCTGTGCCCCTTGGTGGACACCAGGACAGTCGGACCCGTGGTGTCCAGACCTGCCCAGTATTTCTCCATCTGTCAAGATCTCTTCCTTGAGGAATGGATGGGGGGTTGGATAAACTCAGAGAGCTCTGATCTGTCACGCCTGCCCTCGTGTGACAATAACCCCCGCCCCTCCCCCAGCACGTCTCCCTGTCAAGAGCATCTCTCGGTTCAAAGGGCAGCCCTTCAAACTAAGACAGGACTCTGAACCTGAGGACTCCTGGAATCGTCACCCACTTTCCTGGGAGGATATCCGCCATCCCTCTCCACGCTCCCTTCTCCAGGGGCCTGTAAGGTGGCCAAGGCGCTCACTCTAGGAGCCGGGTTTCAAACTCAGAGCCAAATAAATGTAGACCCTGGGTCAGGCGAGGGATTCAGAGATGGCTGCAGTCCACGGGGCCAAGAGGTGCCTGAGCACAGTAATCCCGCAGCACGGGGCTCGGCCGCCACGTGCCCCGTAAGCACCTCGTTCTAACCTGTGCCAGACAAGGGTTAGGCCGCGTGGGACCCAGCCCGGGGGCCGCTGCCAAACTTCTCCACTCCCCCTGCCCTGGACAATTGTACCAGCCTCCCCTAGGCTCTCCGCCTGCAGACTGCCCTCCACTGTGACCACAGCACACTGCTGCTAGAGTCCCTGTGGGGAGCCCGGCTCCCTCCAGGACACAGCCTGAGGCCTCGGCCTGGCATTCGAGGCCCTTGTTGGTCTGACTCAGCTGGACAAGGTGGCCTCTTTTCCCACCAGCCCTTCTCGTGCCCTGTGACCCAGGACATCCTACACAACGCATGGGGCTTCTGCCCTGCCGGTCCACTGCCCTGGACACAACCCCTCGCCTTCTGTGGGACAAGCCCTGAGGCTCTGGGGCTCAGGAGGCTCCAGTCTGGGAAGCAGGACAGACAAGGGCCTCCCAGGAGGAAGTGATGCCTGAGGCACGGGTGTGAGTGCCTTGGGGAAGGAGGCAGGGAAGAGCATGGCAAGCAGAGGGAACAGCCCTCGCAAAGGCCATGAAGCAGGAGGGAGCAGGCCAACGCTGCCTTCATGGGTGAGTGGCCAGTGCGGTCGCTCAGAAGAGCTCCATGCTTGGGGTTTAAAAGCCTCCTGGTGCCGCCTTGAAATTACTAGTAATTTTAGCTTTGAATTTGTGTTGCTGAAGTCTGATGTGGAGTGTGCACTGGGGATTTGCAGCCTCCTGCCACCTCAGAGGACATTAAAGGTCCTGCCCATGACCCCAGGCCCTGCACCCTAGGCCCTGCACAGTGACTGCTGCTGGCTTTTCCCCAGGCACAGAGAGGGTCAGGGTTGTAAGCCCGCAGCGTCTCAGAGGACGACAAGGCAGTGGTGTCCTTGACCCAACCTGGCAGCACCAGAAGGCACTTGGGGGGCTCCTCCAGCAGGGGATCAGGGTACCCCAGGAAGGCGGGGGCCTGGGTCTACTACCCTTGTCCAGGGCATGGAGGCTGGTCAGGCAGCCTGTGAGAGGGGTACCTGGGCCGTGGTGGGTGCTGGGTGGTGGGGCAAGGCCCCAGGTGTAGGTGTGGCTGCCCCATGAGTCTCCCTACACCCAAAGGAGAGCAACATTAAATGCCAAATACAAAATACCATGTCAGGTGGAGAGAAGAGATGGGTGGAGGGAGAGGGAGAGAGAAGGGGCCTGCTGAAGAATGGGAAGGTTTCTATCTTTGTCTCTATAGTGATACCTCATTCCTGCCTTTGACAGAGACCCTCCCAAGTTGCGCAGCCGGGCCTGGGGCAGGACACATTTGAGGAACTCAGGGTGGGCCGAGGGGCTGGACAGAGAGGGATGGACAGGGAGCGGCCATGCCCACCAGGCCAGTGCTGGCAGGCTTGGAAAGTCCTGTCCCCGGCAGGAGTGCGCAGAGGAATTCAATCCTGTTTCTCAGGTGGGGCAGATGGGCCTCTTTCCCAGCGAGTGCTCTGGGAGCCCAGCCAAGCTGCAGACCAGGCCTCAGGGCATGGCGTTTCCTGGGAGGCCGGTGGGCCTCAAGCCCAGGTGCTCTTTGGGTTCCAGTCATGGTGGGGGAGCGGCAAAGGGGCGGATGACCCAGACAATCTTGGGTCTAGAGCCTGCCCTCCCACCACCAGTACCCTGGCCCCAAGCATCCAGCCATTCTGAGCTTGCCCAGAAGATAAAGGCTGGTCCTCACTCTCTGCAAGCCCCCAGCGCTGATGCGGCCAGTGCTCAGCCAGTGGCAGGGATGAGTTTCAAAACAAGAACAGAGCAGAGAGGATGCTGGAGGGGCAGATATGTTTTCCCTCTGACCGTCCTACGCCACAAAGCCTCTGGCCTCCGGGCCAGGCTCTTCTAGTGAGAGACCAAGACCAGTGTCTTGCAGGCAGATGTTCAGCTCACTCTCATCAAGGCTGCAGATGAGACACGGTGGCCCAGTTATACTGGGATGTCGAATAAACACACACGTTGTTTTCGTATAAGTGTGTCGCAAATATTGCACGGGACATACTAATACTAAAAAGGTATTTGTTATTTATATGAAATTCCATTTTAAGTGAGTATCTTATTTTTATTTGATAAACCTGGCAACCATACCCCCACTCACTCAGTCTGCTCGCTTCACCAGCAAATAGAAACCCTGAGAATCTGAGCCCCCACAGTTGAGGCTGGGAAGGGACCGGCCATGGAAGGATCAGAGGGAAGGGAGATCCAGGTAGGTGGAGCAGCACGTGCAAACCCCCTGAGCTGAGGGCGAGCTTGGGGAGTCAGGCAGCCTGGAGGGAAGAAGAGCGTGTGGCAAAGATGCAGCGAAGGGCCCTGGGTCAGGAGTTTAACCCGTTTCTGAGGATGACAAGCTGGCTGGAGGCAAAACAGAGCAGGACCCTGGGGGCCTCTCCAGGGTACAAATCCTTCCCGTGTCCCCCCTTTCTTGTCTGTAGGAAAGAGGCTTCCTTCAGTCTGTTTCACTTTCCCTGGGTTCCGAAAGGCAGATTCAAAGAGCTGTTCATCAGGGAAGGAAGGGAATGCAGAGACAAAGGAGGAGCAGCCAAGAAACAGCAGTGCAGCCTCGGGGCAGAGCCCCTGGTTCCTCCCAAGGAATACACAAAACAATCAACACCCGCAGCCCTCCCACAGGAACGAGGCCCCTGCCCAGGGGGAGGGCGGCACCTTCAGGCTGAGCACAGGACTCCTGGAGCACCGCCCTGGTACCTCCCCAGCAACCCGTCAGGACGAAGCGGCACAGCCTGGGCCCTCACCCCACATGTTGCCTACAAAATCTCCCTGACAGCCATCGGGGGGCTGGGGGCTTTTGAGCGTGAGCCACCCGTTCTCCTCGCTCGGCCCTGCGATAAACCTTCCTCTGCTCCAGACTCTGCGGGTTTGCTGTGCATCCGTTTGGTAACAGAGGGTTCGAGCAAAGGAAAGGACAGCATCGAATTTATATCTGAAAGAACCCCTCTGGCTGCTGAATGGAGGCCAAGTTCCAGAAGGGGTCACAGTGAGACCGGAGGGAGGGGGCAGGACACAGCCATTAAAGGAACGACAACCGTCGGCACCAAGATGGCGGGAAAGTCAACTCCCAGAAGACCCCGAGGCCCGAGGCGGCGGGAGACCCGGCCCCCAGCGGACACTACACTGCAGTGTCCTAGCCCGATGAGTGACACCCCCACAGGTGCCGTGCCAGCCCTGAAGCTAAGCATGGAAGAGCAGAGGCGGAGGCCCGTTTCCTCCGAATCCCTGCCCCTTCGCCACAGTAGCTGGAGTGATCGTCTTGCTTGTTGGCACGTAAAACCCAGCAACACGGCGCCTTGTGCCCTCTCTCCACCCCCCCCGCCCCCCCCCCCGCCTTCCCAGGCGGCCGCACTCTATGGAACGTGTATCTACCTTTACTTCACCTTTACTGTAACGACCCCCTCCACTGTGTACATCTCTCCAGACAAATCCACTTTTACTCAGCTGTGGCTCACTCTTGAATCCCTTCCCGTGGGAAGCCAAGGACCCTCACTTGGTGGGCGCGTCCCAGGGCCTGAGCCAAGGCCTGGGACACAGCCCTCCTCATAACCCCAGGGCTGAGGGAGGGAAAGGTTTCCTCCCGTGAAGTAAATTCAACTGCACAGCAGGCGAGCGGAGCACATGACCCTGGTCCTGTGAGACAACAGGGCTTCTGGAAGACAGAGCTCTCTGAAAAATAAGGCAGAAGGAAGAGCAGTGACTCCCACCAGTGGGCGATGACAGTCCGAACAGCCCACAAGCACATAAGCCACAGAGAGCTGAGGTCATTTGCCAAAGTTCCCATAGGTTCTGATAGCTGTAAATTCAGGGGGGAGGGCATAGCTCAGTGGTAGAGCGCATGCTGAGCGTGCAAGAGGTCTTGGGTTCCATCCCCAGGACTTCCATTTAAGAAAATAAAAATAAAATAAAATAAAACAGTTGCTTAGTAAATATTTTAAAATAAATAAATAAATTTAACCAAAATCGCTGTTGACATTTCAAAGTCAGATTCCATGTAAAAATCTGACTTTCTGGTTTCTTTGGAACATTCCAGAACTCTGACAGCCCTGGGTCTGCATTCCCTCCTGCCCACGGTCAGGGTGCAGAGCCGAGGCCATATCTTTCAGAAGAGCGTGTGTGTTTCAGTTTGCTGCCGTCCCCTCCTCTCTCCCTGTCCCCGCAGCCCGGTCCCTGGTTACTTTAACGGCCTGAAAGGCTTCTGAGTTTGTGATTCCTGTCTTTGTTCTCCAATATTTAAAAATTTAGTAATTCCAAGGTTTGGTGAGGATGTGGAGTGACTGGAATTTTTACCCTCCGCTGTGGCAGTGTAACTTGCAAAGAGTTGTCCAGGGTCACTTTGGAAACTATCCAGTAATTTCCAGTGAAACTGGAATTATTCTGTAAATTGAAGACGCGCATCTACCATAACTCAGCGATTCCCAACCTGGGTTTTTGCCTAGAGGAGCGTGTACTCACGTGCACCTGGGTGCCCTCATCTGGAAAGAACCCAAAGTCCAACAAGAGAATCAGGAAGAAACTGCACCACAGCCCCACATCGGACACGCTGCAGCCACGACAAGGAACGAGGCCCAGCTACGCACACCCGCGTGAAGGTCAGAGGAGCTGCGTGAGCGGGAGCAAGTCTCAGGAGAACACAGACAGGAGGTTCCAGTCCGTTTACATGGTGCGGCCAAACAGACGCACCAAACGACAAACAAAGACAAAACAAAAACAATAAGGAATCGGGCAGAGGTGCTACCATTAAGGGGGACAAAAAGCAGGAAGGGACACACAGTGTCGGCTACCGCTTACTCCAGGGAGGGAGGGGAGGCGAAGGCTCGCAGCAGCGGAAACGCTCAGGGGCGGTGGAAACACACTCTCTGTTCTATGTTTGTCATTCTAAATTATCGCTAACAATACAGATCATCTTTAAATTGTTTATTTTTAAGATGTATTTTGTTGAAGGCAAATACAGTTAGGAGGTAATAAATTGCGCACCTCTGAAGTGTTCAATGCCTTTTTTGTGTTCGCCTTTGCAATTATCCCTTGGGCAAGTCAAGGAACACGTCCAGCCCCCCCCCCCGAAACATCCCTCGTGCCCCTCTGCAGCCCCTCCTTGTCCCCCAGAGACAGCTGCTGCTCCGCGTCCTCTGGCCACAGGTCAGCTTGGCCGCTCCCAGAGCTCTGCGGACGTGGGTTTGCACAGCAGCGTTCCCTCTCTGGGCCTGGCTTCGCCCCCTCCCTGTACGTTATGGAGAACCGCCCACGGCGTCGTCAGCGTGACACTGTTCACTGCGGAGCAGTGCTCCTCTGCGTGGCTGACCCACAGCATCCTTACATCCACTCGCCGGGGGACAGACGTCTGCACGGTGCCCGGTTTGGCCTAGAGGAAAGCCGCTGCCAGGATTTCCGTGAGGGCCTTTGCAGAGAAACCCGTCTTCATTTCTCTTGGGAAAAGAGCTGGGCGCGGAATGGCGGAGGCACTCCGTGGACGTCTGCCGAGTGGAAGGTAACTTAGAAGTCTCCTCAGCTGCCTCAATTTATAAGAAACTTCCCAACTGTTTTCCAAAGAACCCTCTGGGAGAGGAGGAGCGTTCTGGTCGCTAGACCCCCTCACAGCACTTGGGTGTCAAAAGTTTAAAGGAACTGTAGCCGCTCTGGCATCTGGTTACAATTTTAATTCTAATATTTTGCCTTTCCTTGGTGCTGAGCTCCACGTTACGCGCTGATCGGCCGTTAACACGCCACCCTGTGCAGCGTCTGTTCGGGTCTTCTGCCGTTTTTCACATTAGGATCAATGTGTAGTGATTTATTTGTCCTGGGACAAGTCCTCTGTCAGACAGACAGACAGACACACACAAACACACACACACACACACACACACACACACACACACACAGACACACACACACACAGACATACACACACAGACACACACACACACAGACACACACACACAGAGACACACATACACAGAGACACACACACAGACACACACAGACACACACACACAGACACACACACACACACACACACACTGAATATCTTCCCCAGTCTTTGTCTTGCCCATTACTTTTGTCAGCGGTGCCTTAACGAGCAGAAGATATAAATTTGGATGAAGTCCCATCTTTCAACTTTTTAAGATCAGTGCTTTTTGTGTCCCGACCTGCGTCGTTCTAAGGGAGCCAAGATACTCACCTCTGTGTCCTCTGCAGTCCTGGTTCTGCTTTTTACATTTAGGTCTATGATCCATTTCAAACTGATTTTTTTAACATGTAAAGAGCTGTGTTTTAATGTCTACAGCTGGGTGAGCTTGAGGCCAAGTATACACCTGTGAAACTGCCAGCACTCTCAAGGCCCTGTGCGCGCATCGCGTCGCCTCCCAAAGCTGCCTCCTCCCTCTAGTATTATTATATTATTATTATTATTGCTTTTAAACTGTCTGTTGTGTGTGGAGTGAGGGAGCAGCTGAGACTCTTTTTTTCCTGATACTCCAGTTCCCCATTTGTTAAAAACGCTTCCCTTTCCCCATTGAATTGGCTTAACGCCTTGCTTTATTATTTAAAAAGTATTAGCCTTTAAGCTTTTGTCATTGTCTTTCGTCTGTGTATCCTTCGCATTAAAAAAGGAGCCTCCATCTCAGGGCCTTCTCTGTGGAGGCTTTGTGCTGGTGCCACCGGGGAGAATGGAGTCATCGGACGGCCCCCACCCCACCCCACCCCACCCCCCATGAGCTGACAGTCCAGTGTGGAAACTGAGGTTTCTGACTTGTGACCAGGGGGATGTGGTTTCTCCAACCACAAGACCCAAGTGGAGGAGAGCTGGATTGAAACCAGTTGTCCAAATGCAGGCTGTGGGAGGCTTTCCCGGGAATCATGTTCACATGAAGGAGATCTGAAGGTCTTAATGGGCCACAAGCTCACCCTAAGTCAACAATTTACGGTAACTTAACATTTCATTCACTGCCTCCGTGGTATATACACTATACGGTGTTCAGAAGAGAGGCAGGGGTCCCTCCCCTGAACATCTCACACCCTCTCCTCTGTTCAGTTCTGCTTGCGGGGCTGGGGCTCATCTCTGGGAGAGGGGCACAGCAGACAGGGGAGGTCTGCAGGGGACTGCAGAGCAGGGAGAGGGCTGGGGAGGGCAGGAGGAAGCTGGGTTGGAGGCCCAAGGGTAGAGCCAGGACACTCCTATCTCCCAAGTAGGCACAGGGAGGTGAAACCCTTCGGGACCTCAGGTACAAATCCTTTCCATGTCCCCTGTTTCTTATTTGCAGGATGAAGGCTTCAGCCTCCTGGACCTTCCCGAATACCCAAGAGCAGATTGAAACTGTTGCTAATCAGGGAAGTAAGGGAATGCAGAAACAAAATGCAACAATCAAGAAAAGAGGGTGCGACAGTGGTTAAAGCAGGACCCTGGCCCCCACTCAAAACATGTAACAATACCTTTGAGTTTTTCTGCGGGAACTAAGGCCCCGCCCAGGTGGAGGATGTGGCCTGAGCACAAGATTCTTGTCACTGCCCTGTCACCTCACCACCAGCCAATCAGGAGAGAGTGGCACACCCTGCGGCCCGCACCCCACATTTTGCTACAAAATCTCCCTGAAAGCCATTGGGAGTTTGGATTTTTTGAGTGTGAGCTACCCATTCTCCCTGCTCAGCCCTGCAATAAACCCTTCTCTCCTCCAAACTGACATTTTGGTTTGTTTGGCTTCGCTGTGCGGCCAGCACACGAACTGAACTTGTGTTCTGTAACAGAGGCAGACCCCAGCCTGAGCACGGAAAGTTTCACCCTAGGTGTGGACTGTCCACACAGCGATAGGATTCCCAGGGAGAGGGGTTTGCCCTGAACCTCAACAGGGCCCCCTCCACTGTGGTACATCATTCAAAGGCTCCCAGGCCCCCATCCCTCCACATCAAGCTTCTCTGACAGGAAAGGACAGCTTTGTCCTTGAGCTCTGTGGCCGCGGGGACCCAGCCCTTCCAGGCTATTTACACTTGGTTTCCCTTCAGGCCCTGGAGCTAAGCGGGAGGCCCAAGGAAGCCTTGTGGAATGTGCCACCAGTCCCCAGGCTCTGCCTGGAATTTCACGGGGACATTTTGCAGTCATTAAACTTAGCACCGGGGCCTGTGGCCTCTGGGTAGGCCCAGGCAGCCCAAGGGCTGAGAATGAATCAGAATGAGTTGGTAGGAAAAAAGTCAATGGGCCAGGCTCTGGGGACACATCTCACCCTGAGGGGAGGACAGGGTCCTGATGGGCAGTCCGTGGACCCCTGGGAATCCTGGGGTCTGTCCTGTCCTACTCCCCTTGGTCCAGAGATGCAGTCCCTACTCCCCAGAAAAGGGTGTCTACTCTGTGGGGAGAGGGCCTGGTCAGAGTCCTTTATTCCTCATGTTCCACATATGTTTATTGAGGGCCTACTATGTGCCACACCCTACTACACCCTGAAGATACCGTGGGGATTGGACAGAAATAGTCTTGCCCTCTGGAGTTTAGATTCTCCTGAGGCAGGCAGACAGGCTCAGCCAAAAGGGTGTATGGGAGCTGAGAGGAGGAGCCACAACGTGGGAAATCACGAGGGACTTCCCAGAGGAGGCGGCATCTAAATGGAGACCTGGAGGTGGAGGGAGAGCTCAGCTGGGGAGAGGGAGGAAGGGCATTTCAAGCAGACAGCCAGGCCGGGCCGTGGGGACTTTGGGGAACGAGGGCCAGTCCTCTGATGCCCAGCCCAGCTGCTTCCCAGGACACCTCGATGCCATTTTGTCGTTTTGCCTGCTTCCTGGACTGTCACGCAGGAGAAAGAGACCACTCTTTGGGGCTGGACAGGGTTGGTCTGGAATCTCAGCTTCCACTTCCTGACTGTGCGACCCTGGGCAAAGCCAGCTCACGGCTCTGAGCCTCAGTTTCCTTTTCTGTAAAAGGGGGATAACAGCTGGTCCTCTTCCCTGGGTGGTGTGAGCAGTAGTGACTGAGCATGCAGGTCGTGGTGCCCGACGCTTAGCACACCTTGGTAAACGGAGCTGTTTCCGTTCGGCCTGTGGTTTCCACCCCGCCAGTCAGTGAGCCTCCTGAGGGCAGAGGGAGCCTCCCCAAAGCCTCGCTCACGGCCTGGCCCGGGGAGGTCGGGTGGGTGCCTGCCGCCTGGGCCCACAGGAAGCTTTGTTTTCCACGCGGTGCCTGGCCTGCAGCTGCCGAGGCGCCCAAGTGCGGGGATGATTGCCTAAACGCCTGGACTGGTGCCACTGTCCACCTACCCAGCCCCACCCGGCTCCCAGGAGGACAGAGAGAAGGTCAGCCTCTTTCCGTGGCCAGCCGCTGTGAGGACCCAAGAGCTGCCCTTGGTCTCTGTCCTACATGGATGTGGCCCTGGTGGCTGCAAGCCCTCCAACGGACAGGGACGGCTTTCTGCCACCCTCACCCCGGGGACTGGCGTGCACCACCGATCCACGTCTGCCAACTAGTCCCCTGAGCTCACACAGGCCCGAGGCAGGGGTCTGGGAGACCCTCTGCTGGTGCCTGTCCTGCCCCAGCAGAATCTCTAGGCGGGGAGGCCCAGCCCCTCCCTGGGCAGCTGGCCTCAGGAAACTCTGATTTGTCATACATTCCCTTGGGGCCGTTACATTTTTATTTTTAGGATTTATTGAGCACCTCCTGTGTGACCCAGAGTTAGCTCATAAATCTTCTTACCCCAACAACCCGGAGGTCAGGATTATCCCCTCGGTTTACAGATGGGGAGTCACGTGCAGAGAAGTGGGGCGGCTGCCCTGAGGTCACACAGCCAGGAAGGGGCAGGTCGGGAACAGAATCTGCAGACTCAGAAGCTCCCTGAAGCCAGGAGAGGGCTCAGCTCAGCAACGGGTCCAGACACCGAGCTGCAGTGAGAAACAGTCATCACCAGCCAGTAAGAGGCAGAGACCAGGTTTGAACCCAAGCCTGTACACTCAAGGGCTGTACAGAGCCGGGCTGCTCTGGGGGTCTAGTGTGGAGACGGGCCAGCCTGTGGGCCCAGCTCCAACCCTGCCCTGCCCCAGGACCTGCAGCACACACGGTGTGCATCACAAACACGGTGGGAGTGACGGAAGCCAGGGGGTAGGGGGAGATCCCCAGTCAGTGCCCTTGGCTGAGTGACCGGAACAGACACTGATAGGTCACGCCGCCCAGGGGCTTTCTTACTGTCATGTGCAGACAGCACCCCTCCCACTGCTGTGCTGGCCAGAGCTGACTGGTCTAGGGCTTGGCACCAACTGGACCAATCACAGCCTGCTCTCCCTGGTCACGGCTGATTGGCCCAGACATAAGCAATCTAAATTGGGCCACTGAGTCTCAACCCAGGAATGTTTTTTTGAATTTGGGACTCAGAAGGTTGAGGCTATAAAATGTGAAACTCAGGAGCTGGGGCAATTATGTTTCCATTCATGCAGCTGTAGTGAAAGTGACAACTGTCGCCAAGCTTTCACCTGCAAGTCAAAACAAATCTGGCCACCAGATAGTAAAGTTACATTTTTCTCATATGACAAGGAATATAGAGGGAGGTGCCCACAAGCATTGGTTCAGTCACTCAGTAGGGTCAGAGCTGGAATTTTGTGGGTTTTTTTGCCTTTCCCTCCTAGCTACAAGATGGCTGCCACTGCTCCAGGCATCATACCTGCATTTAAAGAAGGATGAAGAGGAGAAGATTAGACCAGCTGGTTTTGACGCCTTAAAAAAGAAAAAATAAGAAGAAAAAAAAAAACAAAAAAAAAAAAACCAGAAACTTTTCCAGAACCAGTGACAGTCCCCTCTGGGAGAGGGAAATGAAACATGGTCTCCTGGCTCTTGGCTTCCTAAAGACAAAGGAAGAGGGCTCCAGGATGTGCTCATGTGTTGGGCGACAGAAAGGAGCCACTTCCCAACTGAGAGGAGCAAGAACTGTGAGGGACTGGAGAGGCATCACTAGGAGAACTGAGGAGGGGGCCAGGCTGACCTCTGGGAGCCTCAGTTTCCCCACCTGTCAAATGGGGCCACTAATAGTTCTCATCTCTGTTGACTGAAGATTAAGTGAAGTCATGTAGTAAAGTGCTTGGAGTAGGGTCTAGAACGTGGTAAGTGTTCAGTGAGCAGTTCTAACATTATTATTATATTGGATCTTTGGGAAATATTGCTGAAAGAGGGGGAAGTGATGCCCCACATGAGCCTTGCTACAGTCTGGGGTCCAAAGCCTGGACGTGGCGTGGTGCGGCTGCACTGGGAGGGGAGCAGTCGGTATCCCGCTGTGTCACGGGCAGCCACCAGCCCAGGGCAGCATGATGGCTCCTGGCATTTTCTCCCCAGGAATGGCAGGTGGTCGTCACCATCATGTGCTCCCAGAGGAGGTGCCGGACTGCCTTGGGTTGCAGAGCCCAAGAGAAGACCCCTCGACATTTCCACTCTGATGTCCCAAATCCTCTCAACTCGGGATCAACCCCTTGATGATCTCCCCACAGTGTTCTCAATAAAAGACACCTCTGTTCAGTACGAAGCCTGAGCACGGTCTGCAAGGCCCCCTCTTGCCTCACTCCTTCACCAATCTATCACAAGGCGCATGACTGTACCCCTGAAGCGCTCTCAGCTCTGCACACCTGTCTCTCCTTCCATCCTCCCTACATCGGTCAGGTCAGCTGCTGTAACAAACAGTCCCAGATCTCATGGCTCAGCACAAGGAAGAGCCCATTGCAGCCCTCCCCACACCAGCTCACCCCTCTCAGCCAGTCTGCTTATTTCCTGTATCAGGTTGCAGGGGGAGTGCAGCCAGCAGTCTGACGGGGCTGGAAGGGAGAGCAGCAAGGGACCTGGGGCACCAAATTTAAAGAGGCTCCCACTCTCTGATTCTGGGGGAAGAGTCAGAGAGATGCAGGGTGTTTTAGGGGGCAAGTCGAATCAGAGAACCAGAAGGCAACACCTTCTGACCACAGACAGACATAGACACACACACGCTTTTGACCGATGAGAAAACAGTCCCAGAGAGAGAAAGTCCTTTGTCTTACTGTTCCCTCTGTCTGGAATGCTCTTCTTCCCTGTCACCTAGTCTGCTCCCTCTCACCACACAGCGTCCCTCGGCTGCCGCCCCGCCTGCACTGGGGCTCCGTCCCTCGGGCAGCAAGGAGTGTCGGGGTTGGCACTGGCTCTTTGCTTCCTGGCTGGGTGGCACTTTTAGCTGCTCTGGACCTCGTTTCCTGGTCTAACTGTGGGGATAAGGCCATCTTTAAGAATTCTCGAGATGGAACAAGATGCTTAGCACAGTGCCTGGCCCAGACTGGATGCTGGACACACACTGGTTAAAATGAAACAACGAGAAGTAGTGGGCATTAACGTTAGCCAAGTAATTGGGCTGGTCTGGACTGTAGTCAACTTGCAGCGCTAAGCAGAGAGAGGGTGGGCAATGGGGAGTCACTGAAGGTTCTTGAGGAGGGGAGTGACTGGCTGGCAGGGGAGTTTCATGAAGCTTATTCTGGCACCGACTGTGCTGTTTATCAGTGTCTGGGTGAAGACCTTGGCTCCAGTTGAGACAAGAGGGAGCTGCCAACCAAAGAGGCCGGTTAAGCCCTAGAACAATGGCTTTTCAGCAGCCTTTGTGGAGCCAGATTCCTGCTGTCCACACCACCCAACTTCCTGCTCCCGACCTGCTGGGAGCCGCAGGAGGTGCCTTTATGTGCCAGGGAAGAAATGCTAATTCATCTGTAATCCCCAGGCCACTCTCGAGCCCGTCTCCACCCAGAAACCTCTGCCAAAGGTCCCTGGACAGCCTAAAACGACCGGCTCTGAGTTTATCTAGGCAAACAAGGCCCCCACAGGACCCATTCTGATGCTTAGATTCGACATTAACCCTTTGTTTGCACTTCAAGTTCCAACAGGATTTAGACAGTCAATCTGACATTACCCCTCATCTCCGGTTAAGGTTTGATGTCAAGAGAGGACTCGTGGGCACGTGGGAGCTATCAAAGTACAGAAATTAGCTTGGCCTCGGGGTTTAAGATCCCAGAGTCTCAGTCTTATCTAACCCCTTCCTTTGCTGTTCAGCAAACTGCCACCGAGTGAAGGTAAGGAACACTTTCAAGGTCACCTGGCCCATTTAGTGTCAGGGCTGGGACACAGCTGACCTGACTTGATTGTCATCTTTTAAGGCACGCAGTAGAATAAAACCGATTTGCAGAAAACCCTCTGTCCAACTGGAAAGCAGCTGGTGCAAAGTCGATGAGGTTTGTTTTCAAAGATTATTTTTGTTAATCAGGCTGGTTTTAAAGATGCAGACTTCCAATTTCTTGAAAGTTGCAATCTTTAAGAGAATAACCGAGCTTGGTTCTTAACATTTATGGAAACAGGTTGGCAAAGGATCTACAATTTCTGTAGTGGGCGTCCATCACCACGCGGTCACCAACAGGCTGGTGAAGTGGCAATTACTGTCCAGCGTACCTCCCCGCCAGCCCCCTGAGGCTTTAAACACAGGTTTTCCCCACTGGGCACATGTCTGGGCTGTGCGTGGGTCTTTGGGGGGCAAGAGGGTGATCAAGACTCAGCCCCAATATCAAGAAACTCAGGGCCATCTCCTTATCCAAACCAAAAAAAGCCAACACTCTGTGTCCCAGCAAGTGCACGTCTGGGCCTTCTGCTCTACCCCCAGAGACTGTTGCACGGGGCACAAGCAAGCTCAGGGTGGCATAATCGCAGCGACGAAAGATTGAGAGCAGCCTAAATGACTTTCACATGGTTTAGTAACAAAGGGCATGTTCAAACAGTTCGGCGAGTCAGTCACTGAAAGACTGGAGGGCAGCGCGTCTTAACAGCTGCGCAGAAGGACCCAGAGGTAGTGACAGGTGAGAAGACCGAGGGACACATCTGGCGTGGGCTGGAGTTCTTGCTGGAGAAAAGACAAGTTCATTCACCCCGAGGGAGCATGTGAAGAGGAGGGTTCTGAGAAGATGGATAGAGACGAATGGGTGGCCTCTGGGGAGGGAACCACCACCTGAGGAGAGGAGAAGTCTGGCTTTTAGTTGCAGACACCTTTCTGCTCCTGGCGGTTTTCACCGCATGCAGGCGTCACCTTCCAATTTAAAAGAGTTACTTTTCCAAGAGAATGGAAAAGAGATGTCCCTGCAAAAACTTGTGCACAAATGTTCACAGCAGCATTAGCCATGACAGACAAAATGTGGAAACACCCCAAATGTCCATCAGCTGATGAACAAATCAACAAAATGTGCTCAATCCCTGCAAAGGAATATTATTCAGCCATGAAAAGGAACGAAGCACTGATACAGGCTCAACGTGGACGAACCTGGAAACACCATGCTCAGTGAAAGGAGCCAGACACAAAATGCTGTGTGCTGTATGAAGTGTCCAGAACAGGCAGATCCATGGAGACAGAAGCAGATTAGTGGGTACCAGCGGAGAGGGAGCCAAGGAGTGACTGCTACTGGATATTGCGTTTCTTTCTGGGGTGATGAAATGTTCTAAAATTAGTAGTAAGTTTGCATAACTCTGTGAATATGCTAAAGAACCGTCGAATTATATACTCTAAAAGGGTGAATTTTATAATAGGCGAATTGTATCCCAATGAAGCAGTTATTTAAGAGTAGTTACTCTACCTAATAATTTCCTACACCTGCTGTAACAAAGTGTTAACAACTGGGTGGCTTAAAACAGCAGAAATGCATTGTCTCATGGTTCTGGAGGCCGGAAGCCCCAGTACGGGGTCTCAGCAGGGCCCTGCTCTCTCCTCTGACTCCAGGGGAGAATCCACCTCGCCTCTTCCCAGCTGCTGGTGTTGGCTGGCGACCCTTGGGGCCCCTTGGCTTGTAGAGATATCATTTTAGACGCATGGCCATCTTCCCCTGTGTGTCTTCACATCATCTTCCCTCTGTACATGTTTGTCTCTGTGTCCAAATTTCTCCTTTTTATACAGACACAGTCATCCTGGATCAGGGCCCAGCTGAACGCCCTCATCTTGACCTAGCTAAATCTGCAAAGGCTCTATTTCCAAACAAGGTCACGTTCACAGGTATCCGAAGTTAAGACCTTTGCATGTTTTGAGGGAATACAATCTAACCCATAACACTATGTTCCTGAATGCTTTTAATAAGGAGACTGAATCTGCCCAGCAGAGGAGACAGGCCACATGGGGAGGACGATGTGGGAGAGAGTGTGATACATTCAGGGGAGGGACTTGGGGCTGTGCAAGTTCAGAATAAAGGAGATCTTTGCTCTGGGAATCAGGAGTGACTTCCTGGAGGAGGCATTGAGCCGGGCCTCTTGTCAGGTGATTATAGAATCTGTTGTCTAAACCAGGATATTTCTGAGTGTATGGGGGACATTATTAACAATCACACCAGGACCGCTGGGGTACCCCAGGACTGTGGCAGGTCAATCAGATTCTTTGGTCATCTTGGGCTTAAGGGATGGTGAGAATTTGAATACGCAAGGTTGGGAGGAGGGGCAGTAGAGGGGCGGGAACGGGAGCCAGGAAGGCTCGGAGGTGGAAAACTACCAGACGCAGGCAGCGAAGGGCTGGTCTGAAGGAAGGGAGTCTTGGGAGGCTGGGCAGAGCCTCGAATGCCAGCCTGAGGAGTTAGGAGTCCCCGGCCTACCTCCACCGAGACGGACCCTTGTGGAGGAGGGGTCCGCCCACTGAGCAGACTGTGCAGACTCAAACCAGGAAACTGACTAGCCGAGGGTTGCTCTGCCCATCGGCCCGGAACGTGAAGCCGGCTCCGGAGACCAGACATCTCACCAGTTGATCTGCTGACGTGGGGCTGCACCCCTGGGAAAGCAGGTCCTTTCTCCAGTGCTCAGGGCTGATTAGAATCTGGAAGCCCAGGCGGGGGTCAGTTTGGTTGTTAAAACTTTAGACAATTTTTTTTTCTGGAAACTTTCTGTGGTGTGTCTGTAACAGACCCTGCTTGCATCATTTTGGTGTTTTTTTTTTCTTTTCTTTTCTTTTTGGGTGATTATTATTTTTGGAAAGCGATGTGTTGAAGATATCAACTTCTGAATCAAGTAAAAGCTGGTTTGTAGTTACTTAATCCCTTGGAAAGATATCAATCCTCATGCGTTTTTCTTGTTTAAAAAACTGTAAAGGAAAGTTTACATTTGTAGGGGAGGGGTAGGAGAAACACTAACAGCAAAACGGTGAGGTCCAGGTACCCGAAGGGGCAATCTGGTGTTTAAGCCTCCACAAGCCGCACGGGGCGGCAAGCTCTTGCCCGCGCCCCTTCGCCCCCTCCCGGGCTCCCTCCCCCTCGCCCCCTCCTTCCCTGCTCTTCCCTTCAGCCTCAGATGGACTCCTCTCGGCCCTCTTTGCCGGTTCCCCCTCTGCTCCCCACTGGCGGGGAGCCCTGGGGCTCAGGCCTCCGTCCTCTTCTCTGCTCCATCCACATGCACCTCCTGGTGGCCTCCTCAGTCTACGTGCTGATCACCCCAAAGTGCATCTCCCGTCCGGACCCTCCCCTTCAGGCGCCACCTGTGTGTCCAGCTGCCCCCTGGGCATCCCCCTCCCTTGTCCAGGGGACATCTCAGTCCTTGCTTGTCCCCAGTAACCCTCCTGATTCTCCGGCCCCCAGCCTACTCTTCCTTCAGTTACTCAGGTCAAAATCTTGGAGTCACCTCTGACCCCTCTAGTTCCCTCTGGTACCACAGCCCAGTGCTGTCCAGCTGAGCACTGGTCCCCACTTCGCGGCGACCACCATGTCTGAGGCCCCACCATCTCTCCTGGATTATTCCAGCAGTTTCCTGACTGGTTTGAGACTGAGATTCCAAACGTGTGAGATCAAGATCTACCCCCCGAGTACCCATGGAAACGTCAACCGCATCCTGTCTCTACTTACTTACCAATAAAATGGGAGACACCTACTGGGGAAAACCCGTCCCAGAGGGATGCTTTAGGCCATGAAACATTATATAAACGTGGCCTGTGTTCCAGTAAAAGAAAGAGAAAGAGAGAGAGAGAGGACAGGGAGAAAGGGAGGGAGGGAGGGGAAACGGGGCCTGTGGCTTCCTCTAAGCCCTGCCCCCCCCACCCCCGACCTCGGCAGAGCCTGGGGCCCCTGCACTTGGCCCTAGTGCGGGCAGAGCGGCCAGGTCTCAGAGGACGCGCTGTCACATTGCTAAGAATGCGGCCGCGGGGGGCGGGCAGGGAGGGGTTGGAGCTGAAAGGTCTGGGACAGATTTCAAGGAGCTGCTGCCTGCCTGGGTCCACCCCCATCCCCTACGTGGCCAACTGCCAGGATCGCTTCCTCCGGCAAGGTGGCCTGGGAGGGGCAGGTTGAGACCGTGGGGAGATCACGACGAGGAGGAGGACGCGGATGGGAATGGGTGCTTTTTGCTGAGCACTTGCTAAGTGCTCAGAGCCCATCATGCTGTCTTACTTAACGTGCCCAGCAAGCAGCAGTCCCAGCGCTGGGAATTACCACCTTTCTCCCGCATCAGCAGGGAAACTGAGGCTCAGCGTCGGGGGAGTTACTTCTAGACCACATTAACCCAGCGGGATAAGACGTGTAGGTGAAGTCTCTGTCCTTCAGAATCCCCACCTGTAACCAGAGCAGCCGTTTAGGGTTGGTCAGGATGACCTCTAAGGACCCTTCCAGCTCCAAAGGGGAACAAGGAAGCTGTTAGAAAGAGGCAGAAGAACAGGTGTGTGAAGGAAAAAAGGACGTGTGTGAGTGTGTGTGTCCGCACATGTGTGTGTGTCTGTGTCTGTGTGTGAGACAGAGACTGAGAAAGAGAGGTGGGGCGAGCTCCCTGGAAGCACTGGCACCCCACAGGGAAGTCACGCGTCTCTCCCCGACCTGAGGCCCCAGCCCTCCCCCTCGGACACGTTGACCCCCAGGAAGGGTGGGACTGCAAACCACAGATGAAAATAGCATTTGCCTTTGCCGCGTGGGGACGGCTACCCGGCCGCGGTGCTGAGAAGGCCCAGGAGGCCGCGCTCGGACTCGGCGAGGGCAGCCCCGCCGCCGCCAGGCAACGCCCGCTGAGTACGCGGCGGGAGGTCGGTTTGGGAGAGGGACACTTTTTTCTCAGCCTTCTCTTCTCTCACAATGTGTTGTTTATTTTAGTCCTTTTGTTAGACTATTCTATTTATTTTTTTAACCTTTGGAGGGAATTTTAAATAAATTCTACTCAGACGTTTTTGGAAAAAGTGCTATATAAATACAGATAAGCCCAGGGCTGCTGGAGGTGGAGAGTCTACGGGAGACCTTTACCACAGAAAGCTGGGGCCTCCCCGCCCACAAGGGGCTTCACGCCGGGGGAGTGCAAGCCAGAAGGGGACCGGTCCCCCGAGAGCCTGAGAGCTGGTTGCCGTTCCAGCAGACACCCACCGGGTTAACATGTCCCATGGAGGACACAGCCAGACCCTACCAGGTATCCAGGAGGGGCTGCGGACCTGCAGCGTGGACGGGCACGCTTCCAGCCACCACCACCCAGGCCAGGGGGCCCAGCCTCCACTCACTGGGGGGGCAGGATGGGAGCGGGGTGACCTGGGCTTGAGTCTCACCTTTGCCTCCAATTCACTCATTGGACAGTAAGGGAGACTGAGGCACAGGAGGAAAGGGCCCGCTGTCCTGGGTCACACAGCGAGCTGGGTCCAAGCCCCCCCAGCGCCCTCCCCTCGGGCCTCGAGGGGCATCTGCTTCCTCAGTCTCTGAGTGAGCGGGAGGCTCAGATGGAGACAGGCATGAACAGCCCACATCGTGGGGGAGGGGACAGCTCAGTGGTGGGGCGCATGCTTAGCACACACAAGGTCCTGGGTTCAATCCCCAGGATCTCCACTAAAATAAATTAATAAGTAAACCTAATTACCCCCCCAAAAGGAGAATAGCACACATCCCTCTCACCACTGCTCCCTCACGCACACGGCAGGCGTCGCTAAGTGACCATGGCAGTGTTTCCTTCTGACCCAGACGTGGCCCCAGAGTCCTGCTCAGTATAAGCCCTTGGAAGCGCCTACCAGACAGCGGGGGCTGAGACAAACCTGTTTGCCATTCTTGTCTGAGTGGGAATTGTCCCACAGGAAGGAAGAAGAGAAACGTGTGCTGGTCACTTTCCAAGTGTCAGCCATTACACGTTGATGAATGCTGATTTTCACAAATTAATCTCAGCGCAGTGTCATCAGTCCCATTTTACAGATGAAGAGACAGAGGCACAGAAACAAAGAAACAACCCAAAAGTCCACCAAGAAGGCACTAGAAAAATAAGCCATGGCACCTCCACACAAATGGAGTACTTAGCAGCTGCGAGAGGGGGTGAGGCTGACCCAGAAGTCTGTTACCTATTACTCTGCAAAGCTGCAAAACAGGTCCGCCTAAAGTCCTGGCTTAAAACAACCACTTATTTAGCTAATGGTTCTGAGAATCTGAGGGTCAGCAACCAGCCTGGGCTCTTCTGGGCAGTTCTCTGGCCCCTGCTGGGCTCCCACAAGCACCTGTGGCCAGCGGTGGGTTGGGTGGGCTGCCCTGCCGGTCCTGGCTGGGCTCTCTGCTCCCTGGGGCCTGACTTCCCTGCACCACGCGTCCCTCATCCTCCAGCAGGCTAGCCCAGGCTCACTCCAACCGGGCAGTGAGCCTCTGAAACACTCAGCAGACGCACAGAAAGCTTCTTGAGGCCTGGGCTCAGGACTGGTCCACCATCACTTCTGCCACATTCTTCTGCACAAAGCCAGGCATCTGACCAAGCCCAGAGTCAAGACAGGGAGGAGCTGCAAAGTCACACGAGAAAGGGCTCGGAGACAGCGAGATGTGAAGGACTGTGGCCATTTTTGCCACCAACCGCATCTATGAAGCCACAGAAGCCAGCTGTGAACTCACGCCACACCGGTCACTTCCAGTGAGTAGGACCAGCCGGGGTGGGCAATTTGGACCTTCTCTTGTACATTATTACGAGTCCTTTCACGGTGCTTTAAATTTGTTTCAAAAATGAAATACTTTGATTTAAAAGAAATAAAGCATTTATCCTTTAAGTGTTTTTTCCGACATGACATGATACACGTGTGGGGCAGGGGCCACGGCCGTGTCATCCGGCATCCTTTGCTTCCGTGAGAGCTCGGAAGCCCCCTGAATGAACACCAGTGGGTCCTGCTTAAATAGCCACCCAGGCCTCCACATAACGGAATTCTGTCCACGGTAACACAAAAAATCAGACAGCCTGAAATATTCTAATAAATCACAGGACATATCAAGTGAAAACAGAGAGGTGTGCACGGCATCAGATGCACCCATTTGTGTGAAAGGTGTGTTGACCATCTCTGGAAGGGCACACGAGACAGCGGCCGCGGCTGCCTGAGGGTCCGGGTGGACAGGGAGCGGTTTTCTCTCTCCATCCTTTGGTGCCCTTATGATCTTTGTCACGTGAATATGGCTCCTCTTCAAAACACAGACAGCTAGCTAGAAGGTTTTAAATGATTTGTTTTAAAAGTAAATCTAAGTTTTAGAACGAAATAAAGAAAGAAGAATTCTTTTTGAAATGTCCAGGGGAAGGGAGACAAAGGATGACACAGATTTTGTTCCAACCACTGACTCACTCTTTGACCCGTGGGTAGGGCACTGGCTGTCTCTGAGCATCAGTTTCCACCAGCTACAGGATGGGCCAAGTCTCCCTGGCTCACTCCCAGGTCACTGTGAGCGGGGCCATTGTGCTAGCCAACACCAGGGGCACCATTCACATCACAGGCCATGTGACTGGTGCCCCTTGCAATTGTGCAGTGCACAACGTAGGCAAAGGGCAGAGGCAGCCCTGATGTGAGTCTGAAATGCGATAAGGGTGGGGAGAGAGACCTGGCATGTCAGGAGGGAAGGGTGTGCGTGTGTGTGTACAAGTGACGGTGCATTCCTCTAAGTGAGTGTGTACCTCCTGCTGACATGTTCTGTGGACACGAGCTGAAGAGACGGGCAGATCACTCTGCACCCTGCCAGGCTCATGCTCCTGTGTCTTCTAGCAGCCATGCCTGAGAGGAGCAGGGCCACACTGCAGGCTGCTGAGGTCTCACCCCACCTTTGGGGCCCAGCTGCCAGGAGAGCTGTTTCCTCAGGCCCTTCCCATGCTGGCTCAGAGGCTCCATCCCCAGGGTCGGGACGCAAGAGGTGCCTTGTGCTTTTCAACCTGAAGAAATGTTAGCCCAGACCGAGAGCGCTGGGCTTGAACCCCAGCCTCTGTGTCTTAGGTCAAGGCCACAGCAGTGGGTCGGGGGAGACCCCTGAGTGGGGAAGACACAGCCAGTGAGCCCTGGGCCAGTCCCTAAGGCGGGTCAGAGAGACCAACACAGCCGACATCAGGCACACAGAGGCTGGGCAGCTTTGCACAGCCAGCTTCGGCGGGGGAAGGGGGGGCGGGGGGGCGGCCAGAAGCCCCCCAGTCCACCACCTTCCAGGTGGCAGACAGCAGCCTCAGCCTCTCAGTTGCTGTGTGACTTTGTACGACCCCACCCTATCTGCCCCATCAGATTCTGATGATCCAGTTTTCTGACAAGCCCTGGGGACTCTCTAGGCTGGGCTGGGCTGCAGGTGTGCACACACGGGAGTGAGGCAGGAGCTCTCCAGGTGTGCTGGGGCCAGGACGAGGAGACTTCTGGACAAGCGGGCAAGGTGTGTCAGGCCTCCAGACTTCCTGAGGGGTGGGGCCCGCAGATCCAGGGGCGATGGCAAGACCACGGGCACCTGGCCAGGAAGGAGACAGGTGTCTTAGGCAGACTGGCCAGCCTGACGTCTGCAGGAGGAGGACACTTACTGGGGGGTTCGGGCTCTTTCGCCTGAGCCCGGGGCAGGAAGCAGGCTCAGGACGCCGCGCGCCGGCGAGTGGGTCGCAGGCTCAGGACGCCGCGTGCCGGCGAGTGGGTCCTGAGCCTCACTTTCAGTCCCCTCCTCCCCTGTCCAGCTGTGCGCGCTTGGGCGAAGCAGCCACTTCCCTGGCAGAGACCTGGAGCTGATCACCCTGTGGTCACAGACCAGAACTGCCCTACCCGATTTAGGGACAGGGACAGGTGAGGAGATGCCACATTGCAGGTGAGAGATCGCATCAGGAGAGGCCAGTAGTGACCATGGCTGGGAGTTTGTTCAGACAGTCATGGGTTTGAGCCCTGGCTCTGCCACTTGACCAGCTGTGTCTTTGAGGGCAAGTGACTTCACACTCTAGGACTCAGTCTTCACCTGTAAAATGGGGATGATATAAATGCCCCTCACAGGAGATGTGATCTCTGTGCGCTGACTGCTTGTGCACAGCAAGCCCTCAGTAAGCTGAAGCCCCATCGGTTATCACTGCGGTTGTTATCAGCCATTGTTTTATGATTACTAGCACTAACAGCAATCCTCTCTGCCTTCGTTTCTTCATCTGTAAAATGGGGACAGTAAAAGGGCTGACATCACGGGGTTGCTGGGGGCAGTCTATGAGTGGAGTGTTTGGCCCCGAGTGGTCACTCAGGAAATGTTTGTCGTTGCTCTTGTCACTGTTTTAGCGCCACCGTTGTTGTCACTTTCTTAGCCCTGGAAAAGCTCAAGCCAGCATAGGCTCCTCCGGGAAGGTCGTATTCATGCGCCTACACTGGGAAAGAGAGGTTCAGGGAAGTGGGGTCCCTTGACCGGGTCCCCCAGCTGGCTGGGATGCAGACGTGGGATCAGGACCAGGCTCCCCCTCCTCCAGCCAGTTTTGGCCCCCACCCAGGGCCCATCTGCAGGCATCTGCTCAGGCTCAGGAGCTGGCAGCAGCCAGGAGCAGGGAGGCAGGGCTGGGCACACGCGGGGCCGCGTGTGGCCCGCTCTCCTCGGTCTGCACAGGGAGGGTCCCTGCAGGCCTCGGCAGGCCTCTGGCACCGGGCGGCAGGCCTCTGGCACCAGGTAGCACGCCTCTGGGCGTTCTAGGCCCTGTGTGAGCATCAGCCAGGCAGGCACTAGGGAGCTGGTGCTGCGAATCCCCGCCTGCTCCCTGGAGCCCGGTTCTCCCTTCCACCCGCAGCAGTCTTCCCAGAACCCTGACTCCCGAGGTCACAGCCTCCAGAGGAAAACCAGAATGGCAAACGCGGGCTGCAAAATCATCCTGGATGTCTCCCCTTTCTCCCCTCAGCCCCAACTTTGTCATGGATTCCCACTGACTCTACAGAACTGAGCCCAAAATACGGCCGCTCCTCTACATTCCTGGGGATCCTCTCTTCCCCAGACGACTGCGGGAACATGCCCACTCTCACCCGCATCCTGCTTCGCAGCCGGCACCGCCACAGCTGCCAGTGGGATTGCTGTCAGCTACCTTTTGTGTTAAAATGACAGAGAAGAATAGGGGTTGTGTGAGCTTGTATTCGCGGTAGGAAGTCACCCTGTCCTGGTAGCTGTGTGACGGTCATGGTTTAGAGGTGGAGCCCAAGCCTATAGAAATTAGGTACAAAAGGTGAGATTCAGGACGAGGAAAGAAATCACAGGAAACTGGACACTTCAGGATGCTAACAAACGCCACAAACATCACAGAAACATAACACAGTGTTTGTATTAATCAACTATCTGACGCACCTTTGTAATCTTCCCCCCAGAGTTTCACTGATCACCTTCACATGGTGGCAATTCTGCCATATTATTTATAGGGAATTAAAAGAGAACCCAGCCTTTCCTCTAACAGGCCCTGTTGAATTGATTTCACTCCTACAGGCGGTTCAGGGAAGTCTCAGCTTCACAACGTGTACTTGTAAGTGCTTTACACAAACACACACAGGTTCGCACCATCGTCAAATCTGGGAGAACGTCCGTCAAGTTCCCACGCTGCCCATGTCAGAGCCCTTGGTGTCTGTTGCACAGCTGTACAAACACAGAAATTCTGAAAAACTGCGTTTTGCGTGATCGTCCCCAAAGAGGAAAAAGAAATGTCTTGAGGTTTTCACTGTATATGCTGTGGTATCCAGTCTACTCCTGCAGGAGAG
The DNA here is from genome assembly GCF_048773025.1 of Camelus bactrianus. Classification (NCBI taxonomy): domain Eukaryota; kingdom Metazoa; phylum Chordata; class Mammalia; order Artiodactyla; family Camelidae; genus Camelus; species Camelus bactrianus. The sequence goes on along the minus strand of NC_133555.1, from coordinate 2,924,945 downwards.
AACTTCGGTTTGGACCGGGCGTCCATGACAGCACCGAGGAGCAGATCTGCCTTTACCATGTCATATGTCTGATGGCAGGAGGAACCTTCTACAGAGCAGCTTCTGACTCCTTGCATTTCAGGCCTGGGTTTCCTGCTTTCTGCCTGCTTTTTGTGCTGGGTGACACAGAGCATCTTTGGATGGTGATACAAACTCTGGACCAGTATCTTTGAGTTACAGTCCAGCCCAGTGGGCACAGGGAGCCCTAGGGTGTTCCTAGAAGCTGTCTTCTACACCAGGGGGGCTGGCCATAACTTAACCATACATGGAGTGACTTTTAACCACATACATTTGTCCCAGTAAACTCAAATTAAATCATCTCCTACTTAACTTCCCCTAAGCCAGATCTGAATGCCCACAGCCACTCCAATACTGCTCAACATGAGAGAAAGAGGGACAGATGAGTTCAGAGTGGAAAGAGAGGGCTGTCTTAGCTGCTTGCAGGTGAAATGTATTACTTTTGCAAGTTTTGCACACATGACCGGTGCACATGGGGCAGGGGCCCCACCTGGGAATAAGCAAGGAGGCTGTGCACGGGAGAAACCGTGCGGACTTACTTCCCAAGCGCTGTGGTCTGAATGTGTCCCTCCCCACCCTGGCCCCGAATTCGTACGTTGAAACCTAACCCCCAAACGTGCTGGTCCAAGAGGCTGGGCCTTTGGGAGGTGTTTAGGTTGTGTGGGCGGACCTCATGAGTGGGACGTGCTCACATAAAACAGACCGCACGGAGCCCCCCAGCCCCTCCACCATGTGAAGAGGTCTGAGACCCAGAGGAGGGCGCTCCCCCGACCGTGCTGCCACCTGGGTCTTGGACGTCCAGCCCCAGCACTGTGAACAATGCAGTTCTGCTGTTTGTAAGCCGCCCGGCCCGTGGTATTTTGTGACAGCAGCCCAAACGGACTGAGACCTGAGCTTTAGAGCAAAGCCAGCCCTGGACCACAGGTTCCTCGGCAGTAAAATGGGGACCATGGTAATAAAAGCCACTGCCTTATGAACACATTATTATACGAAAAGTAGGTAAGTTCTAATTAATTAAAAAGCAAATGAAGTCTAATTAATGGAAATTAGGTCCATTTCTGGCACGGATTAGGTACTTATTAAACATCTGCTGAATGAATGACCAATGAAAGAGACCTGTAAACTGTGAGGTAAGTGCCACCCGAGCTCCTCAGCTCGGCCAGGTCGGCATAAGCCAGACCGATTCAGTGAAGCCCTCGCATGGCAGACCTGTCAAAACCTGGCTTTTAGGACGAGAAGTAACCTTGGCGCAGCGGCAGCTGGGTCTGGGACTCTCCCCAGAGGGTGGGGCCCGGAGCACCCCAGCACCCAGAGGAGCAGGTTATCCGGGCCACTCACAGCCCTGGGGGGAGGGTCCCACTGCCTCGGAGGCAGCAGGCTCCTTACTCATCTAGAACCTGCTCCTACACCTGACCCCTGCGCCTGCTCCCTGCGCCCCCACCCCCCCCATCAAAGCGAAGAGGACCCAAGCCGACAGGCAGAGGTAGAGACGTGGGGAAGGTTCAAGTCACACGCAGCTTGAAAACACAAAGAGCAAGAAGTTTTTTAAGCGAGGGAATCATGAAAGACCGCAGGAAGTCACCTAGTGGAGGAGGAGAGGAATGTGGACCGAGAGAGCAGCGACCCCAGGGAGGGAGGAGGAGTCGGAGGGCCGGCTCTCCTCGCTGTCCTCCCCAGCACGAGTCAGGCGTCACAGCCAGTCACTGGACACCTGCGGCTTGGGTTCAGCGGTGAGAGAGGCAGACAAAGCCTCTGCCCTTGTGCAGCTTAGATTTTGGTGATGGACACAGAAGATACACAAGGGAGCAAAGAAACAGAGCAATGAGGGACGTGCAGAGAATGAAGGCGAGTGAGGGGTGGGAGGCCCGGGGCCGCTTTGCACTGAGGGGCGGCACGGGTGCTGAGACCTGAGCAGCGGGAAGGAGCCAGTCGTGGGGAGATGGGGAGGGCATTCCAGGCAGAGGAACAGCAAGCGTGGGGGCCCTGAGGTGGGCACGGCCTGGCACGTTGAGGGAACAGTGTGGGGTGGAGGGACGGGGGCAGAGTGGCAGGGGGGCCAGCTCAGCCTGCAGGGCAGGGAGTCAGATACATGGGATTGTTTTTGCCAGGATATTGAATTTGATTTTTGTTCCTAGTATATAGGATTGCAAAGAAAATACTGCAGTCTAGTGCTCAAATGGCCTGGATTCCTCGAAGCCGTGTTGAGAGAGAAGTCAAGCATTCGGAGAGCACCCGCTGTGAGCCAGGCTCTGGCCATTTTTCTATTCAACTCTTAAATGATGACGGAGCCGCCGCCTCACTTCCATTTTACAACCGATCCGGCCGAAGCCCAGGAAGGTGAGCCACTCATCCGCTGTAAGTGGCCGACCCCGCATCTGGCTCACCGTTTGCTGCAACACAACTTCACAGCCCTTCCTGCCGTGGGCGTGGGTTCTTCACCATCACTGAAGTGATCTGTCTGCACTTCGTTATCTCCTGTGCTCTAAGAGTGTTACCGCCTCCCTGCAGTGGCCTGGGGAATATTTCTGGGACCTTGAGTGACTAGTTGCAGCTCTACAGCTGCTCTTTGCCCTCAGTTTTCAGCGCCACCCCTCTGAACGGGATCGCTGTGACCTGAACTCCCAGCTGGATCCAGCCAGCCCCAGGGGAAGCTAGAGGCAGGGTGCTGCTTGCCCAGCCAGTGCCTGTGTGCAAACCAGAAGAAGCTCCCTTTGCTCCAGACACTTGGCTCTCAGCTTCCAGAAAAGCACTGCGATAGCGGTGCTTTGGAGCATCCTCTGAAGCGTCTGTAAGAAACCGTCCTCACACCCGTGTGAATCTCTGCGCTCTCCAACGAGAGAGGTGCCCACGCAGATGCGGTGCCCTCGTGCAGGGTGCGACCTGAGTGATGGAGTGGTTCTCCCGCCCCTGCAGGACGCTCTGAGCCCCAGCAGACAGGAGATCTGTTTGGAAGTGGCCACACTTGACCACACACGTGAACACAGCTGTAGCTCAGGGGCGACCACAACTAGCCAGGTTTTCCTAGAACTGCCCTGCCCACCGGGACACTGGGTTATGGTTCACCCCTCATCACCACGCTGTCCACCCCCAGTGCCTCTGCACCTGCTGCAGGGTGTGAAACGACCGGGTGGCACCGGCTCCCCACGTGTCCTCCGGGCCCTGTGGGGTGAGGCCCGGGAGCTGCCCCCCGCCAAGAAGCGCCCCCTCGACTATAGGCACCCAGGGCGCCAACACTCGCTGGACCCCTGCGCGGCCAGCACCGCCTCCAAATGACAGGGCTCGCCTTTGAAGTCTTTCAGCTCCTAAATTTAGAAGCATGGATTAAATCCAAATAAATGGAGAGTTATGTAACTTCACATCCCTCTCCACTGTCCCTCCCCTTGGAATAATCAGCCTTAATCAGCTAATGATGGGGCCCTGAATGCAGCCCCAATCCCCGGAGAAGATATTACACTTACATAAGAAGTGACATTGGCCTGGTGTGTCATGAGGCTTTAAAATTCATTCTCTCACTCCATCTTTCTTCTCTCTCTCAATCTCTCCCCTTCACCCACACATTCTAACACCCTCCACACACACACCTCCCCAAACACATCCATCAAATGCCGAAGCTGCTTAGCTGGTCCAGGATCAAATACATGCAAGCTGAGAGGAGGTTTTACTCATCAGGTGGTTCCCATTTATTACCTAAAAATACACCACCTCAATCTGTAATGAAAGCTAATCCAGGAAAGAAGGAAGCAATTTGCTAGAGAATCAGAGATTATCTGAGGAAAAGGGATGTGCAAGGAGGGAGACTCGAGAACTTCCTCATCAGCAGCACTGCCCAGCAGCAGAGTGGCTGGCCTGAGCGAGGAGTGAGCTCCCCACCTCTGGAGGGGAGAAAGCAGGAGTTAGGGGTAATGGATACGGACTCCTGCACTGAGCAGATACTGAATGGTAACGGACATTCCTAGAGGACATTTGTACACGATATGTGCCAGGAATTGTGCTCTGTAGGCAAAACTACAGCCGAGATGGCAAAAGGTTTCATCTCAAATGCCAAATCTGATCTATCGGAAGTGGCTGCCTGGAGCTCTGGACACCTAGAAAGATTCTGAGGCTCAGTGAGAAAGAATTTCTTGATCAGTTTGCGATGTTTTCCGCGGTGCAAAAGGAGAAAATTGAAGTCTTAATCAATTGGCAATGTCTGCCATGGGTTCAGAAGCAGAGAACAGAACCTGTGCTATTTGCCAATGACACAGCTTGTCATTTATTAATCTCTTTCCAGATGAGGAAACGGAGATGCAGAGGTTCACGTCTGGTAAGTGGCAGAATGAAGATTTGGAACCAGAGGCTCCAAAGTCTATGCCCACTTGCCTCTGAGTGGTGGGAGGAATGGGCCTGGGGCTGGATGTGGACCGCCGGCCAGCACTGTAGCCTCGTTCCCAGTGACACAGGCATTCGAGCTGTGGGTTCAGGCTGGGCACCTACCGGGTCTGCAGGCTGCCCCGGGGCGGAGGCACGTGGACCCCTCCCTGACCCTGGATGGCCCCTCCACACCCAGCGCCCATCTCTGACCCCAGCATCACTGGAGGTGATTGTCCTCAAGTCCGGATGGGGGACTGAGGCCACCATGTGTGGGCCATCTGTCCTCCTCAGACCCTGTGCTAGGTGGCACATCAGAGCCCAATGGTCCTGGCCAGGGAGCACACTCTGCAGCAAATACAGGGCAGGAAACACAAGGGGGCAAAGGGGCCATGGCAGGGACCCAGCAGGCATGACATGCCTCTTGGCGCAGCTTGCCACGGGAACTGGCTTCTCAGCCCAACCGGCACCGGGCCAGCCCGAAGGCCATCAGCACCGGACTGCGAGCCTCCTGATCTGGTGTGATGGCAGCCCCCAGGGGCAGGTGGAAAATGCCCCCTTTCCAACCATGTGACCCCCACCCGCCCCCAGTCCCCCAGTCCCCTAGTCCCTGACCTGCTGCGACCTTGGCCAGCTTCCCTCAGTGCCTGTCCTCTCCCTCTCCCTGCCCTCTCATCAGCCGTCCATCCTTCCTGCCCCATGGGCCTCTCTCCCAGCCCTATTGTTCAGCTTCTGTCCCTACCACTTCCTGTTGGGAAGGACATCTTTTTACCCAAATTCTTGCTAAGACACGAAGCCACCTGAGAACAGAGACTTCAAATGGGGCAGAGCCAAGACCTCAGGTACGGGAAGTTCTAGATCAAGGAGGAGAGGGTGCTGTGGGGCTGGTCCCCGTCCCCACTGCCTCCACTCTCCTTCTGGGCAGATGTGGGAACCGAGGGAACGAAGGCGAGCACACACACCGAGGCCACTCAGGACCTTGGCCAGGACCTCAGAGTTGCATAAGCCAGAGGGCGTGGCTGCTTTTGTATTCTGTGCAGATGGTGTCCTGGGGCTGTGCTGGCAGGGAGGGGGGTCATGGCCGCAGAGCTGGGACCGGAGACCACCATCCCCTCCCCTGCCAACATATCACCTGGGAGCCTCTTCAAAGTGGTCAGAGAGTTTTACTGACTCCACAGAAGTGCCCCCGCCTTTAAGATAAACTCCAAGGCTCACCCTCCCTAAGAGATAAGTCGGGGGTAAGGTTTCAGGTTGCAAAAGGTGGACCCTGAACTGCTGGTTCTGGCGTGGCCTTGAGCCTCTCTGCGCAGCTCATTCACGGGGAGCTGCCTGAAACATCACCGAGACCACTCGTTTCCAAATTCTTGGCATCAGGTCGCTTTTCGCAAACAAACTCTTTCTTGGAGCTCCAGTGCATGAGACAAAAACAGGAGGTGTTGAGGTGGGTCGGGCCCGTGGCCCCTTCAGAGCTACAGGCAATGTTACGTGCGTGCGTGTGGGTGCCCCTGGGTGGGAGGCCGAGGTATCTTCATTCTTCAAGGGCTACTTGCCCCAGGAAGGGTTAAGAGGGCCTGGAAGCACCGCTGACAGTCTAGGATACTGTGATTGTCACGTCTATTTTTGTCACCTGTGTGCCTTTCTAGTTTTGCGTTGCTCCAGCTGACATTTCAATGAGTTTGCATTTGTAGAGCCCGCACCAGCTGGTGCTGGGTGTGCGCAGGGGTGACGGGGGTGCCCAAACCCAGCAGATGGAAGGGGAGAGGCTGCTGGAGATTAAAGGTGGTCCCAGCTGATCAGGAGCTGCTGGAGCATCTGCAGCGCCTTAAAGACAAGAAGGGGCCACGGAAAGAGCTAGCGTGTGGGTGGGACAGCCCCCCTCCAGCCCGTCTTTCTGGGAGGCGCTGTGTGGCCGTGGACAAGGCTTTCCCTCTCTGTTTTCAGCCGACCACGAGGACCGTGTTTCCTGAAATGTGAAGCACACGACACAGCCTTAAATGACATCAGTGCACACAAGAACAGAGTGGCTCTTTCCTGCTTTCCTTTGAACCCGTCTTTCCGATCCCTCCAGGGAGGAAGCTCAGCGCGGCGCTGGGCGTCTGGAACCCCTCGCTCACCCCTGCAGACGTCCCTGGCGAAGGCCTGGCAGGCCCCCGTCTCCGGGCAGCCGCGGTGTCGGGCTGGACTGCGACGCACGTGGTTTTCTGGGCACTGCTGCCTTCTGCTTGTGCTCAGTGTCCCAGGGCCCTTTCCAGCAGGGATATGAATGAAGTCTCCTAAGTTTTTTAATGACCTTCAGTAAAGAATGGATGTCAGTTGAACACAGAATACTCGGAAGATGATTGTACAGGAGGGATGTGGGCAGGGCAGAAAGGTTGAGTTGAGATGAGAATGGCCAACACTAGGTTCTCAGAAGCACCGTCGTGCTGGACCCCATCCACCCTGACCTCTGGAGAGGATCCCGGGGGCCCCGGGTCTGCCGGTGACTCCAGAGCCAAGGCCTAGATGGTAGCAAGGAGCCCACGGGGAGGGTCTGAACTGGGGTGCACACACCCCTTGGGTACCAGGATCTAGTCTGTGGCGTTTGTGAAGCCCTGAAAACTGAGGACAGTGAAAATCAACTTCTATGTAGTTTAAGACATTACCCTTCTACAGGGGTAGAGAATGCAAAAGTCACAGTCACTTTGGACAATGTCCCTGGGCTCCATGACGCATGAGAGTTCCCAGCCCAGGTAGTGGCCAAGACTGGACTCTGTGTCAGGCTATCTGGTGTGAGTCCCGCACTACCGCGTGACCTTTGGGCGCCCCCTTGTTTTGGCCGGGACTCTGGCTTGTAAGGAACAGAAGCAGCTCGGCTGACTCCAGCCGAGGACGCAGGGGCCTTGCAGGAAGGACAGGAGGTCACTCTTGGAATCAAAGTCTCAAAGTCAGCAAGGCTCAGATGAGGGGCCCTGGAGCAAGGACCAGCAGACAAGTCTCCAAGGAGATGACGGGTCACGTGATCCAAGAGTCAGCACCCCCGGTGAGAGCGACGGACTGGCCAGGCCTGGCCGTGAGCCCGCCTCTCAGAGGAGCACAGGGCAGTCTTGACTGGACTGCCAACACCGAGGGTGTGGAAACTGGGGTGCACCTCCCAGAAAAGGGGGTGAAGAATGCCGGGCAGGGGAGGAAAGCAGGCGTCTGCTCTGCCGCTTCACCTCCCTGTGCCTCAGTTTTCTCCTCCGCAAACAAGCACAGAAATGGCCCGGCCCTCCGAGGGTGACTGAGGGAGCTAAATGATGTCACCACGTGGGGCCTGCTCTCAGTAACTAACACTCCATAAATGTCAGCGATTGGCTTTTTATTGTTTGTTATAAGAGGACACAAAAACAAGCCACTGTCGGCCAGATGCAAGTCTAACAGATGCCACACACTCCTTTCGGTCACAGCCACGGGGGCCTTGGGGTTGGCAGACGTGCACTCAATCCCTGGCTCCAGCTGGAGTAGCTGCGTGACCCCAGGCAAGTGACCTCAGCCCTCTGAGAAACAGTGGTCACATCTGGCTGCCACCGCTTCCTGGGCACAAATCCAGTGTCTGGGCGGCAGGCGGCAGCCCGCCAAGCCCAGGGCCCGGGACAGGTAGGCCCCTCCTTTGGAGGCCGAGGGCGGGGGGCTGCGTTCTGCCCCTGGAGTGAGGCTGGGCCCCGCACACCGGAGCGGCCACGTTGGGTAGCAGTCCCGCTGGAACCACGTTTTCTGCCAAGGGCTGCCCCCTTGGCTGGCTCTGACCTGGGGCCCAAGTCCCCAGGCTCTAAAGCTGCAACTCAGCCAGGCCTGCGGCTTCCCCTCCCCGTGGACTTGGAGGCAGGGACCAGCTCAGTCCGGGAGAGAGGCCTCTCTGGGCTGCCCGCACGCACGCAATCGCTCTGGAGCGTCTGCTGCCTTATCTTCCAGCTGTAGACTCTGGAGCCAGATGCCTGGGGTCAAACCCCAAGGCCCTGCTTACCAGTCACAAGATCACAGGAAAGTCACTTCCGCTTTCTGGGCCTTACTTGGTGTTCTCATCTGTAAAATGGGGAAGTGACAGCTCCTTCCTCATGGTGTGGCCATGAGGATTAACACTCAGAACGGGGGCTGGCAGTGAAAACGCACCACGTGGCATCAGCTGTCGTCATCTGCACCACCGTCATCGTCCTCACGGTCACCTCCAGTACCCTGGACGGTGGGTGCAGCCCTTTGGGGCTCTGGAGTAACTTTAGAGGACACGAAGACGTATCTGGCTTCAAGGACGTTGGTTTCGTCTTTCCTCGCGCTCTCCGGCAGCAGGAGTATGCGAGGCGCTGACAGCTGCTGCCTGCTGAGGGCTCGCTGCGTGCCAGGCACCGCGCAAGGACTGCGCCGGCTCCGTCCTGTGCAGGACGCGCTGGTATCACTGTTCCTGTACCTCACACCGGAAACCAAGCCACAGAGGGGCGAAGTAGCCCGCTTCCCAAGTGCACCAGTAGGGCTCAGCGGTGCAGGCAATGAGGCCGAGCCTGGCCAATTTACGAGGAAGAGGAATCTACTGGAAGGATGTCGGGTACTCATGGAATCCTCGGGAAGACTGGAGACCAGGCTCAGAAACACAGGTAAGAGCCGGGATAGGGAAGGCGGAAGGGGCGCTGCCAAGGGGAACACTGGTGAGAAGTGGCCCTTTGCCCCTGGTGGACCATCCCAGCCACCACCACCTGCATGAGTGATTGCTCCTCTGGTCCTGCATCTTTGCACCTGTCACTAAATATTCAAAGTCCCCTGGGACAGGAGCCCGTGATCCGGAAGGAAGGAGAAGGAGCATCTTGTCCTTTCGGCTTCCATAGTGGGAGGTGGGCCCTCTTTCCTCCAAACTCCACTGGTGAGGGGACGGGTTTGCAATAGGAAGGAGATTCAGACAAAGGGGAGCCAGAGAGACCGGTAACAAGATCGCTGGAATCTCTGAACAGTCATGGAAAATGTGTCAGTCAGCGATGCCACACTAACAGCATGTAACAAAGCACCCCAAAGCTCAGTGGCTTGAAACAAGAGCCATTTATCCTCGTGGGTCTGTGGGTTTGGGGTGTTTGGACGAGGTCAGGTTGTGCGGTGGCTCTGCTAACGCTGCGGGTCTGGGGGGGGGGTGGGCGGCTGGGCAGCTCTGCCCCTCGTGCCCACATCCCCCTTGGACCAGTGGGCTGGCTGGAGCTGTTCTTCTCACGGGGGTGGCAAAGGCACGAGCTGGCAAACGAAAGCACACAAAGTCCCCTGAAGTTCAGGTCTGAAACTGGCACACTGTCACCTCTGTTCCATTCCACTGTCCAAAGCAAGTCACACGGTGAAGTCCGAAGTCAAGGGCAGGAGGGCACGCTTCATCCCAGACAAGACCGTCCATCTGCGCAGAGGTGCTGAAGGAGTGGGGCCAATGGTTCATGCAGCCAAGAGGCCCCTCCTACCTTCTTGAATGCTCCTGGCACCTCTACTCTCTGGCCTGGAGCACTGAGGAATCCCGCACGGATCACCTGGCTCCATGGTAACTGTTGGGCCCTCCCCTCAATATGTCCATCACCTTGTGAAGGAGATGACAGAGCAGAAAGATGGAAGGAAATCCAGTCCTTGAAGACATCTTCAAGATACAGAACCAGCTCCAGAGTGACATCCTCGGAACTTATGATGGGAGCACATCTCGCTGTCATGTGAGCCGCTCCTAGCCGGTGCCCTGTACCTGCAGCCAAGGCATCTCCCCGCCCCAGTAGCACCTCCGGTGTCAGGCTCTTAACGGAGGAATGAGACCATAGTAACAGCTAACCCTTATGCAGGGTTTTCGGGCGACACCCCTTGCTCAAGGTCACACAGTAACACTTCACCGAGTCCGGATTTGAACCCAGCTGGCTGGCCCGAGAGCCTCTAACCCCACACTGTGCACAGAGCGAGCCATGTGCTGGGCACATGGCACGGACAAGCAAATCAGCGACTCTTTTCCTCTTAGAGTCGCAGACTCTTGTGAGAATCTGATTTTAAAAACTAAGGTCTTAGGGCCCCGCCCCTAACCCCAGTGCTCAAGCCCACCCATTTTGCACCTGGCTCCCAGGGGTCATGGAGAGGCCACCACCATTGTTACAGAGGGAACACGGAGGTAAGGTGCTTGGCACTGAAGGTCATGGCCAGAGTACCCTCCCACTGCCTCCCCTGGCTCCTCCCTGCTTCAGGCCTGCGGTGGCTCCACCTGGTCAGTGCTCTGTCCCTCATGCCCTGAGGTGTGACCTGGGGTCAGGGGAGGATCTCCATCTTTTCCTTAAGGATGCAGGAGACTTCTGTACCTGGTCCCAGGTTTGGGTAGTGGGAGAAGTCAAGGTTGAAGTAAAAGTGAGCAGAGAAAGATTCTTAAAATCCAGAATTTCCGTGGGCTTGACCACTGGGAACACAGCCGGGAGTGTTCCTCTCGGATGTCAAGCAGTGTGTGGTTTCCATCTCCGGAGCACAGCCCCCGTCCCTCCCCAGCTGCTAACACCAGATCAAGGGAACCCACCCTCACTCCACCCACCCCCCAGGCCCCTCCGCTTGCCCCTCAGGGTCCTCCCCAGGCTCGGACAGGCCTCAGCCCGAAGTGCCCTGCCCTCCAGAACTGCCTTAAGGGGACAGCTGAGCAGCTCTTGGGTAATTGTGGCCCATCCTGGCCTGAGGCGCAGATGGTTTCCCAGAACCTCAGAGTTGGGAAAAACTCCCAGATGCTCCCAGGCCAGTGGTTCCCATGGGAATTCCCTGAGGCAGTGGTAAAATCGCAGATTCCCAGTTGTTCCCCCAACAGTGAGCCAGCATCTCCGGGGCAGGGCCCAGGAATCTGCACATAAACCAGCGCCCCAGGTGATGCACAGCAGACTGAGGAAGCCCAGGGCCACTGAGGGGGGTCCGGGCCAGGCACCAGCAGTGTCCGCTGTGGGAGACAAAGGTAGAAAGCGTTCATTTTCCATTTTAGATTCTCCTGTACTGTTTTAGTATGTTACCATGAGCATTTATTGGTAGTATAATTTAAAAAAACACAATAGGGCAAACATTTTCAATGAGAAGCTTCCAGAAGCCCAGTGGCAATGGGCAAGCTTGGCCTGAAGCTTGCTCGGGGGTGATGGGTGGCCAGGAGGAGAATCAGGGAGTCCTGGGTTGGAATCCCACTCTGTCATTTCCTGGCTGTGTGCTCTGGGACAAGTTGCTTTCCCTCTCTGTGCTCAGCTTCCCCTCTAAACAATTTGGATAATTACCCTCCCCCTTATGAGTCCCTACTGAGTATGCTGTGGGGTGAGGGTACCAGCTTGCTGAGTTAGTGACTGTGGCATTCTCCGAGGGTCTCGCTGGGGAAGGCAGTACCCCCCCCCACCCCACCCACACGGGAAGGTGATCTGGAAATCCCACACACATAAGCTCTTGGGTTTGGGCCTCTGTCCCTCTGTCTCCCAAACCAGCAACGAGCTCAGAATTCCGCTGCTCCCGCCACCAGCCTCCCTAGCCAGCAGGTTCTGCTGCCACAGGCCATCCCACAGGGAGCTAAGGCCCGGGGAGCTAAGGCCCAGGGATCCTGACCTGGTCCCTCCCTCCACTCTCTCTGTTCGACCCCAGAAACAGCCAGCCGCTTCCAGCTCCCCACAGGGTTCATGCCATTTCACGTCTCTGGACCCGCGTCCACCCTGTGCCCTCTGCTTAGCACATCCTACACCCTCCTCACTGCTGCTTCTCTAGTGGAAATCCTTCCAGATGTGCTGAAGCAGCACATCCTGCTTGAAAACTTCTCCTGACCATCCCGGCCCTCCCGTCTCGCCCACACACACCCCTTAGCCTCAGCTTGACAGGCCGTACCCTCCTCTGCTAACCCTCTCTACGTTTAACTGCCTCGGTTCTGGTCTTGGCCCACACTGAGTCACAGTGCATCTGTACCTGGCTCTGCATCCTCACTACCCTGGGCAAACCAGCTCTACGAACTTCAACTTCCCCATCTGTCAAACGGGCATATACCTGCTCCCTCTCAGGGCTGTTGTGAGGATCCTAAACAGTGCCTAGGTGTCTAGTAACTGCTCTGTGCCAGGACGGAACCCCTGTCAGTGTGCTCGTATGAGAAGGTACTGCGGGGCTGCGTGTCCCTGGGAAGATGGGGAAGGCCACCTCCTCCCACCCACCCCTCCCCGGCCCAGCCCTGGGGCCAGCAGAGTCCCTTTTCTCCAGGCCCCACCCACTGGGCCTCTCCTGTCCAGCACAGCTGGCCCAAGGATCCCTGCTTCCAGGGTGCCCCCTCTGTGATTCCTGAAGCCGACCCCCAGCGGAGCTGGGGTGACTCAAGCAGCCAGCTCTCAGCTTGTACGTCAGAGGGGAGTGGATGCTCCAGGTATGACCATTCACAGCCCAGATCCCCTGGCCCATTCATTGTCAGGGGTGGCCAGGTTTCCCAAGCATGGTCAGTGACAGCCCTCAGCAGCACTCCTGCTGAAGCACTTGAAGGAAATTGGCATCCTTTCTCTATTGGACAGCGCTGCCCGAAGCTGCTGGAGGCTACCTGCCCATCAACAAAGGTAAGGCCGCCTGAGAATGAGGCAACACAGAGGAAACCAGAGTGGACAGAGGGGACTTCCTTGCTGTGCACCCTCAGGCAAATTATATGCCTCAATTTCTTCATTTGTCAATTGGGGACATCATTTGAGCACCTGGATCCAGCCATGCCTGAAATCCTGGGGCTTGACAGTTATGGGAATCAGTAAGTCTCCCTCTCTTTTGAACCAGCTCTTCTGTCACAGGCAACAAACTGTAAGAGAGAACTCATGCAATAGAGAAGCTGGGGCATAAGCCCAAAATTTTCACTGACTGGTGGCAGAGCCCCAAGGCCGGACTTATCAGATGCTTGAGTCCTTCCCCCAGCCTTGGAAATGAAGGCTCGCCTTGATAAAGATGTGGCTACTATAATAGCTTCCCATGAAATCAATCGCTTAGGGTAGATGTGGTGAGGAATTTCTGGCAAATGAAATGATGCAGATGCCCCGTGAGTTAATGAGGCCTGGGTATTCTCGCTGACACCCCTGGGAGAACAGAGCTGAAAGGAGATGCCAGAGAGAGCCGTTCTATTTCCAAGCACTTGTGAGGGCAGTTTGGGAACTTCCTGGCCCAACAGCACCACACAAGGAAAGAGATGAGACGTGTGTGTACCGTTGTGGATGCTGACTGCGGGGTGGGGGCGGGAGGCTTTGGGGAGGGGGAGTGTGCAGGGCTTTTCTTAGATCTCTTGCTGGGTAAACTGAGGCTGGGAGAGGTGAGCTGCCTGACGCACCCATGAAAGAGTAGATGATGTGCAACAAGAAGGCAGGTGTCCTGAGTCCGGCCCAGGCGGGGCCCACTCGGCTCCAAGCAGCAGCTGGAGAAGGTGCGTCCTTGTGGGTGGGGGCTGCTCCCCGCCATGTTCCCAGGGCCCTGCACATGGTGGGTGCTTGTTTAGGCTGAGATCTGAATTATGACTGGGCTTGGAGAGGTGGAGGGAGTAGAAAGGTGCTCCATTTAGAGGGCATGGCAGGTACAAAGGCCTGAGATCCCTCCCCTTAGTAAAACAGCAACAACCATGACCACCACCATCACCACCACCACCACCACCAAGACCACCATCATCACCACTGCCCCCCACAAGTGGGCATTGTCCGTGCCAGGTAAGTGTTTCGCAAGCACCATCTCATTTAACTTTTACATCTGCTCTAGGAAGCAGCTGCTATTGTCAGTCCCATTTACAGATGGGGAAACTGGGGTTCAGAGAGGTTGAGTGACTCTCTCAAGGTCACACAGCCAAAAGCCATGATTCAAATCAAGATGCCCAAGCCCATGCTCTTGGTGGGGACACTGGCCTGTTTCCTCAAGTGGTCCTTTCTGGGCCTCCCTTCCCTCATCTCTGAGAGGTCAAGGAGTCCAGAAGTTCATGGAGAAAAAAGACTATGGGCAGTAAGAAGACCCCAAACTTCTTGCTGACATGCCACCCAGGCCAACACCCTCACACCTGGAGACATTCTAGGGCCCCAGGCTACCACATCCAAGCAGCCCCTCTCTCTGCTTTTACCTGTACAGTTCCCTGTCCCCACCGTGTCCTTGGTTAAACTTTGGACAGGCTTGTCCCTGGCACAGAACTGGGTGTGCAGGAGGGAGACAGCCAGTGCAATCTCCCTTGGGATGGAGCAATCAGAAGGCAATGGCGCACAGCCAGCATTAGAACGCAGCCTTCGCAGGGGCTCCGAGGGCAACACGGAGCCGTCTGGGGGCTGTCCACAGCCCTCGGAGCTGGAACACGCTGGAGGCAGGGAGCCCCAGGGCTCTGGGGGAAAGTCAAGCAGGGGCTGGATGAGCACTTCGAGGGGAGAAGACACCTGTTCGAGTCACGGTCCTCACAGATAGTAATAGTAAGAAAAGAGCCAGCACTTCATTGTTTGAAATTGAGACATAGTTGGCGTGTAACACTGCACTGGTTTCAGGTGTGCAACACAACGAGCCGATGCGTGTGCGTGCTGGGAGCTGACCCCCGCAGTAAGTCCAGTTATCGTCCATCCCCACCTATAGTTACAGTTTTCTTCTTGTGATGAAAGTGTTTAAGGTCTGTTCTCTTAGCAGCTTTCAAATACACAACACGGCGTTGTTCCCTATGGCTGACCACAGAGCCAGCACTGCCACAGCGCCCACCGGGCAGCGCCAGTCTGAGCGCCTTCCTGCAGAGTTACGCAGGACGTCCCCGACAGTCCTCGGGGTAGCTGCCCCTCTTACCCCCACTTCAGAGAGGGGCACACGAGCCCACATGGGCAGGGACTCAGGCAGCAGCCAGGAGCAGGGTGTGAACCCGGGGCTCAGCCCTCCAATGAGTGAGCGCTGGCCGGTGAGGGAGCCCTGAGGCCGCGGCCCACCCCGCTCCCAGAGTGAGGGCGGGTCTCCTCTGACCCATCCGGCCAGGAGCCCAGGAGGAGCCGAACGTTCACAGGAAAGAAAACACAGGAAGCCCTTAAAGACAGAGCTAAACTAAAACCACATGGAGAACCGTTCTTCACTCTTCAAACTGGAGAAGACCAAACAACGTGATAAAACCCTGTGCTAGGAAGAGAGGAGGGGAAGAGCAGTGGTGCGGGCGCGGCCGCGGGAGGGCCAGGGGAGAGACCGCCTTGGGCAAATGCTTGAACCCTTTGACTAGCAGCCCCGCTTCCAGGAATTTATCCCGCAGGCATGCGAAGCCACAGTGTAAGAATGATGTCTGCTGGTGGTTATTTATTGCCGCACTGATGCATAGCACAAGTCTGGACGGCTGGATCCCACAGGGACTGGCTTAATAAATTACGCTTTATTTGTAAGGTGGCATGCTTGCAGCCACAGACACACGACGAGGAAGCTCTGTACGTGCTGACAGGGCTGTGTGCTGTCTACAAGACACAGTGAGGTAAAGGCAAGGGGACATGGCACCACAGGCATGGTCCACAGAAAGAAAAAAGGGATAAACTGGACCTCAGCAAAACGAAAGAAGTGTGCTTTGCAAAAGACTGTACAGGGGATGAAGAGACAAGCTGCAGACTGGGAGACAGTATTTGCAGAACCCATATCCCAAGAGGACTTGTATTTAGAACATGCAAAGAACATTCTAAACCCAATAGTAAGAAAGTAAGCAATTCAATTAGAAAATGGGTAAAAATTTTGAACAGAGCGATCACCAGAGAGGATGGGTGGATGGCATATAAGCCTAAGAAAAGATGCGCCGCACCCCTGACCACTGGGGAAACGCAGCGCCGAGCTGCGCTGAGACAGCACTCAAACCTGCAACACGGCCAATGTGAAAAGTGCTGATCGGATCGAGGGCTGACAAGGACACAGAGCAACCGGGACTCAATGCTGCTGGTGGGAATGTAAAAACACACAGCGATCTGGAAAGTAGGGTGGCAGTCTCTCAGCCAGTTAAGCATACGCTTATCACACAACTCAGCAACTGCTCTTCTGGGTGCTTCTCCTGGAAAAATGAAGATGTAGGTTCATGCAAAAACTTGCAGGTGAACATTCACAGCACCTCGATTTGTCATCACCGCAAACTGGAAACAACCCAAATGTCCCTCAACAGGCGAATGGATTAACCAACCATGGCCATCCCGTGCATGGAATACCACAAGGCAATGACACGGAATGAGTTACTGACCAGCGACGAATTGAACTGAACTCCAAGGCATTCTGCTGAGCAAAATAATGCCAATCCCAGAAGGTTTTACGCACAGTATGACTCCATTTATCCAGCACTGTCCAAGTGCCCTAACCACGGTGTTAACAGGCCAGCGGCTGCTCAGGAACAGGGTTAGGACAGAGTGTGATTATAAAGTGTTGACAAGAGGGGATTTCTTTATGGTGATTGGAACAGTTCTGTGTCCTGATGGTTACAACATCTATCCTTGCAATTAAATTTCATAGAACTATGTACCAGAAAACAAAACAGAACAATGACTGCATGTAAAAACTGGTGAAGCCCAAATAAGGCCGGGCGCTGAGTTAATGATACTGTACCACGTCGGTTTCCTGGCTTTGACAATGCGCTCCGATTGTGTACGATGTTATCACCGGGGGGAGCGGGGGGAGCGGGGGGAAAGGCTCACGGGGACTCTCCGTGCTATTTTTGCAGCTTCTCATGAGTCTTAAACTATTTCAAAATTTGAAAGTTTTAAAGTGGTGATGGCTGTGGGCTGCTTTGTTCAATTTGATTTTTTTTTTTTTTTTTTTGCTGTAAAAAGTAATAGTAACATGGTGAAGAGTGTGTGTGGAGAGAGTCCCACGTGTGTGAAATATAAATGGGGAGTAATTCCTGCTGATGACAGAACACGGTATTTCTGGAAACATACACAAGGGACTGGGAATGTTGGAGCCACATGGGAGGGGACCGGACGGCAGGGGTACAGCAGTGAGAGAGAGAGGAAATCTAATTTTTCTATTTTTCTCTTGAGACTTTTGAATTTTTATACTGTAGGTATCTCTCACCCTTTAAAACTTTTAATTTAATTTTCTGAAAAGCTCAGAGTGGGGCCTGAGCCCACTGGGAGAAGAGCGACTGGTTTGCCTCTGAGAGCCCAAGGGGCCAGTCAAGGAGGGAGTGGGGCGACGTCCTGTGGACAAAGACTTTACCGGGAAGGCAGTATTTTACGGGGCTCAAGGGAGGCTGGAAACACAAAAGAATAATCGACAGGGCAGGGAGGGCACTCGGCTGCGGCTGGCAGGGCTAGGAAGTGATGCCTCCTCTGTGTCTGTGACAACAGCGGGCAGAGGCAATGAACACGGCCACAACTGTGGACACTCACCCGCCGCTTAGCTGGGCGCCTCCAGGCACTAACTCACGTGCCCTCACAGCAGTGTCATCACATAAGGAGGACGCTGAGGACCCGAGCAGAGTGACTTGCTCAGGGTCCCACGTGGGGTCTGTGGCACCCAAACTAGACTGATTTCCACCTTGGTTCTCCCGACCAGAATCCACACCACCAGTGCTGGGCCAGGCCCCGTGCTGGGCCCTGGGAGGGGAGGGGGAGGCCCCGGCCTGGAGGCCTCCTTGACTGGAGGAGAGAAGGAGGGCATGGAGGATCCCCAGCTCCGGCTGGGGCAGCTGGCTCGAGTCTCTCTTCACATCCTTCCTCCCCTCCTCTCAAATGGGGAGTGTGATCATGCCTTCCTCCCAGGGCCTGAATTGGCCACAGCGGGCACCGGACACCTGGTTAAGTCCTGGGGAAGGTCCAGACGTCCATCAGCAGGTGAAAGGGGACTCAGTGGGGGAGGGCAGTGGGCTTCAGAATTACTGAAGGGAATTTGGATTGTTCGAGACTCTTCAGTGCCATCCACGGAATGTCACACAGCAGCGAGTGACAGCTTCGTGCAGTGATGTCACCTAAAGAGTGAAGACCAGAAGCAGCCAGGAAAAGAAAAGAGCACTCACCGTGCTGTTCCAGGCGCAGCGTCTAAAAGCGGGGTTAGGGGCCAGGCTGGCAGCGACCTTTGCGGAAGACCCTCCGCTCCTCTAGTCCCCCTGCCCTTGAGGGCAGGGGTGAGGCGGCGGGACAGGCGTGCTGGCTCTGCGACAGCTCGTCAGGCTGACGCTGTGTCCCGTGCAGTTTCCTCTATGTATGTTACACAAAAGGTTTATCTGAGGAACTCAAGGACGGCAACCTGGAGAACGGGAGAAAGCATTTGCCAGGCACCTCTGTGACGAGGGGTTCATGCCCAGGACATATAAAGAGCCCCTGCAACTCAACAACAAAGCCCAGACAACCAGACCAAAAAGCGGCTAAAGGGTTGGAGAGGCACTTCTCCAGAGAGGACATGCAGATGGCCAAGGATCAAGCTGCAACGAGATACCACTTCAGGCCCATTAGGATGGCTACTGAAAAGCAGAAAGGCAGCAGCAACAAGCCAGAAACAAGCCACTGCTGGAAAGATGTGGAGAATCTGGAACGTTTGTGCAGTGCTGATAGGAATGCAAGATGGCGTAGCGACTGTGGAAAACAGGATGGTAGTTCCTAAAAAAGCTATAAACAGAATTATCATATGACCCAGCATTCCCACTTTTGGATATATACCCCGAAGAATAGAAAGCAGGGTCTCGAGGAGATATTTGTGCCCTCGTGTTTATAGCAACATTACTCACAGCAGCCAAAAACCTGGAAGCAACCCAAGTGTCCATTGACGGATGAATGGATAAGCAAAATGTGGTCTACACAGACAATGGAATATTATTCAGTCTTGAACAGGGAGGAGATTCTGACACATGCTTACAACATCAATGAACCCTGAGGACATGGTGCTCAGTGAGATAAATCAGTCACAAAAGGATAAATGCATGGCCCCATTTACATGACGTCCCTAGAGCAGGCGGATCCACAGAGACGGCAAGTAGAGTGGTGGCGGCCAAGGCGCTGAAGTGGAGGGGGGGTGAGAGATTAGTGGTGACGGGGGCAGAGCTTCAGTTCGGGAAGATGAAAAATGTTCTGGGGACAGATGGTGGGGATGGTTGCACAGCAGTGTGAATACACTTAACGCCACTGAACTGGACACTTAAAAATGGTTAAAATGGTAAATTTTATGTTATGTGTATTTTCCCAGAGTTAAAAACAAGCCAACAAGCAAGCAAACAAAAGGAATGTGGACTGGCCTCTAACTGGATTGGAAGTCAGGACCTGAGACTGGACCCCGCCAAGCCTGGGTCTCCTCACCGGCAGGTGGACACAGGGGGCCGGGTCTGGGGGCGCAGCGAGGATTGGAGGACAGGCAGGCCAGCTCGCGGGTGTGAAGGTGTCTGTGTTCTCAGGACCACGGTGGGGACGGGGGGGCCACCGATTTCTCAGGCACGGCCCCTGGCGGGAGGATTTGCATTCTTGCACCTCCAGATCTTCCTGCAAGAGCTGAGAGGTCAGAGCAGGACCTCCGGGCGCAGTGGTCTCACAAAGTGGATTTCTCAACCTAGTCCCAGGTCTGCTGTCACCTCCAGGCTCCCTCCACTGTGTGTGGAGGGGCTGGGGATGGCGGTAGGCAGGCGTAGGGGGGCACAACGTGAAGGTGGGCTCCCAGGAGGACAGGACCCTTCCTCTACTCTAGTCCCTTGCCCTCTAGCTCCTCTGCCTCCCCTCACACCCTTTTAGCAGTCAGCTTGGGGTCCACATGCCACCCATGAGCCTTGAGCCTGAAGCAGAAGCCTCCAGCCTCAGCCTCTTCATCTGCATGGGGAGGACGACAGAGCCTCGCCTCTGAGTCCTGGGGCTGCGAGCAGTCCTGGTGCCAAGGGGCCTGGCATGTCTAGGGCTGCCCCAGGTTCCGCAGGCCCGCCTCTCAGAGCCCCCAGGCAGCCGAAGTCCATCTGGCCCGAGCCCTGCCCAAGCAGGCCTTCCCGCAGAAGGATTCAGGCGTTGGTGCGGATCCAGGGCCTGGAGCGGAGTAGCAGGAACTGTGGTCAGGGGTGCCTGGAAGGCTGGGCGGGCAGTGGCCAATGCAGCAGCAGCCCTCCTCTCTCCACTCCTGAAAGCCCCAGCCCTGCCACATCTCCACTGTATTTCCCGGGGTAAGCCACAGGGCCTCTCTGACCTTCGGGCTCCTCGTCAGTCAGAGGTCTGTTGTGGGGAAAGCTGGTCTCTGCTCCACATGGCGTCAGCTGGATCCGCTTACCTGGGGCCTGGGAGGGCCTTTTCCAAGATGTTGCACCCATGGGTGTTGGGGGAGCTCAGCTGGGGATGTGGGTGGGGTCTTGGTTTGTCTCTGCAGGGCCTCTTCATGGGCTGCCTGGGCTTCCTCAGGGAGAGTGGCTGGGTGCCCAGAGCCAGTGTCGCAGAAAGTGGCGCACTGTCACGTCTGCTGCACTCTACTGCTCAAGCGAGAGCGTCCAAGTTCCAGTGGAAGGAAGGTCTACGCTGCATTCTGCATCTTGATGGAAGGGGCGCCTGGGAGTCAAGAGGACACACCTGACCTCTGCAACAAGCCTTCAGTGATGCGGGCTTCGAGATGCTCTAACTGGCAGCGGATACGTAAGTGGCAAAGGTGGTCGATCAAAGAAACTGGTTCAAAGATTCTACTTCTAGGCTCCAAGAGTTTAAGATCTTCAGGGTCTAAACTTTCAAATTCAGTCCTTACAAGATCTTATGACCCCATCACACTTTCTCATCTAGATCCAGAGCTGGACCTTTCTGATTTGCAGTGAAGCTAGCGATTTATCTGTGTGCTACCTGTACCGTCTTTTTCCTTAAAATTTTAAATGAAAATTTAAACATTTTTCTTTTAATTTAACCTTATTTCAAATAAGAGTAGTATCTGTGAAATCATGGATTTGAAGGACGAACCACTATTTTTCTCAAAACATACCAAAGAAGCTTTGGTAATGCAGTCCTGGCGCCCCCTCAAACCATCTCAGGCTCCATCAGCAATTTGGATGCCACGTTTCAGAAGCCACTGTCCAAAGCGCCAGCCCCTCATTCCTGCAGGGAAGGAAGCGTGGAAGCATCCATGTGCAGCAAGCAGCAGGTCGTCCCTAGGGCAGGAGTTCTTTGGGCACCGAGAATGCAGGACCCACTCACCCATGGGTCGGCGAAGACGTCTGTGCGGTCCTGCTCTGGGTGGAGGTCAGGGCTGGGGGGCTGGGGGGCTGGGGGGCTGGGTTCTGGGGAGCACGGCTCTCCGCACGGAGCCCGCCAAGGGCTGGGACCATGGTGGGGGGGATACTATGCAACACCACCATCTAGTGGCCAAAACGCAAGACACTGAGGGGAGGAACAGAGAACAGACAGCTCCCGGACTTGACATAAAGGGACAAATGACCGAGAAACAAAGCAATCTGGCAGCTACTCAAGTACTAAAGGGTCAGTGCAAACATGACTTAAATGGCCATCCATGGAGCACTGTTAAAATATCAGCACATCATATGGAATAGTGTGTGGGCATTGCCAAGGACGCTGTAAAGACACGTTATTGACACGGAAAGAGGCTTACTGGAGTGGGGGAGCGAGCACTATCAGAGTAACTCCTTGCAGCTGTGAGCATAAATCCACTCGCAGTATCAAGGGAGACACGTCTGTTGCTCCCCGTCGTCCCCATCCACACAGATGCTCAAGCCAGAAACCTAGCCATCGTACTCAACCTTTCTCCCCAACCCTTACCCCTCTGCAGTTCCCCTGCTTCTCCCCCTCCCCACGGCCACCACCTTGGGCAGAACCAGCATCATCTCTGCCTTCTCCACTTCACAGCCAAGA
The DNA here is from genome assembly GCF_048773025.1 of Camelus bactrianus. Lineage (NCBI taxonomy): Eukaryota > Metazoa > Chordata > Mammalia > Artiodactyla > Camelidae > Camelus > Camelus bactrianus. Next base: position 2,902,818 of record NC_133555.1, on the reverse strand, counting down.
GGGCTGTCCCGAATGCCAAGTGGACCACGCCTGGGCACAGTGTCACCTCCCCAGAGGTAATGGGATTTCGTCTTTGTATTTTCTGATTTGTCTGGGGAACAAGTATTATTTTGACATAATCAGAAGAATATAAGTTATATTTATTTTAAAATAAAATCAAATGTTTAGGCTATTGGTACATGGTGAGCTCAAAGAAGAGGAGGTCTGTGTGGACTGGAAGGCTGGGGAAGGTCCCAGGGAGGTGAGGATCGAAGGGATAGAAACATCAAGCATGGGAAAGAGGACAACACCCCAGAAAGGAAAACATGTGGACAAAGGCATGGAGGAGGGCAAGGGCGCCTGGCGGTGGCGCTGAGATTTTGTCTGCCCGGCACACTTAATTCTCATTGCAAACGCTTTTTCCCCCTCAGGAGTCACCCTTCCCACATTCTCAGGCCACAAGTTTTCAGTGAGGCTGATTCTCAACATGGGGATGTGAATTGGTCTGGGCCAATGAGAGCCTTTCCTGGGATTTTTGCCTCATCTATTGAAAAAGAGTGTTGTCTTTCCCTTGGAGCTACCAAGCTGGGAGGATATAAGCCAGATCTTCTTTACCATTGCAAGGGAAAAGCTTGTCTGAGAAAAAAGCCCACACAGGAGAAATCAGAGCCAAAGATGGAGAAAGTCATGTTCCTGATGACAGGATTTGAGCACCTGGATCCAGCCACACCTGAAGTCATTTCCCCCTAGAATTTTCAGATCTGTGAACCAATAGATTCCCCCTCTCTCGAGGACTGGGCTAATTTGCCGTCTGTTCCTATTACTTGCAACCTAAAATTTCCTAATTTCCCCACTAGTCTGGCCTGGGATTGAGACTTGCTATGGAAAGCAGAAGGGAGGCTGAGCAGAGGCAGCAGAAGCAGCACATGTAATGGGAATTTGGGGAGGCAAGGCTTTGACTCCCAGCGGACTAAGCATCTAGTGTGGGAACTGGAGAGTCAGAGTATCTGAGCCAAGCCAGAAATCTGAAACCCTAAAAGGCACTCTCCCCTGACTGCCCACAGGCCGCAGTCCCCTCATCTATCCAGAGATCTTTTGAAAGGAGACCCAGGGACAGAAATGGCCTAGGGCAGCTCCTGTTCTTGGCTTCTTGAAGCTCTGGGAGGAAACTTTGTAAGTCTTCCCAGACCGCACTGGCGAGGCCAAGAATCCACAAGACAACTGTGCAGGGGATGAAATGGGTGCAGGGGGGCGGGGGGGGTCATTGGATGCATTCTGCATTTTCCACTGCTCTCTCCCTGTCTGTGCGTGGCCCAACTGCTTCCGAGGGCCTTTGGTCCCTGGCAAGAGGGGTTCTGTGGGGGTGGAGGAGACAGACAGAGACCCGCCGGTTCTAGCACAAATCGGGTTCCTCTAAGAGCTGCATGAAGGCACGACACATGGAGACCCCACAGGCCCTGGAGGGTCGGTACCAGTGTCATGTGCCTCCTCACAACACCTAACATAGTGCCTGGTGCAGGGTCATACAAAGGGGGCTAGTTTCCCTTCAGAAAGCAGAGCCCGTGTCCTTGCTGGGAGCAAGCGGAGCAGGAGTTTGCGGGGACTGAGGTGGGTGATCACATGTCACTGCCTGTCTCTGCAGTGGACCTCACCCACTGCCCCCCTGCAGCCGTCTCATCTGGCCCCAACGAGGGCACAGCTGCCCTGAAACCTCTGGCCTGAGACCAGCCACAAACCACTTCCCAGCTCTTAAGTGTTGCAGCCATATACGTGAGCTAAAATCAACAGATACAGAAAAATATTTGTTAAAATTCAATGCCTATTCATGATAAAAACTGTCAGAGAAAGTATCAAAGTCCTTAATCCAGTAAAGGGTGTCTGACACACACACACACACACACACACACAGAGCTAACATCATCATTAATGGTGAAATACTGAGCACTCTTCTCCTGAGGACAGGACCAAGTGAAGGGTGTTGACCACCAGCATCTCTATTCAAGATGGCATCCCAGGACCCAGTCATTTCAATAAGGAGGGGGGGGATAAAAATAAAACAAATAAGGATTGGGAAGGAAACATACAAACTGTTTTATTATTTCAAATAATAAAACTTCATGGAAAAAATCCAAAATAATCTACAAGATATGAGAATGAATGAGTAAATTTAGCAAGGTTACTGACTATAATCAGCACCCCCAAATCAAATGAATTTCTATATACTAGCAACAATTAGAAAAAGAAAAACTTTAAATGTCATTTATAATAACACCAAAAATGATCAGATACTTATGAATAAATCTAACGAAGGAGATGCAAGACTCCTATGCTAAAAACTACAAAATGTTGCAGAGTAACTGAAGAAGACTTAAATAAATCGAGGGCTATACCATGTTCATTGACTGGCCGACTTAATGTTACTAAGATGTCAGTTCGCCCCAGAGAGAATTGCATCCAGAGGGCCCTTAGGAGTTTTGGGCTTTACAGGGGTGTGAAAGCAATACACACTTGGAGGAAACTGTACTTCAGATCTTGATCTCTCCCAGGCTGGTGTACGCGGTTACGATCCTTTCTCGCAATGCAAACCGCTGATACACTTACCGCCATTCTGTACCCAGACAACCACTCTGTTTCTCAATTTCAGTGCAGTATTCAATAGATTACATGAGACAGTCCACATTTCATTACAAAACAGGCTTTGTGTGAGATGATTTTGTCCAGCTGTAGGCTCAGTGCTCTGAGCACGTGTAAGGTAGGCCAGGCTAAGCTGTGATGTTTGGTGGGTTGGCTGTATTAAAGGCATTTCTGACTTGTGATAGTACCAACTTAAATGGGTTATCAGGATGTCATCATATCGTAAATCAAAGAAGATCCGTATTCAGTGTGCACCTAGTCGATAGCCCAGCAGGCATTTTTGAGGAAATTGGCATGCTGATGTGAAAATTTATACGGACATTCAAGGGATCTAGAACAGGTAACACCAATCTCAAAAAATAAAAACAAAAGCACAAACCTGGAGGACTACGTCAAGAGACGTCAAGAGCTTTTATAAACCCACAGCAGACAGTGTGGTGGAGCGTAACAGTCGTCCAGCGGACCGGGCCAGGGAGCCCCGCAGAGCCTGGCTGTGTTGGCACCTTCCATCAGCTGATTATAGTCCAGGCGCACTGCAATTCAGTGGGGGGAAGACGGTCCTTTTAGTAAATAGTATCAGCTCAACTGGATCCCCTTATGGGGAAAACACAAGCCTGCCTCCTACCACACACAAGTATTAATTTGAGATGGATCATAGATCCACAGTAAAATGATAACTCCTTTAAAGAATAGAATATCTTCCTGACCATGAGGTAGGCAAACATTTCCTAAAGAAAACACACTGAGAGAAGAAGTTTGTGGTACATCTATGAAAAAGAACTCATATCCAGAATACATAAATAACTTTTATAAATTAATAAGGAAAAGATAAACACCCCAGTTTAAAAACAGGCAGATACTTGCACAGCTGCTGCGCTCAAGGGGATATTCAAATGTCCGATGAGCACAGAAAGCACCCTGGTCAGCACGGAAACGCCGATTAAACCTCAGCAGGACGCCTCGCACATACCCCACCAAGGCGACTGTGCGTGGTGGCCCCGGAGGGATCTCCCTTCAAGGGACGGCCTGCTGGACAGCCACACAATTGCCATCAGCAGGCAGCTGTCAGCCCCTTCAACGTCTGCTGGGAGCCACCCTGTCTAAGGCCATGGCGCTCACCGAGCAGTCCGCATCCAAAGGCCAAGAGAGGCAGGGCTTGGAGGTCGGCCGTTTCCACCGAAGTGGTTGCTGTGACGGGCGGTGCTCACTCCAGCGCCGCTCCTGGGCTGACCGGGCTCCACCCGCCTGCGTCACAGATTAGCTTGGACCTCTGTCCAATTCTGCTCCGCCCCTTTCTCCCCACAGGAGCTGGTCCCTAACGGGCACCTTGCAACCCAAATTCCATTACAGCACCTGCCTCTGGAGAAGCAGCTGTGACAGCGAGGATGTGGATATGGAGCAGCCGGAACCGTCAGTTATTGCTGTCTGGATCGGAACTTGACGCCACTTCAGAAACCTGTCTGGCGGCGTCTGCTCAAGCCCAAGCTGCAGATCCCCTGCGACCCGGCAAATTCTCTTCTCGGCAGATGCCCCCCGAAATCCTTGCCCTGCCCACAGAAGCTGTGTTCACGGAAGCCTTACTCATCGCAGCCCAAACCGGCAACCTTCCAAATGGCCGCCAACAGGAGGATGGATAAGCACATGACAGGAAGTTAGTACAACGCAATAGCTCACGGCTGCTGCTAAACACAAGGTGGGCTAATCTCACAGGCAACACGCTGAACTGAGGAGCCAGACATGGAAGAGTGCACAGCGTACGCGCATATACTTCCATCCACAGTACAGCCTGTCTGTGATGACAGGAGTCAGAACGGGGGGAACTGATGCAGGGGGAGGCTTCTGGGAGCTGGAAGTGTCCGGCACCTTGGTCTGGGCACGGCTACATGCATGTATACACATGTAAAACTCGGTCAGGCTCTACACCTGAGACCTGTGCATGGACTGGACACTCCAGCTTGATAAAGAAAACCAGGTAAAAAAACCTAAGAAGACCCAAGCCTCCATAATGAGCCACATTTATTGAGAACTTACCATGTTCCAGGCCCAGGGCTTTACATGCAGTAGCTCAGTCACTCCTCACACAGACACACACCAACACCCACCCACACAACACACAGGCACACCAGCACACACTCCAACACACACACACCCTGGCACACAGAAAACCCAACATGCTACACAGGCACCACCACCCCTGTGCGTGCACACACACACACACACACACTCACACTCCCCGGCTACACGGCCCTGCTGAGGGCTGGGCCTCGGGACACGGCGCACCAGGGTCCTGCTGTCCAAACTCTCTGTGCTTCCATCTCCCCATCTTTGATGTGATCACACAGCCCGGTTAGCACAGGGCCGGGGCGCCCAAAGCTCTCCGAACAGGAGGGTTGGCCACTGCTGCTGCCCCGCTGAGGGAGGGCGCCCCTGAGGAGCAGAGTGTTGGGAGCAAACAGAGGAAAGGATGTAGCACGGAACCTGGGAGCCGTTAGGCGGAACGCCTGCGTTGCTCATTTCTGTTTGCAAATCCCTTTCAGGCTTGGGACTCCTGCCTCTCCATTTCTTCCTCTGCATCCTGGGAGGAGGGGGTGACCGTCATGCTAGTTCCACCTGCTGAGAGACCTCGAAATCTGTTTCTGTCCTTGGTTTTTGAAAAGTGAGGACAACTGTGATTCCTTGCAGAGGACTGGTAGGTTTGGAGCTCGGAGGACCTCGAATAGCCAAGTTGGAAGAGGCACAGCGGGTGAAGAACCTGAGCCCCAAGATGGCAAGTGAGTGGCCCAGGTCACCCAGTGAGTGGTGGACCAGAACCTGCTCAAAACCGTGATTTTAACTGTCCCCAACAGCTGGTCATGCGATGGCTTCGTCCTCCTCCTTCAAAGACCCGCCTCCCTGCGGACTGGAACCCCTAGTGCAGCTCCTGTTGGAACAGACATTGAGCACTGGCCTCCTTTCTTGTCTGAGGGTCGCCAAAGATGCAAACGAGAACCACATTCAAGAATTCCTCCACCCACAGTCTGGATGGGAACCATATCCCAGCCAGAGGGAGCGGAAGGGAACTCAGGCCTCATCAGCGGCGCCCCCGGGGCCCAGGCAAAACACATTCCTAAAGGGCTCAGACTGGGAGTCTGGGAATAAAGAGATGGAAAAGTCCCTGATCTCAGGGCGGCACTGTCGGCCGAGTGTCAGTCCATCCTCTTTTGTGGGCCCCGCCATCCTGGACACCAGACTGAGGCGTGGCCAGCGTGCGGTTAGGCCTGTCCTCAAAGGAAGCTGTCTTGGCAGTGGATGAGAGAAGTTCTGGCAAAACCCAGACTTGGTGCCCTCCCTTAAGTCTTAAATGGGACTTCTTATGTGATGATTTAGTAGCTAATCCACTCAGCTGAGCCCCTGGGCCTGCTGGGTGCCTGGAGGGAAGGCAAGCAAGGAGGATCTTGGTTTTGGCCACTCGGCCCAAGTTCAATGACCCCTGGGAGATTGTGCAACAGACACATAACAGGCCCACCCACAGGTCTCTCCAGCACACCGCCCCGAGAGGTCCTCCCACATCTTTGCTTTGTTTGGTCTCAGCCCTGCGATTCCACTTTCCAAATGCCTCGAGCCCACCGTGTGACTGCTCTTCCCGTAGGACCACGTGCCTTGGCCAGCACACAGAACACCCCCCTGCGCTTTCTGCCCTGGGTTTCCTGGTCTCACTGCTGCCTGTGTCCTGTGAAACAGCACAGGGATAGATGGCGTCCGCACCAGCTTCTCGCCAGTCGTACAGCGAGGAGCTGACAGGGAGGCCCAGGGGCAGGGGCCACTGTCCCAAACACAGCCACGGGGTGTGAACACCTTGCAACTCAGGAATCACCTCCCCGATGAAGCCAGGCCTGCGGGGGCGGGCGTGGGGCTGGAGGATGAGCCTGACAGGGCAGGTTCCCCGCCTCTGACGCTCCTGGTCCTTGGGCTGAGGCTGGCACACAGCGAAGGAACGAGCCCACAGCTCTGGGGACACCTTCAGCGCCACACAAGCAAGTCAGCACAAGGGAAGCAGGTCTTCACCGGGAGCAGGAGGTCAGGGAGGTTCAAGGACAAGGGTGGCATCCGAGTGACCCTTGCAGGGATGTGGACGTGAGCGCCAAGAGTCCAGCGAAGGGAAAGACGGCTGTGGCGTGGGGCCGCGCGCAGCGGCCCGCGTCCCTGTCCTGCCGCGCTCTCTGGGTCTTCCTGTCCTCCTCTGTCTCTGTCTCTCTCCTCCTCCCTCTCGGCCCTCTCTTTGTACATCTGCCCGGTGTCACCAGCTGACTTGCTCTGCGTTCCCCGGTTTCGCACCCCCAGCAGCCTGCCGGACCACGCCCAGTGCCCAGGGCCTGGAGTCCTTCCCTGGTGCCCCTCTAGCTACAGGACACCGCCTGCCAGGGAACCCAGGGAAACGAGTGACTGCCAGCTGTACTCTAGCCAGGGTCCTAAACTCAAGAGAATTAGGACTTCAGAGAGAATCTAATCCAACACTTACTAGAAAACTATTAAGGTATAATTTACATACAGTCAGATGCATACAGCTTCGGGGGCAGGGTAGAGCTCAGTGGTGGAGCACGTGTTTAGTAGACACCAGGTCCTGGGTTCAATCCCCAGTGCCTCTATTAAGAAAAAATAATAAATAAGTAAATAAATAAACTTAATTACTCCCCCCCAAAATAAACAAGGATAAAATACTAAGCTTAGGGAAAATAAGTTACATAAAGATGCACGCAGCTTCAGTGTATGGCTTGATGGCTTTTACATATGAGCACATGCATGTCACTACCATCCAGATCGAGACATGAAACATATCTAGCTCCTCGGAAAGCTCCTTCATGTCCTTCCCAGTTAGCTCCCACCTTTCTGAGAGCAACCACTATTCTGAATCTTTCATAGTTTTGTTAACCCATCCCAGAAATTCCTTTAAGTGGAATCATACAATATGTATCTTTTGAATCTGGCTTATTCTGCTCAGCAGAATGTCTATGAGAGTCGTCTATATTGCTGTATGTAATAGCAGTTCACTCCTTTTGTCTTTGAGTTGCTGAGAAGTATTCTGTTACATGTATGGATATATCGCAATAGGTTTATTTATTCACCAGTGGATGGACATTTAGGTTGTTTCCAGTTTTTAGCTGTTATGAATAAAGATGCTACGAACGTTTATGTGTGTTTGTGTGGACATGGGTTAATCAAAGGAAATATCCTGGCACAAGTGATTGAAAACTGCAGTGACAGGGAAGGCTTCAGGTATGGCTTGATCCAGAGGCTCCCAATCTCACCAGCCTGCACTTCATTTCTCATGAAGCTTTTAACTTAACTTTTCTGTATACATGAGCCCATTCTCAGACTGTTTGCTCTCTCCATTCCCACTTACAGCTCCATCTTTCACCTTTGCTTACCCAATCAGCAAACATTTCTGGAGCCAACTCTGTGCCAAGCAGTGAGCTATGTGTGGGAAAACAATGAATGACCAAGCTCTCTTCTTGTCCTCACGGAACTTATGATCTAGTGGGAGAGACAGCAAGATGGACAAACAGCTATATATAAGCCAGGAGCCCCAAGTGAGAAGAGGGATTCTGAAAGAGGAAAGGGAGGGATGTCACTGACTGTCCCATTTGGGGGCAATAAAGTAAAACCACAAGGGTTTTAGTTGCTTTCAGCTCTGGGTGTTTCTCTGTGAAGTCTGCCTGCTGCTGCCCAGATGAAATCTTCCAGATGTCCATTGTCCACACAGGGGCTGTTTGTTTGCCTCTGATCACAGGATTGTTTATGAAGCCAGGCTTGGGGAAAGCATTCCTTGTTCAAATAGATGATTAAAACCCTGCAGGAAAATTCCGTGTCCTTGAGGTTGGGGAACTCGCTGTTCCACATCAGTCTTGGTCTCTCCTCAAGAACCTTCTGCTCAGCCACCAGCGCTGGTGGGATGGACTAATTACCAGCGGGATTAAATGTGTCCTCTGGCTATAAAACTGGTGCTGGAGTCCTGGGCGACACTTCTAGGGCGAGACTGATTTGTCTCCTGAGGGAAGAGTTCTAAGGATTGTGACCTCCGTCTCCTCCCATGTCATTTCAGGATGGAGAGATTCTGGATGACTGTGGGTATTCTGCCCCAAAGGATCTTCACTCAAGGGCATCCATTCATTTTACAACTATTTTGTTCCTGCCTGGTACACACCAGCTATTGGTCAAAGCTCTGGGGCTTAGCAATGAGCAAGCCGGCCCTAACAGAGCTTACAGTCTGGTGGAGAAGACGGACACCCCTCAAATCTCACTCATATACTACAGGTAAGTATCAACCACATCTCTGCCACAAAAGGAAAGCACAGGGCTTCAGATGTGTTATCAGGATGACCTAGTTTAGATTAAGGGCACAGTGACATCTGAGTCACAGAGGTCTGGAGGATGAGCACGTGTGACACAGAGAGGGAGGCGGGTATCAGAACAGCATGTGCAAAGGCACTAGGGGAAGACAAGTCAGGGCATTGCCAAGGAGCCAAGAGAAACCAGCGTGGGTGGAACAGAGTGAGGCTGGGGGAGAGAGGCTCAAGAGGGTGGAAGGCCAGTCGCACCGGGCCACGAGGAGTCTGAGGTCTAAGACCATGGGGTGCCTGGAGAGATGGAAGGAGGAGTTTGACATCGTCACTCTCCCTCCCTCGGGCCGCCTCTCTCTGACCCTTCCTCTCACTGCAGGATCTTCCTAAAATAGTTCTCATCCCACCACTCCCAGCTGTGAACCTATCAGTGGCTCTTCATGGTGGCCATGAGGTCACATCTCCTTAGCAGGGGCCTGAGGTCTTCTAATTTGTCAGGACTCTGAAGAATAAATGAGTGAGAGAGTGAATTAGAAGCAATTGTTTGTTGCCTTTCTTCTCCATGAATAAGGTCATGCCATGAGCTCCTCTAGGGCAGAGGTTATGAAACCAAGGTTTCCCAAAAGATCATGGGCACTGTCAGCAGCAGCAGCAGCAGCAGCAGCAGCAGCATTATGGCTTCTATTAAGTAAGCTGTGATTACTCTGCTAAGCAAGTTACATGTTGTGTTGGTTAGCCATTGCTGTGTAACAAAATGGTCTTAAATTAGTGACTTATAAACACAACTGTCTATTTACCTTACAATTCTGTAGGTTGATAATATAGGCTGGGCTCAGTTGGGAAGTTCTTCTGGTAGCGAGTGGTCTCTCTAATACATCTGTGGTTGACTGCTAAGGGGAGTTAAGACTCCATAGGGTAACTCTGGACCAGTGAAAGACAGGAGATAGAAAACTGTCAGTGGATAAAGTCATCTCCCTTCCTCTCTCATATGCTCTTCCAGGGTGTTCTAGTTCCACACGGCTTCTCGGGAGACATGCCATGGTTGGGTGACCTCCTGCACGTTCTTGTGCAGCTGTGACCAGCTCAGCATGTAACACCTTGTGTTTGCTTTCTCTCCTTCCTGCTTCCCTTCCCATTTTCCCTCTACCTGGACTCCTGACTCCTCCCAGGCACCTGTTTGCCTCCAACTCTGCCGTCTAGGCAGCCCAGGCTAAGATAAAGAGAAGATACCGAGGATGTCAAGTCATATCCTCCCAAAATCTCACAGGAAGACTGGCCATCCCAAGCACTGGAGGCGATGTGGAGCAACTCGAACTCTTGTTCACTGCTGGTGGGAATGTGAAATGGAACAGGCTCTTTGAAAAACAGTTGGACAGTTTCTAAAAAAGCTAAACATATACCTACTATATGGCCCAATCTCTCTGCTCCGACGTATTTATCCAAGAGGAAAAAAAAAACTGTATGTCCACACAAAGACTTGTACATGAACGTGCACGGTAGCTCTACTGGAAACAACTCAAACGTCCCTCAGCTGGTGAACGTGTAGACAGGCGGTGCTGTGTCCATACCACGCAGTTCTACTCAGCAGTAACAGTGGACGAACTATTGATACACACAACACAGGTGAATTTGAAAATGATTACACTGAAAGAAGGACGTGAGATAAAGAGTACATACTGTTCGATTCCATTTACGTAAGGCCTAGAGCATGCCCCCTAATCCGTCACATCAGCACGCAGGTCAGGGCTGCCTGCGGGCGGGGTGGAGGGGAGATGAGTGCACACAGGTGGAAGGAGACTTCCGGGGTGACGGGAGGGCCTGCCATGTTGATTGCAATGAGAGTTTTATGGAAACAGCTTAATTAAGATGCAATTAAAAAAAAAAAGAAATATCCAGGCCCAGAAGTGAACTCAATCAAATCCTTAGAGAAATGGTAACTCCAATGCGATTTAAAGCATTTCAGTGCACAGAGAAAAAAGGAAGGCTTCCAAATTCCTTTTATGAAACCAGCATAACTTTGATACCGAAAACCTGGCAGAAATAGCACACTAATGAAGGGTGTGCTGCTCTGGGCTCACTCCTGGAGTTATTATTAACTCTGTGAATCCGCTACACTGCATCTGACCTAGTTTCAAGATTTTTCTTTGCCTTTGGAAGTTTAATTACAATGTGGCTTCGTATGGATTTCTTTAGGCTTCTCCTGTTTGAGGAAACTAGCAACCAGGTGACACGGGAAGACAGGGCACATTGGCCTCTAAAACTGATGCCGGCAAGAGGGCTTCTAACTGGCGGGGCCTGGAGCCAGGACCGGGGGCTCAGGCTCCCCACTGTGCCTCCCTGAAGCCTCTGTTGGAACAGAGGCCCGGGTGGCCGTGGTGAGGAGAATGAGGCTGTTGTGATGGGCTGTGCGCCTAAGCTTGCACCTTGTCCCTTGGGCCGTGACGGGCGGTGAGCAGAGGGGTGACAGGACCACAGCCATGTGACGTAACTAGATTCTGCGCACGGTGGAGGATGGATTGCAGGGAGAGGAGGCTAGAGACCACAGGTTTCTAAAGAAAAGGCAGGAGATGAAGATACTCGCTGAGGTGGGAGACGTGGGTGTGGGGAGCAGCGGGCACCAGCAGGGGGAAACACAGGGAGCAGAGTAAACTCCTTGGTGTCAGTCTTGGAAATGGATTATTGGATTTGACACCAAAAGCAAAAATACACAAGTGGAGCTGTATCAAACTAGAGCTTCTTCTCAGCAAAGGAAACCACCAACAAAATGAAAACACAACAGAATGGGAGACAATACTTGCCAAACGTGTATCTGATACGGGGTTAATATGCAAACTATATAAAGAACTCATACAACTCAACAGCAAAATGTGGACAATCTTATTAAAAAACGGGCAGAGGAACTGAAGATTTTTCCAAAGAAGACATACAGATGGGCAACAGGTACATGAGAAGATGCTCAACATCACTAATCGTCAGGGAAACGCAGAACCTCAATGAGACAGCACCTCATGCCTGGTCCAGCGACTGTCATGACAAAGAAGAGGCAACAAGCACTGGTGAGGGTGTGGAGGAAAGGGGGTCCTTATGCTCTGTTGGCAGGAACGTAAATTGGTGCAGCCACTATGGAAAACAGTATGGAAGCTCCTCAGAAAATTAAAAATAGAGCTACCAGATCATCCAGCAGTTACACTTCTGAGTATGTATCTGAAGGGAAGGAAATCACTTCCAGAGACGTATGTGTTCCCGTGTTCATGCAGCACTATTTACAGCAGCCAAGACGTGGAAACAACCTGATGTCCGTTGATGGATGATGGATGAAGAAACATGATTATGTACATACACATCTATGTATCTGTCTGTATCTATGTATAGATAGATATCTATGTCTATATCGATCTATAGATATATATATTATTCAGCCATTAAAAACAGTGAAATCTTGACATTGGTAACAATATGAATGGATCTCAAGGTCGTTAAGTGAAACAAGCCAGACAGAGAAAGATCAATATTATATGATCTCACTGACATGTTGAATCTAAAACAAAATGAAACAACAACAACAAAGTGAACTCATAGAAGCAGAGAACACATGGGGGGGTCACCAGATTTTGGGGGTGGAGTTGGGGGGAAACGGGTGAAGGCGGTCAAAAGGTGCAAACTTCCAGCTGTGAAGGTAAGTGAATCCTGGGGGTGAGATTAGGGCGTGTGTTGCGTATTAGAAATAGATACAACTTCGGACCCTGCCTCACTGACTGCGTCTTGACTCCTGTGGAGAACAGGAAGACACTGCATAGAATTGGTGTTGATTCTTCTTTGAATGTTTTGTAGATTCCCAGCAAACGACCTGAGTCTGGAGATTTTCTTTTTTTCTTTTTTCTTTCTTTTTGTCTTGCTTTGGTTTTTTTTTGGGGGGGGGGAGTGGGTGATTAGGTTTATTTATTTGTTTGTCTTGATGGAGGTACTGGGGATGGAACCCCAGACCTCGTGCACTCCACCACTGAGCTACCCCACCCACCCCCCGAGATTCCATCATGCACTGAATGAAGGAATTTAATGTCATAAGATTGTTTTATCTTCCCAATAATTGGACTTCGCGGATACACTTGGCCCCATTTACAAGAAAGGAAACAGGCTCAGTGAGCTCGTATCAACAGGCCGGAGGAAGCGCAGCGGCAGGTTTTAATTTGACCCGAAAGCCTCTTCACCTCTGCAGTAGGGTTTGGCTCTGGGGCTGCCACCTGCCACGTGAACGTGAGCACCTAGGAGGCCTGCCAGCTCTGAGTTCCTTGAATCTCTGGGAAAGGTGCCCAGAGCTTTAAGTTGCCCAAGAAACACCATCGGCAATCTGGCTGTCCCAAGGGTCTGAGGCACGCTCCCCCCCAGGGCTTTGCTCACAGCGTCTCCTCCTGCTCCCCAAGGGCTGGGCAGTCAGCGTCCCAGTCATGCGGTCTGAGCCTGGTGACCTCATCTTACTCAACCGACTGCTTCTCCAGAAAGCGGGTAACAGTCTACCTCATGGGTGCAGTGGGGATTAAATGCCAGGGCGCGGGATGACTCAACCAGTAAACGTACCTACAGGTCACCTGGCCGTCTTGTTAAAATGCAGGTTAGGATTCAGCAGGTCTTGAGAGGAGCCAGAGATTCTGTCTTTCTGGCAAGTACCCGGGTGATGCTGTTGCTGCTGGTCCAAGGACCACATTTTGAGGAGCCAGGAGATGGTTCATACGGTGCATTTAGAGCAATGTCTTAGTACATAATCAATGCTCCATGACGGTAGGTATAATAAAGATGATAACAAAACCCAGCCCCGTATCTTCTCTCCCTTTCTAGGCTTTTCTGATAAAAGTTTACTAGGAGAGATAGATTTTTTCCCGCTGGCACTGACTTCTATGAGACCTGTATCACCTGGATCCTCACATAAGGGACCCCGATTAGAACAAAGGATAGTGTCTTCTAGAAATAATCCACTGCAGGGGCCAGGCATGTGTAAGCCTGTAAAACTCGTCTCAGGCCCAGGTCACGTCTGCAGGACCCCAGAGACGGGACTGCGTCTCTCAGATGCTCGGCTTCCTGCTGGCTGGTGCGGGGCACCTGCTGTGTGTGTGGCCACACTGCTCCTGCACACCCTTGCCCAAGGCACAGGGGCAACAGTCCCCTCCTGACAAGACTTCTGGGGGTGCCACAGAGAGCTCATGTCGGTGGGCAACACCTACTCTGTGTCAGGAACTTTAGCTTGAGCCGCATGAAACTGCTGCTCACAAACATGTAACAATGGCTTGGGCTAGTACGTGACCTGTGTGATCCTTACAACAAGCCTGGAGGCAGACACCACTTTTATCACCATCGCCCCTGTTCTGCAGATGAGGAAGTGCGGATCTGTCCAGGGTCACGCGGCTGCTGACCGGCTGAGCCCGCGCCGAGGGCAGGCGGCCCGGCTGCCGCCTGTGCTCGCTGCGGCGCCGCCTGCCTGTCTCCTACAGACGCCACAGAGAGGACCCTGGATGTGCCTGTCCTCCCACCCAGCTGTGTCTGATGCAGACCCGTGCCAACACCAAGGGCCCACAGCAAACTGTCCTTTTCTGGCGGCATTTCTGCCGGCAGCTGAGCCAGCTCATGCTGGGAACGGTGCCTCCTGGAGATCGGGCTGGAGCCTGAGAAGCCGGAGAGGGAAACAGGCTTGGCTGGGCCTTTGCGGACGGCCTTGTCCGAGTGGCCCCTGTCACGGGAGCTCAGTGCGGAGTCCCAGCACCCGTCAGCAGCCAGACCTGGCCTCATGGCGGCCCGCCTGGCTGAATCACTGACCACCCACCCCGCATCCTAGTCCTGGGAATAGCCCGGACTCGCTCATACCCCCTCTCTCATAAACCCCTCCCTGGGGATGTTGGGCACATTTCCTGGGTCAGGCACGGTGGTGAGCACTAGTTGAATCTTGCCTGTGGCCAGCAAGGAAGGGGCTATGAACACCCAGTTTCTAGATGAGGTTCAGAGAGGGGAGAGTGTTTACTCAAGGTCACATAGTGAATGACCAGCTAAGCCTGTTGAGCTCCAAATTCACCTGTTTCCATTATGCTAGAGAACATGACCTCCCATCCAAAGACCCCGAGACACCTGTGCCTTTGTACCACTGGGAGGAGCGGCACTGGGGGCACTCGGGATGTGGGGGCGAGGGCTGCTCTCAGTCCGTGTGGTTGAGAGAGCTGACCCACTGAGAGCCCTACATTCATGGCTGCAGGGGTTGGCTCAGAGGTGGGCATAAGGCTAAGGCCGGGCCAGTCAGAGCTAATCCTGGGACTTCTGCTGGAACCGGTGGGAAAGGGGCCCTCTTTCCACTGAGGCTGTACAGCAGACAGGTCAGCCTGGAGCTGCGGAGGCACCCCAGCCTCTCCATGGGGAAGGACCTAGTTGTTATGGAAGCCAAACCAGGGGAAAGTGGAGCCGAGGCATAGAAGGAGACTAATCTCTGACAATACTCTTCGAGGCTCTTGATCCAGCCATGCCTCCGTCAGTTTCTACTTACACACTGCCCTTGACGCAGAGCTCATCACCTGCCCAAGTAGCCCCTTCTGCTCCAGAGCTGAAACCCTGCGGGAACTGGCACTGATCGGTCTCGTTCTACTCATCTGAGGGGCCGGAGAGACTCCAATGGCAAATGGATACAGTTTCACATCGAACTCTGGCGTTTACTCTTTAAATCCCAATTAAAGTTGGGGCGGTAATACCTGGCTTGGAGGGCGCTGTAGGAATGCAAGAGCTGTTACAAGGGCTCTGCTTTTCTTATCTTGTCGTACAGTCACTGCTGTATTTGTGACGAGAGAATGAAGCCCTGGGCATCAGGGGCCTTGTTTTATTCAACTCAGATTCCCCGGCACCCAGCAGTGGTTGGCACACAGTAGACACTCATTAAATGCTTGCTGAAATAACTTTGACGTACATGCTGGCCTCCCACCGGCAGAGAGCACCTTGGGGACTGCTGATCTGTTCACCCCATATCTTCTCTCCTTGCCCCTGCCCGCATCCTCTTCATTTCTTTACATAACACGAACAGTTTTCCTTCTTAAAAAAAAGTAACTCAATTATTCTGTGAATATTTATCAGTTACAACCAAAGGAATGAAAATAAGACCCCACAGTACAAAAAGTAAAAACCCAGACATTTGGGCTTCTAACACAAAATCCAACTATTTGACTTATTTGATGTTTTTCTCAAGAAACAAAACAAAACCGATCTGCTCTAAAATCTGGAAACAAGGCGCCTTCCTCGGTGTCTCCCACTGTCTGCTGGGAGCGGCGTGGGCACTCTTGGCAGTCACAACAGGCTGCTGACATGGGACGAGCAGGTAATGGGGAACAGCTGCTTGGCTTGTGCTGTTTCTAAGCCGCAAGTTGGTGACGAGGTGCTGCAGACAGAAGACAGGCAGTTCTGGTTTGGGCGGAGGGCGATTAAGTCCTCGCCAAGTTCAGCAGGAGAAGCAGAGCGGCTGGGCTGGCCGCGGTGCGCCAGGCAGCAACCCCGGATGCTGCCTCTGTCTTTGGAGCCGTGTGCACCCAGAGATGCTAAGGGACGGCCTCACCCTCCTCTGAGCCCTGCACGAGCTCCCCAGTTT
The DNA here is from genome assembly GCF_048773025.1 of Camelus bactrianus. Taxonomy (NCBI): domain Eukaryota; kingdom Metazoa; phylum Chordata; class Mammalia; order Artiodactyla; family Camelidae; genus Camelus; species Camelus bactrianus. The sequence continues at coordinate 2,886,282 of NC_133555.1, read as the reverse complement.
CACTCCATGACGCCGCCCCATCCGGCACCCGGAAGGCATCCATTAGATCAGTGGTCAGCAAACTGTGCTGTAAAGGGCCAGCGATGAAGTGTTTTAGGCTTTGTGGGCCCGGCGGGCTCTGTCATGACTACCCTGCTCTGCTCTGCCGTTGCAGCCTGAAAGCAGCCAGATACACTATGAAAAAGAACGAATGGGCAAGACCAGGTTCTGATAACTCCTCATTTTCCAAGAACAGGCAGCAGGTGGGACTGGGCCCTCGGGCTGGGCTATAGTTTGTGGCTCCTTGGTGCCTCTACTGGAAACCCCGTAAGGGCTCCCCACCCTTGCAGAGTAAAACCCACCCTCTAACCCGGGCAAGGAGCTGCCTGGAAGCCACGCCCCACGGGAAGCCCGTTGCTGCCTCCAGGCCTTTGCACTCACTGTTTCCTCTGTCTGGGGCACCCTGTCCCCACTTCTCATGTTCACATGACTCACCACTCCCGGTATATGGGTCTCAGCACAAATGTCACTTCCTCAGAAGGGCCACCCCTTCAGCCCTCTGAAGTGACTGTAGCCTCCCTCCCCAGTCACTGTTGATCCCAGCACCTGTCTTCTGCACCACACTTATCACCACTTGAACGGATCTCTGTTTCCTTTTTCACTGTCTTTCTCCCATAAGCTCCATGAGGGTGGGGAAGCGTAGCAGAGTTAGAGGGCAGCAAGGCGTGGAGAATGAATGAATGAATGAGTGGACGGACGGATGGACACTCCAGTAGCTCCAAAGCAGGTTCCCGCACACCCCGCTCCCTCGATGCCAGAGCCACTCTGCTGACAGAGGCATCCTCTTAAAATGAATTATCAGATCATGCCCTGCCCTGCTCTGAAGTCTCTAACAACTGCCTATGGCTCGAAATCCAAACTGCCCCCGAGGCCCCGGGAAAACGGCTGCTGTCTGCCTCTCCCAGGTGGCCTCGCCTGTTGTCAAGATAGGCTGCCCGGAGGGTCCACTGATGTGACCCCAAAGGACCCCACTTGGCATTGGAGGTGTTTTTGAGTTATCAGAAAACAGGTTATGTTCCAGGAATCTGCTTTAAACAAAAGGATGAGGCCATGGACACCTGACCACGAGGGGCCGGGAAGTCGTCCAGTTTCCTCAAACCACCCCGCCCAGGTCAGGCTCTCTGTTGTGACACGCTCTGGGTAGAAAGAGGGGACAGGATCTTTTCAGACCAATGCCAGAGCCCAGTGGGGTTCGGCGGTGGGGACTGTGGAACGTGGAGCGTTTAGTGCACTTTCTGGCCTGACTGGAAACTCCATGCACATCGAAGTGGAAAAGATTAGGTGTGGGGCTGTCCCGGGAATAAGCAGCAGGGTGGGTGGCTCCGCCGATGGCTCCTTCCGCACCTGCGCAGCTCACGCTGCGTCCTCCACTCCTGCGATTCAGCGAGGCGAACTCTGATAGCACAGACCGCGTGGGCAGCCCGCAGGGGTCTGGTATAGCTTATTGCTTGGGCTCTGCTGAGACGGAAGGTTAGAAAGCTGCCACTGTATGGCTTCCTCTAATCCTATGCCCAGAGAGTAACATCACCGTGGCTAAACGCAGCATGATCCTCTCACTGATGCTGTGTAAAGCGGGGAATCGACGTCAGACGAACGTAACAAAGGTAGTTTCATGTTAGTTGTGTCTATTTTTCTGAGCTCATGCTCCACGGTGCAGTGTTAGCAGCAAGACACTGTGAGCACCAACTTCTGGGTATTTTTTAAAGCCAGGCCAGAGTACCAAGCATCACACCCTGTCAGGCTTATAAAAGCGACCACTTCCTGTCTCTGACCTCCCATCCTGTTTGGTCTTGACTAGCTTTCATTCCATCTCATGTCCCCTGTTGTGCAGCCTACGCTCCCTGCCCTGAGCTCCTCCCTCTCCCTGATCATCTCTGGACTTGGCCCCATCCTGACTCTGGGGTCCTGGTTCCCCTTCTAAGGCTCAGCCCAGCCGGCTCTCACTGCTGCCTGGTATACGGTTGCGGCCTAGCCCCGGGGCAGGGAGAAGAGGTGCCGCGGGGGGTGCGAGGCTGTCACGGAGAACACGACAGACGAGGCTCCCGCCCAGCACAGCTGTGACCCCTTCTACAGCATCCCATCCGTCGTGGCCCTCCTCCACCAGAACACCTCCACGGCCAGGAAGCTCTGACTTCCTAGGACTGTCCTTTTCATTTTCTGACAACCTTATCAGAAAGCTTGAGCTGTCAACAGGCTTGAGAGCCGTGCTGAAGTCATCTGTTTCCTGCAGGGTGCTGGCGGTGTGGTGTGAACTCCAAGGCAGCTGTCAACATACATTCTGCCTATCACTGGCTGAGACCAGCGCTGGGGCATGCGATGTGAATTAATCACTTCCACTTCTCACCAGCACCGGCTCCTTGTGCTTTTTCTGCCTCTGGCCATTCATGCTCAGCAGATAACCCCCGGCCACAGCACCGCGTGGCGCTCGGGCAGGATTCCGAGCGGGCCAGATATAGCCCGTTATCACTGCAGCTACAGCGTGTGGGCTCATTGAGAAGTTACGGGACACTTTATCAATGAGGGAGGCTGTCCCAGAAGCTCTGGCGTTGGGCTTCGCGGGAGCGAATGGAGGTGAAGATGAAGGCTGCTGGGACAGCTGCTTATCTGGCATGTTTTCCCAGTGAGGTCAAACGTCAGCGCCACGCCATCTCCCCGGCGGAAACAAACCATGGGATGTCCGAGCTGGAAGACCTCGGAGGCCTCACGGAGGGAGAGAATGAGACCCAGCCAGAGGGCAGGCTTGCCTGCGGCCCCGCAGGGAGGCGGTGTCGGAGCCTCTGGTCTGCGGGAAGAAGGCGCGTCGCCCTCGGCGGCAGGCTCAGGCTTTCAGGAGGAGGAGCGCGGTCCTCCAGGCCGTGAACGGTGTGCTTTTCTGCCTCAAGAACTGACACAGGGGTCAGCAGGGAGTCGGGGCTGAGCCAGCTCTGCAGAGTCCCAGTTGAAGCATGGCTTTTCATTTACATCAAATGTATTTTTAAAAATAATTTCACTCATTTTCAGTTTTAGATTCTTTGCGGACCCATGAAAAATAAAATGACAATGATACGTATTGGTTCCATCAGAAGAGGCAGCTTGAGAACTATCAAATGATGGCAGTTTTATATCAATGATATTACGTGATTCAAAGAGAAAACCGGTTGGTTCCACTGATGTGTTTTTAAAAATCCAATCATTGAAATTCATTGAGCCAAAGGTTATATGTCTGGCATAATTCTGAAGGCTGCTGTAAATTTAAAGTGTGACTCTAGAGAAAAAAAATCATTTGTTTTTGAGAGGATAACATGCAGAAGAATTTTACTGGAGCACAGCGTCATGATAAAAGCATGTTCTTACTAAACAGGAATAAATAAAGCAAAGCCCCTGAGGAACAGAAGCGTGCTTAGAGTTGATTGCGGCTCACATACTTCATAGTCGTCTCCAACACAAGCTGCAATGCTAAACACACGAATGTTTGGGTAACCTCATAATTAGAGGAACAAAACTATACATAATTTCATAACAAAAAATGATTAAAAAACCCAAACATTTTCAGTCCACAACTCTAATTACTATATGAGCTCCTGAACGTGTCCTTGAGACCCGCGCGGAAATGAAGATAAACCCAGGTGCTCATGGATGCTGTCGAACCGACGCACTGGGCACAGCCTTGTCCATTCCTTTGGCAGCCCTGTGCCAGGCGCGGGGGCTGCAGGGGTCGCCAGACGTGGGGCTCCCACTGTCACAGACCTCACCTTCCAGCTGGGGGAGGTGGATAAAACAGATGAGAAAGGAGAACGCAGAGAAATTAAAATCTTGAGTAGAGAGAATGTCAGACGGTGATCAGTGCTTTAGAAAAATAAAGCAGATTACGGGCAAGGGGAGACTGAGGACTTGGGTTATTGATACAGGGTGGTCAAGGAAGGTACTGCAGAGAAGGTGGCATTTGAACAGAAATCTGAAGACATAGAGGAGCAAGCCTTAGGGCATCTGTCAGGGGTCCTGCAGGCAGGAAAGAAACAGTGCAAAGGCCCTGAGGCAGGAGTGAGTTTGGTATATCTAAGGAACATCAGAGGAACCAGCAGCGGGGGCGGGTGGTGGCTGTAGGAGAGGAGGGGGAGATGGCGTAGATCACGCAGGGCCTTGTGCGTGTTGTTGGGACTTGATTTATTCTGAGTAGATGGGAGTCACTAGAGTTTTTTGAGCCAAGAACCGACATGACCAGACGTATCATTTAAAATGTCACTTAGGCTGTCACTTAGACTTTTGGTGTAAATGAAAAGTCATGCTTCAACTGGAATTCTAAAGGAACAGCTCATCCCTGACTCCCTACTAACCTCTTCATATGTTTTAAAGGCAGAAAAGCAAAACGTTCACACCCTCAAGGCTGCAGGGTTGAGAAAGGGCTGCGGAAGGCAGGGCAGAGGCAGGGGTCGGTTCTGACAGTGCTGGTAGACTGGGTGTAGGCAGGAGTCTAGGGGATGCCTGGGATTCTGGCCGGAGCTGGTGGGCAGAGGGAGCCGCCATTTACTGAGGCGGGGGAACAGCAGGAGGGGCAGGGTGGGAGGATGAGAGAATTGGGAGTTTGGTTCAGGACAGGCTGAGTCTGACACCTCTGATTCCCCACGTGGGGCTGGCCAGCCCGCAGCTGAACACAGAGCGTGGAGTCCAGGTTGGAGGCCCAGCTAGTGACACTGATTTGGGAGTTGTCAACCTCCTGGGGGCATTTAAAACCTTCTGCATGGGGCAGGACGAGATCCGCAAGGGAGTGAGGGTGGTCGGGAAGAGGAGACAGTCAGAGCAGTGGCCACTGCTGCCGAGGAGTCAAGAGAGAATGAGGAGTGACCACTGACCATGGGACTTAGCGACTTGGAAGTCACTGCTGTCCTTGATGGACAGTTTCAGAGAAGTAATGGGTCTGAGGAAGTGGCCTTACAGCTGAAAGCTGAAGGATGAGTGACACCTTACCACGTGACAGGTGGTGGGAAGGGCACGGCAGGTGGAAGGCATCGCCCAGGGCTCTAATGTGGGACTGGGCATAGCGTGCTGTAAACCAGAGGAAGACGGGGGCCGGGGCCACGGGGAGCGGGGGGAGGCCGGGTCAGACCCTGCAGGGTCCTGCAGGCTTTGGGGGTTTCTTGTTCATTCCAAGTACAACGGCAGCCACTCAATGACTAACCCGCTCTGCGCATCTAAGTGCCCACTATTTTATGCTTGCAAAGAAATGAAAACAATCAGGAGCAAGACACTAAGCTTCCTCGAAGGAGTGAGGACAGACAGGGCCTCTTCTACCTCCACTCCTTGGCTCCCACCTAGTGCACAGGATGCCCCATCACCGGATATTGGCTGCTGTTTCCAAGTGCACACGGAATCTTAAAAGACAGCACCCCAGAGTGAAAATGGCAGAGTAATGAACTGTAAAAGCCTCATTATTTCACAAAAGGAGCAAACAAACTGGCAAAAGAATTAACCAATAAAAAGTTCATAGCAACCAGGAGAATGCTTAATTAAAGGGGGAAAACTACCACAATTTTTTTATACAAATCCACACTTTGATTTATTTAATTCTCAGTAAGCACGAATCCTCGAGGGGCACAGCATCACACGGAATCTGTCCAGCGGCCTCAGGAGGAAGACTGCTGTGGAATGTGGTGCAAACCATGCCACTGCTTCCATGAACTTAAGTTACCTCTCCCCAGAGTACCCTGGTTTTGTTTGGTTTTCCATCAGGAGTTACTGTGTTGTTCTTTGCTTTGTACACATAAGCACATCTCTTGCTTAGACAGAATTCAACTTCATCTTGAGCATAAACACCTTCAGTTTTAAGAAGAGCTATGTGTTCCCTCTGGTTCCAGAGACCTCGCTCACAGCCAGCAAAAATGGCCCTGGACCACAGCCTTCCAGACATATTGATTGTTTTAGAAGTCCGGTTCCCAGCAGGCCTCCACCGGCTCCAGGATGGCTGAAAAAGCCACCAGAATCTTGGTAAGAGAGTGTTGCGGTGTTTTGCTTGACCCTGACTCAGCAGCGGCCTTGAAGACAACCACCTCCATTCCTGGTATAATGTCTAGCACATAACGGAGCAGAGTGGATCTGATTCTCAAAGAACTGGGGTTGTTGGTTTCGACCTGTCTTGTGGCTACCTGAGACCAGCCCTTTATTTCCGCTACCACTGAACTCTCCCAGGACTGAGGCAGTTCTCAGGGAGTATTTGTCAGAAATATTTAAAGGCAAATGCATTATCTGCTGCCACTTTAGGCAAAGAATAATAGTTAGAACAAACTATAGACAGATCAGAAAGCTTGGGAGGAGTGCACCTAAGATCAGTTAATCTTTGACAAAGGAGGCAAGAACACATAATGGAGAAAAGACAGTCTCTTCAGCAAGTGGTGTTGGGAGAGCTGGACAGCCGCGTGTAAATCAATGAAGCTAGAACACTCCCTCACACCATACACAGAAATAAACTCCAAATGGCTTAAAGACTTAAACACAAGACAAGACACAATAAATCTCCTAGAAGAGAACACAGGCAAAACATTCTGTGACATAAATCTTAGCGATGTTCTCCTAGGGCATTCTAACAAGGTAATAGAACTAAAAGCAAAAATAAATAAACAGGACCTAATTAAACTTACAAGCTTTTGTACAGCAAAGGAAACTGAAATGAATATAGTTGGAATGGGAGAGAATACTTGTAAACGATGTGACTGACAAGGGCTTAATTTCCAGAATATATAAACAGCTCATACAACTTAATAACAAAAAAACAAACAACCCAATCCAAAAATGGCCAGAAGACCTAAACAAGCAATTCTCCAATGAAGACATACAAACGGCCAATAGGCACATGAAAAAATGTTCAATACTGTTAATTATCAGAGAAATGCAAATCCAAACTACAATGAGGTATCACCTCACACCAGTCAGAATGGCCATCATTAAAAAGTCCACAAATGACAAATGCTGGAGAGGGTGTGGAGAAAAGGGAACCCTCCTACACTGCTGGTGAGTTCATAGTTTGATGCAGTCACTGTGGAAAACAGTATGGAGATTCTTTAAAAAACTAAAAATAGACTTACCGTATGATCCAGCAACCCCACTCCTGGGCACATACCCAGAGGCAACTCTAATTCAAAAAGATACATGCACCCCCAATGTTCACAGCAACACTATTTGCAATAGCAAAGACATGGAAGCAACCTAAATGTCCATTGACAGATGACTGCATAAAGAAGTTGTGGTATTTTTATACAATGGAATACTACTCAGCCATAAAAAGAGTAAAATAATGCCATTTGCAGCAACATGGATGGACCTGGACATTGTTATATTAAGTGAAGTAAATCAGAAAGAGAAAGAAAAGTACTATGTGGTATTACTTTTATGTAGAATCTAAAAAAAATTTACACGAATAAACTTCTTTATAAAGCAGAAACAGACTCATAGACATAGAAAACAAACTTGTGGTTACCAGGGAGAAAGGGAGGGGGTGGAGGGATAAATTGGGAGTTCGAGATTTGCAGATACTACTATATATAAAATAGATAAACAACAAGGTCCTACTACATAGCACAGGGAACTATATTCAATATCTCTTAATAATCTATAATGAAAAAGAGTATGAAAAGGAATGCATGTATAACTGAATCACTATGCTGTACATCAGAAACTAACACAAACTTGTAAACCAACTATACTTCAATTAAAAAAAAAAGGCTTGGGAGGAAAGACTAGAGACTGAGACACTTTGAGGAATACGGGTTTTGAAAAGCTTCCACATATTGCTGGGAATTTAGAAGCACTTGCGTGCCCAGGGCTGGCTGCTTGCGCAGGAAAGACCTGAGATGGCCCCCCGCTCTCACCCCTGGCTGACCTTGAGGCTCTCCACAAGCAGGAAGCAAAGACTAAGTCATAACTGTGGAATGCCTGGCTGAGACTTGAAGGTATGGCCCAACACATACGTGAAATCTATTTGTATACACTGGGAGCTTCTGTTGTGGTTTCAGGCGAAGAATACAAATTTTTATTTTTTGCCATGTATGGCCACTGAAATCTTTGTTAAATCACTAGCTGTCAAACAGAGACTTCAGGGGCTGTATACAACAAAAAATGTAAACTTTACAAACGTAATTCAGAACAGAGAACCAAGCACACAACAAGTGTGACAGCAGCGAGAATAAATCCTACAGAGGGAGAGGAATAAGCCAAACGTCCTCAACATGACACTAGCGAACATTCTAGAAGCATATTAGGATTATACACCATAACCAACTTGAATGTATCCCAAGGTTCAGCATATAAAAGCTAATCAATGAAATATACCGTATTAATAGAAAAAGGGGGAAAGATCCAACTGCGATTATTTCAATTGATGCAAAAAAGGACTTGACAAAACCCAACATCCTTTCATAATAAAAATGTTCAACCCACTATGAATAAAAGGGGAATTCCTGAACATGATAAAGTCCACCCACGAAAAGCCCACAGTCAGCATCATACCTAATGGTAAAAGACTAAATGCTTTCTCTCTAAGATCATGAACAACACAAGGATGTCTACTCTCACCATTTCTATTCCATATTGTATGGGAAGTTCTGCCTAGGGCAGTTAGTCAAGAAAAAAGCCACCCAAAGATGGCAATACTCCCCCAGAGACATCAACAGATTCACTGCAAGCTCTATCAAAATTCCTACTGCCTATTTTGCAGAAATGTGTGAAATAATCCTCTTATGCACACGTAATTGCAAGGGACCCTGATTAGCCAAAACAATCTTGAAAAAAGTGCAAAATTGGAGGACTCACACTTCCCAGTTTCAAGACTTACTACAATGTCATGGTGATCAAAGCATTATGCTGCTGGCATAACAACAGGCCTACATGTCGATGGAATAGAACTGAGAGTCCAGAAATGAGTCCATACATCAATGGCCAACTGATTTTTAACAAGGGTTCCAAGACCACTCAACTGGGAAAGAACAGTCTTCTTAACAAATGGCAAAGGGAGAACTTCATGCATAACTATATGCAAAGGAGTGAAGTTAGATTCTTACCTCCTACAACATTAAAAAATTAACTCAAAATACATCAAAGACCTAAACCTAAAAGCTAAAGCTATAAAACTCTTAGAAGTAAACATAGGGTTTAATCTTCAAGACTTTCGACTTGGCAATAAATTCTTAGATATGGCACCAAAGCACAAGCAACAGAAGAAAAATAGATAAACCGGACTTATCAAAATCAAAACCTTTGTACATCAAAGGATTCTATCAAGAAAGTGAAAAGGCTACCTACAGAATGGGAGAAAACATTTGCAAGCCAATATCTGATAGGGGATTGATACCTAGAATATATGAAGAGCTCCTACAACTCAAAAACAACCACAAAACCCAATTTAAAAAATGGGCAAAGGACTTGAAGAGACATGTCTTCAAAGAAGATACAGAAATGGACAATGAGCACAAGGGAAGATGCTCATCAGACCACAGGAAGACGGCACTTCACATCCACTGGGACAGCTATGATGTGAGGAAAGGGAAAATAACAAACGTTAATGAAGACATCACGAAATTGGAACTCATATTATTACACACTGCTGGTGGGAATGTAGAATGGAGCAGCTGCTGAGAAAGAGGCTTTGGCTGTTCCTCTCCTGGTTAAACAGAGACTTACCATGTGGTCCAGGGGTCCACCTTTAGGTACATACCCAAAAGAACTGAAAACAGATGTTCAAACTAAAACTTCCACAAAAATTTCGTAACAGCACTATTCTCAATAACCAAAAGGCAGAAACAACCCAATACTCATCGACGGATGAGTGGATAAACAAGATGTTGTATATCCATACAATGGAATACTATTTGTTCATAAAAAGGAATAAACACTGATCCGTATTTCAACATGGATGAACCTTGAAAATATTCTGCCAAGTGAAAGAAGCCAGACACAAAAGGCCGTATGTGGTACAATTCCATTTATATGGAATGTCCAGAATAGGCAAATCCATAGAGACAGAAAACAAAGTGGATGTCAGGGGCTGTGATGGAGGAATGGGGATTGACTGATGAATGGGTACAAGGTTGCCTTGCGGAGCTATGAAATGTTCTGGGATTAGACAGTGGTGATGGTTGCATCATATTAGGAATGAACTTAAAGCCACTGAACTTTAAAAAGGCTAAAATGGTGAATTTTATGTTATGTGACTTCTACCTTAGTAATAAAAAAAAAAAAAAAACCCAGCACCCTCATCTTGCAGAATATTACCCTTAGGCTGGCATCTTAACTTTGCTTCTTAGAGGCCCTTGCAACGTTTCGGCAGGCCAACAGTGGCTTCCAATGATGCATTCCATGGGAAGGTCAATGGTCCTGGGGTCACTTGCCCAGTCATGTATCCTTTGTCATTAAGTGGGTCCCTTGGTGTAAGAAAAGGCGATGTGGGATCTTATGGGGACAAGTCAGATCCTTTGCAAGTTCTGGCGGTGCTGTTGGCTGCAGCACTGTTGGCAGGAAAGGCAATGAGAAGCAGATACTGGCTCCTGGAAGTTGGGTCTGGATACAACATATTCTTAAGGCTTAATGGGATAAGGGTGAGGAACCAATCTTTCAAAAAGAGAAGTTCAGACTCATGAAAATGTTCCTAATGGAGGTGTCCCAGGCAATGCTAGAACTTTGGGGAGGGGACTCCTGGAAAAATGAGCTCTTTCTACTAATATAAAAAACCATGTGGTATATTTCTACAATGGAATACTATTCAGCCATAAAAACTGGCAACATAATGCCATTTGCAGCAACATGGATGTTCCTGGAGAATGTCATTCTAAGTGAAGTAAGCCAGAAAGAGAAAGAAAAATACCATATAAGATCGCTCGTATGTGGATCTAAAAAAAAACAAAAACATAAATACAAAACAGAAACAGACTCATAGACATAGAATACAAACTTGTGGTTGCCAAGGGGGAGGTGGGTGTGGGAAGGGATAGAATGGGATTTCAAAATGTAGAATAGATAAACATTATCTATTATCTATTATACTGTATAGCACAAGGAAATATATACAAGATCTTATGGAAACTCACAGAGAAAAGAATGTGACAATGAATATACGTATGTTCATGCATAACTGAAAATTGTGCTCTACACTGGAATTTGACACAACTTATAAAATGATTATAAATCAATAATTTGTATCAATAAGGGGCACGTGACCTGGGCAGGCCCGTCATCCACCACGAGCCCTGGAAGTCTGTTGGAAATTTCCGGAAAGGGGCAGGGTGGCTGAGCTTTCTTTTTTTTTCTTGGGCCAGTTGGAGCTGGTTTTTCATCAATTGTCAATGAAAAGTCCCAGTCGACATATCTATTTGTCTTCTGTAGCTGCTCTTTGCCTCGGTTATCCTTTAAAAATACGCCCTTCATCGGCTGTGTGGACCAAGCAGCTCTTCACTTCCCTCTGCCCAGACCTCTCCCCCCACCCCCTCACTGCTGCGGGCCGGCCTGCAGGCACCTCCTGAGCCGTCTGCTCAAGCTCCTCCAGGTCTGTGAGGCAGCTGCCTGCGAGCGTCTGTGCGATCTTTTGGAAAACATCCTTCTTCCAAGACAGGAGCTGTTGTGCTTGTGACCCAATGTTCCCGATGAAGAAATCGCAACACAAAACCCTCTCGGGAGTGCGGTGCCAGGAAAATGTGGGTGCTATTAATATCCCCCTTCCCAGTGGGAACCAGGGGCCCTGAGAGATTGCATTTCTTGTCCATGATCACGCAGTCACTTCGTGACAGGGCCAGGATTCAAACCCAGGGTGTGTGGCTCCCAAGCTCACTGTCACCATTGACGTATCCTGTCCCCATTCAGTAAGTGGCTATGATTGTTGTTACTAATAATCAGTCACTCCAACGTGATGGCCTGATCACCAGCCCCACCTCATCTTCCAACTACTCCAAACTTGCCGGATAAGAAGTTATCTGCAGCTGGATAAGCGGTGAAGGGGCCCTGTAAGGACACTGTGCTACAGAACAGAGGAAGTCACCTGGGCGTGTGCAAAGTTTTCTTGTTCCACAGTTATCTTTTTCAGCATAAGAAGCTTCAAAGCCAGTTTATTTGGTACAATAAAAGCTGGGTCAATCTACCCCTTATTACCTGGCTATCTCCGGTCCACTGACCTTACCTGGGCATCGTAGCTGATATGAATTAGGAACCTAGGAGCTGAGAAATGTGGGGGTTCCAGGCCTAGCTCTGCCGTGAACTATGTCCAGCTTCGGCCACTTTCTTCCCCTCTCTGAACCTCACTTCCCACATCTGTAAAATGGGTAGGGGTGTGTGTGTGTGTGGTGTGTGTGTGTGCGTGCACGCGCGTGTGCGCGCATGTTGGGGGGAGGTCTGACTGGACTGATAGCTCCCAAAGCGTTTTCCCAGGCATTTTTCAGAAATTAAAAAAAAAAAATCCCCCCATCCCCAAGTCCAGTAATTTGGGACAAAGTTATACAAAAGTACATTTCCTGCAGGACTTCTTGGAGACGTCAGTCTGCTCTCACGCACGGTGCCCCTCGGACAGGAAGGCAGAGCGGTAGCAGGACCCAAACTGACTTGGCAAGGGGGATTTCTCTGGGTGCACTGTCTTCTCCGGGAGCTGTTTTGTGAAGCCGACTCTGGGAAGAGTTAGATTAGGGAATCTGAGGATCCCTTTCAGCTCTGAGTTTTCATTCAAAAGCCACTGTTCTGGCGTGGGGCTCGGCAAGATGGTAAACTATACTCTGAATCATGAAAGAAAAAATAATTATGGTCAGTAAAGTTTAGATGGAGTTCAGTTGTAATTTATAGAATTCCAGTTGCTGAAAATGAGAGTTCATGAGTGGATGGATGGTTATGATCCAGTAACAGAACATTCAGTGAACTTGGACCACGCTGGTCAACAGAGGGCACTCTACTGTAAATCTAGCTGGTCTCGAGTTTCCTTCTTGGAAATTTGAGGATATACAGATTAACCTTTCTGTTCTACCAGAATCTGGGTTGACTGTGAAGTCACAGATTCACGGCCTGAGGAAAATGATTTAGAGACTCTGAGTTGTAAGATCATAATGGCTTTGAACCATTTCAAAAAGGAACCATCTCCAAACGGAAAAGTGAATGCCTGTTAGTGTATATGTTAGTGAGCACGTTGCAGGAAAGCAAAACGCACGATGAACTAACAAGCACTTCGCTGCGCCTGCAGGGGGAAGAATGAACCCCACAGCGGCCTTCATTACTGGCCGTAAAAATGTGTGCAATGTAATTTACACTCTTTTCAGGGAGCCTTCTTCATCGTCATATTTGGTGAGCATAAAAAGTACCCACAGAAAAGGACCTCGTGGATTCATTCTTGACTGAAATCCTCTAAGTCTGCTCTCACTCAGACTTGACTTCTCCCATCACGGGGGTTTTGAGGAGGCAGCGAGGTGTGGGGCAATGGCACGGCACTGACGTCAGACACTCACTCGAGGACTATGTGCCAAGCGCTGGGAATACAGCAGCGACCAGAGGAGTCAGAAACCCCCATCCTAGCAGAGCTGCCATCATGGCTTTGTCACCAGCTGTGTGAGCCTGGGCAAGGCACTAACTAACTCTCTGAGCCTTGGCCCATGACAGCATTGGTCCCAGGATAGCTGGGACAGCCCTAGGTCAGATTTTGCAAGTGGAGTTTCAAGTGTAGGGCCTGGTGCCTAAATGGCTTCTAGAAAAGGCCGTCAGGGTCTTGGCTCTTGCGGCCAGAGGGGGAGAAGGGAGTTCAGGCAGATCCAGGGAGGCCTTACACTACTGGCAGAGCCTTTAAAGAAGGTGCAGCATGAGCGGGGACATCCGAGAACAATGGCTCCCCCTCCCCCAAACAAAGCCGCATGTTTCTTCCCTGCCCCTCGACCTATACCCCCAGCTTGCCCAGGTTTGCCAGCACGGGCAGCTGCTGGGCCGGGGACACCTTGACCCCAGGGCCCGGCCCGCTGGTCTGCATCCTCACAAGGGAGTCCAGTTCAGTCCCACTGCCCTGGCCTCTCAGACACTCTCCAAGGTCAGAGTCAAGCCTCCACCGCAGCCTCAGGGCTGGGCATCCCTGCCAGCCCACAGGCGGCCGGGAGGCGGTCAGCACAGATCCAGCCCTGCTTGACCTGCAGGCAGTTCACAGCACAGCCTGCGGGCCCGGGCTCGGGGCTCTTTGCCAGGCCGCTGCCGCCCCGCCCCTGCCCTCGAGCAGTTTGCTTCCCCTTCGAGTCTGGTTCTCCTCGGCAGATGGAAGGGATCCGGTCAGACGTCCCCCAGGCCTGGCTTTCTACCAGGTTCTTCTCACAGGACATCTGCCGGACATCTGCGATCAGTCCAACCTCGGTTTGCCCATGATTACCTCCACTCCCGGAGCTCAGTTCTTCTATCCGCAGGAGCAGGGTTAATACTCCCTACTTGTAAGTCAAGGCCGTCGACAGAGCAGAGAGAACACAGATCCCAAGAACAGGCTGCAGTCTGAGCACTGGGGCCACCACTTGCACTCTCTCTGGAAGCCTCAGTTTCTTCACCTGGGAAACAGGCGTTCAGCAGCTCTCCCGGAGAACCGGTGCCTGAGCGAGGCAAATTGTGCGTCACATGTGCACATTATGGTGGTCGTTACTCTAAAATAAGGACCTGATTAGCAGCTGGTACAGCCCCTAACTTCCAGCACCGTGCTCACCCTCTCTGGAGCTCCACCGGCCCCTAATCACTGATGGGGCTTCTGCGGCTGGAAGCTGCACCCAGAGGGGTCTCAGTGGCCGCACCAGATCCCTTTGAGGCTGCAGAGTCCATGGTCCGTGCAGGTCTTCCTGTTGAAAGCTGTGTCCTCAAACGCACAACACCCTACTCACCCTCTTCTCCTGGGGTCCTCATTCTGGTTCATGCTTTGTAGCGGATAGAAAGCCATCCATTCTTTGTGTGATTGGAATCTCAAATTTTCCCGTGACCCCATCCGTCACCGCCCTCTGTCCCCATGTGCTGCTGCATAGCGAGGACTGTCCTTTCAGAAGAGCATGTGACACCGAAAGGGACTAGAATCCCCGAGTCTCAGGATTAGAGGGGGATGAAGGTACTTAGTTGAAACCCTCTTCTGGTGCTTGAACTTTCTCTGCTCCACCCTCTGCTGAGGGTTCCTTCAGTCTATCCCTACTTACCTCCAGTGATGGGGAACTCACTAAACACAAAGGGGGGGGGTCATTTAATCACCCACCCGGTTGTCAGTCAGCTGCTGGGCTTGCTTGGAAAAACGTCATTCGACAGTGACAAAAAAGCTTCTCTCATGGGTAAGTCAACTGTGAATCACAGTTCCAAAGAACAGTACTGTTTTCTTGTCCACCCCCCTCAACTCTTAACACTGGGGCCACAAAAAAATGGAGCTATGACATTTTTCCCTAGAATAACAAAACTCTGTTAATGTGTCGCTTTTATTCACCCACCCGCTGGACATTCCCATCGGAATCCACTTGAGATGCCCACAGAGAATGCATTTCAGTTCTAGCCGCAATTAGCTAGCTTCCAGAAGGAGGAGGGGAGGCATTTCTGGGCATAGAGAAATCATATCCTTGGCCAAATACCCTCTTCCATTTTCCAGCAGGGAACCCAGAGCAATTTCAGAGCACAGTTCAGGGGGTACATTGTTTTCCTTGTGTAGCTTCAGAAACCCAGGCATAGAGAAGCCAAGGTCACCCAGCAAATCAAGGGCAAAGGCATGCTCTGAATCCCAGGAATCCAAGACCTCCCAGCACACTCATTGATCCTCTAAGACAAATGTTTGTCTTGCTAACCAGGGACATTTATTGTGGTCTTTACTGAGGGATTCCTGAGGTTCAAAATGATAAACAGGGAAACAGGGTCTGGTAGTAAGTTGAGTGATTAATTGGCAGAGAAGGCTTTCAAGGAGGGAAAGGATCAATGAACTGAAGAAAAACTGAGTATCTTTTAGGATGTTTCCCAGCTGTCTGACATTGTTTTAATTCTTCATGCTCAGTTTCTTCATTAAACATTTTTGAAGTGGGTTTTTATTTTGTTTCTTGGTTTTCCACTTTTTCAGTTATTTTCCTGGCAAGGGTATTTGATCACATCTCCCACTTAGATTACTTCTTGGGTTGAATTGAACCTTTGCCCAATGAAGCAGGACAGACTCTTGCTTATCTGAAGTAAGTGGGACGAGGAGGCCGTGGAATGATGAAAAACGTAATCAGAAATGGCTGCGATACAGCACGCCCTGTTTCTCTGCCAGGGAACGGGGCAAAGGTGGTGTGACCGCCGAGGGAGCCACCCGAGGACTGGACCGACTGACAGCAGCAGCTCCTCGGAGGAGCATGTCACCAGCAGCAGGAGAGCCTGGGCTTTGGACTGAGATGTTGGTTACCTTCCCAGCTCTGCCCTGTGCTTGCTGTGCAACTTCAGCAAGTGGGGCAACCTGAGTCTTGGTTTTCTCGGCCAGCTCTTGCTAACCTGGCATGTTCCGTGGGGGTAAGGGCTGTGTCTGTCGTGTTAATTAGCGTTTTCTTGGTGCCCAGCAGGTAAGAGGCAGTCGGTATGTGTCTGCTAAATGAATGACTCGAGAAGGGCTGCAGGGTCACTGTGAAGGCTCAGTGAGAGACTGTAGATAAACGCCTAGGACACAGGAGGTGCTCATTAAACTGAGGCTCTGCCATGGCCTGACTCCCTCTGGCAGCGTCAGGGCCAAGAAGGAGTCTGGGGTCGCCTCCTAGAGCCCCTCGTCCTACAGACGAGGAGATGGAGATCTGTTCGTTTGTTCATTCATTTAGCAGACGCAGCTGAGGTGCCTCTTAGCTGGAGGCACGGTACTGGGGGATGTGTCAGGACAGAATCTCCACGCTATAAGCTTACATTCTAGTGGGGAGAGACAGTAAATGAGCAGACAGATGTATAAATGAGAATAATTTTACACGCCAACAGAGGGCTAGGAGAAAAAGAGAGCGGGTAACATGACAGAGAGGGTCTGAGAGTGGTGGATGGGGGCTCCATTAGACAGGGTGGCCAGCGGGGGCTGCGGCTCTGAGTTGGTGAGAGAGGAGCAGAGACCTGAATGACCAGGGCAAGACTCAGACTGACCCTGGAAGCAGGAGTGCTCTGGATCAGTGCTTCTTCCTTGGTTTATTTTGGTGTTTGTTCTCACAGGTCTGTTTTTCCAAAATAGTACAAGGAACTCTAATCTTCCAGACTCACCAACTGTTCACGTTTCGCCCTATTCTCTCTTCTCTGTCTACATATGTAATATACACGTTACACACACACGCACAGACGTTCTTCAGAACCATCTGAGTACATAAAGCAAACGTCCTCCCCACTACCCTACATTCCAGCGTGTATCTCCTGAAATAAGAACATTCTCTCACCCACCCACAGTCCATATTTAAATTTTGTCAGTTGCTCCTACAATTACCTTGTAAAACCACATGTATTTTCCCAGGTTCAGGATTTCACACTGCATTTAGTCCTCACGTCTCTAGTCTCCTTCAATCCGGAATAATTCCTTAGGCATTCCTAGTCTTTCTCGAACTTGACCTTTTGTCAGCGTGCAGGCCGGTGACTTTGTGAAATGCCCTCTCTGGGTTTCCTGATGCTCCTGGGGCACAGGTGCAGGCGTGCCTTTTGGGCCGGAGCGCCCCCGTGGGGACGCTGCGCCCCTTCTCAGCACATCACAGCAGGAGGCACGTGTCGCTGGGCTGTCCCCGTGGTGGTGCTAACTTCCACTGCTGGGTGAAGGTGGTCTCCGCCAGGCTCCCCACTATAAAGCTACCGTTGTTGCCTTTGCAGTTAGCACATCATTTGTGGGGAGGCACTTCTAGAATACGGAAGCTCTGTTCCTCAGACTTGCACCTGTTGGTTTTAGCATCACGGACGGTTTTCTCGCTCCATCTTTCCCTCTGTGGTTATTAGCCGGCAGTCCAGTACAAGGAAGTTTTTCCTTCTCTTTCACCTACTCACACAATCACTCATTTCTTTACAGCACTATCGACTCATTGGGTTTTACTTTATCCAACAGGTTATAATCCACTTCGGTCAGATGTGTCTCCGATTTGGGCAGTGAGGGCCCCTTAACCAGGCCCTGGGTCTTCTAACGTGTCCCCATCACTCTGCAAGCACTTGCCTGCTTTCCGGCACAAGGTGTTTGAGGCTCATCTTGCACTGTCCCCACACTGGCCCTGGAATCAGCCTTTTCTCCAGTGAGCCCGGTTCTTTTGGTGTTAAAAGACAGTTAGAATCCAAGATCCAGGTGCCAGGTGGGCGCCTGCTGCCGGCATGTTACTGCTTTTGCAAGGGACAAAGATGGAGGGCTGCTCAGACGTTAACGTGCACAAGTCACTGGGACCTCAAGGTGCAGACTTGGGTTCAGCCAGCTGGAACCACCAGCTGGGATGGCATTAGAGGCTCTGCATGTCTAAGAAGCTTCCAAGTGATGCCGACGCTGCTGGTCCACAAGCCACACCCTGAGCCCCAAGGACCTAGGACAACGGTTCCCAAACTCAGGCAGGCATCAGAACTGCAGGGTTTGTTCAAACACCTATTCCTGAGCCCCACTTTTAAAGTTTCTGACTCAGGACATTTAGGGTGAGGCTGAGTCTGCACTTCTCACAGGTTCCAGGCGATGCTACCATTTCTGATCTGCGACCACACTTGGAGAACCGCTGATATAGGACATTGGTTCTCGAATGTGGCTACGTTGGAATTCCTGGGGGCTTTTTTGTTTGTTGGTTTGTTTTTTTAAACACTGAACATTAAGACCCCAGAGATTATGATTTAATTGGCATAGGATGTGATCTGGGCACTGAGAATGCCATCAGTTTCGTTAAGTGTTTCTATTGCTCGGTACAAGATGAGAAGATTGTTTTAGGGAGAAGTAGGAGGAAATACAAAGGCCTTTAAGAGGGAAGGAACTTGACCTGCCTACGGCCCAGCACGGAGGCCAGTGTGGCTGGGCAGAAGGAAGTGAGGTCAGAGAGGTGGGCAGGGACGGGGTGGGAGGGGATGAGATGGCCAGGCACGGGGAGGCCACCCTGGTGGGATGGGAGGCCGTGGAGGCTTTAGGCAAGGATGGCATGACCTGAACACCTAAGCGGTGACCCTAGCCTGACAGTCCTGGGGCCGAGCTCTCCTTACGCCGGTCCAGGCGCTTTGTACCCAGATGAGTCTGGACTGTGATGAATGAAGGGTAAACTAGCTTCACAGCCTCCTCTTACTGCTCCCGTATTTTAAGCAGTGCCCATGGATTTTATTTAGCATTTCTTTCCAAAGCTTTGAAATCTCTGAAAAGTAAGTTTAGGCAGAGGAATAAAGTATTATGTCCTGGGGGGAAGCCTTGGGCACAGGGGACGTCTCTAGCTGTTGACAAAGACATCCAGGAGGGCTTTGCATTAAGCAGACTCCATGTTTGTGGTATACCAGCGTCAATATTAAGTTAAGTTAAGTTAACATTACTGAACTGTCCATTTAACGTGGTTAAGATGGTAAATTTTATGTCATGTTTTTCACCATTAAAAAAAAGATAGTATTCATCATGTTTGTTAAGGGCAAATCTGTGAAGCTCTGAATTCTTCGATTTAATTTTCATTTGTTCTTCCAGAAAGTTACCATGGGTACTTCACTACCATATGGAAAACGCTATCATACCATTAATAATAAAGAATTTAAGCCAACAATTAGAAAATATAGAAAACGTATGAAACTGTGAACTTGGGAAATGGATCAAGCTGAGAAAAACCGCTCCCTTTAACAAAAGGATTCCTTCCTTATGTGAGGGTTCTGGCATCGGGTTCACCTAAGTGACGCTGTCCCTCTAGGGCACTAAAAACATGCTTCACTTGACATGCAGCTCGGCAGAAGCAAACTAGCCCACGGGGAGAGGCTGACGAGAGGCCTTCCGTGGTGCCAGCGCCAACAAAGTGATAATAACTTTGAGACTGCTTATCTGCCTACCCCCTCGAGGCCGTTGCACAACATGAGTGCACTTGGACCGGACAGGACTCCTGTGACACAATCCACGTTCTATTTTGATTCTGGCAGTTGGTAACCTTTCTTCTAGGAAATGGAACCAAAAAAAAAAAAAACCTGTCGGTGATACTCTGCTGTCCTGAGCATGCAAGGGCGGTGAGGCCGCCCAGGGCAAAGAGCGGGGCAGCTGTGGCCCCGGGGTCATTTATAGCAACACGCCCCGGCCGGCAAGCAGCCCTGTCAGCCTGCCACGAGGGCGACCTGTCCTTTCCCTCGGCGATTTGAGCCCTTGGTTTTTCCGGGGCAGGAGCTGACAGTGATGTCCTCATCTCATGATGCCGACGGGTGACCTTGCGCACTGAGCCGGGTCCGCTCACTGCTCTCACTCCCTGGAGGTGAACTGAGGAAAACACTGCTGAGAACTGAGGCGGCAGAGGGTCGAGACCGCAAAGGGGAGGCCCTCCTGCCCCTCCGTCTGCTTCCCACGTCCTTAGCACGGTTAGCTTTCATCCACTCCAGTTTCTAGCGCTCCTCAACCTGGAAAGGCCTTGGAGGGAAACAGTGCAGGGAGAGGCCAGCGAGACCCTTACTGTCTTTTTCCTGTTGCAGTGGACTCAGCCAGGCAGAAACTACGAACTCACGAAGGACGGCTCGTTACGAGACAGAGACGTGCTTACGGACGGCCTTTGGTCCTGCGCACCAACCACAGAGCCTGAGGGCAGGCAGGGCGACACAGGAAGCGCGCTACGTGGCGCCGCCAGTTTAACTGAGGAAAACAAAGGTGTACTGAGCTCCTACTGCGCGCAGGCCCCGAGCTCGGTCTTCTGGGGACATCACCGAATGCTCAGCCCTCTTCAGGGGGCCACACTGCTGCTGTCCCCATTTCATGCAGAGGAAACCGAGGCTCAGGGGCCGGTCTGCTGCTCACCCAGCAGGTGGTGGTGCTGGGAAGTGCGCACTCGGCTTCCTGACTCCTAGTCTGTACTCCTTCCCCAGCACACACGTGGCTGGCTTTTGGGTACTATAAGCAAGGGTTTTTCAGGAACTCCAAACTTAGGCTCTTTTCATCAGTAACAGCATGACCCCAGGCCTTCCCCCCAGCACACAAGGTTGAAGCTGAAAGGACGTCGTACAGATGAAGGAACTGAAGCTGCGAGCAGGTGGAAGGATCTGCTCAACAAGAGTGGAGGCATCCAGCCTCAGACCCAGACAAAGGCTCCCTCTGACCACCAGTTGACTCCATGCACACCCAGGACAGACGACAAAAGTCATCTTGCTGGGATGTGGCCTTGTCGACAACAATCTCATTTTAACGCAACAAGATGCGGGCACAAAGGGCATTTTATCCTACAACTTGCTCCCTGGGGCCTGAACGGCAGGCTGTTTTCTTTCCTGCTTCACTCCTTGCAGCAACAGGTATCATGGGGTTGGCACATGAGCTCAGCAAACCGTTTGGCGTTAAGGAAATAAAGGACACAGACTTCGCTGGCCAACGTTAACAGACACTGACTGCCAACCACGAGAAGTGGAAACGGCAAAGCAAAGAGCACAGCGCCACCTGCTGCTAACAGCGAGGACGCGGTGCAGGTGTGCCCCCGGGAGAAGCTGGTCCACAGCAGGAGCCCCTTGGGTCAGACTCCCCCCTGCACTCCCTGTCAGGTGAGAAGTGAGGCCAGGAAGGGTGAGCGGCTCGCCCGAACTCACAAGACACAGGAGGAGAGAGCTGATCTCCAACCAGGCCCCCCGAGGGGAGGGAGAGCAGAGTGTCCCCTAGTGGACAGTCACGGACTCCCTGCTGTCCCCAGCCTGCCCTCAGGTGGAAGACCCCTTCCTGGTGGTGACCCCTCCCCGCGACAACATGCCTCTGGCTCAGGATCCCCTTCATCTCGCTCCAGAGGAGAGGAAACAGGAGGAGAAGGCGCGGTGGCAGCCCCTGTTCCTGCTTGAGGGCGGGGGGGGGGGGGGGGGGGCGTGCCCTGCCGGCCATGAGGCGCCTGTCGGAGCCGTGGATGGCGGTTCTGTGCCCTGGCTCTGCGCTCCTCCCCAGCCCACAGGAGGAAAAGCAGGGCTCACAGAGGGCAGCTCTAGACGCCGGCTGAACTGACTGGGAAACCAGCACACTAAACGCATTTTGAATACAAAACAGAGAGAAAGAAAGAAGCGGGAGGTGAAACGTGAGTGCGATCAGGAGGAGGGCCGTGCAGACTGCATGTCAAGTCACTCCAGGGACCCTGTGGAACCCGGCTCCCTCTCCTGCAGCTGCCGGTCTCCTGGCCGACCCCGGACTGGGCAAAGCTGCCTCTGCCTCAGGGACTCTGCATGGCTTCCAGTGCCTGGACTGACGCTGTTTTGCCAAACCCCCAGAGGGCTGGCTTCCTCCTGCTGCTCCCACGGCTGCTCAGTGTTACCTCCATAGACAACCTTCCGCCTAGCTCCTCTGCTGCGCCCCCGGTCACCCTCCCCTCTGCGGCCCTCACAGCAACCAGCACTGGGCACTCAGTGTGTTTTCAGCTCTTCATTGACAGAGCCTGGCACCGAGAAGACATCTGATAATAAAATTAATTGGCTGAATTAAATCATTTCCCTCATGGTCCTCCTGAAAACTCTCCAGGGAGAAAAAAGAGTGGGGACGGTTGGGGTTAAGATGAATGAGTGACCTGAGTAAACTGAACTGTGTTCAGTGGGGTGGCTTCCCACTCATCTCAGCTCAGTACTGCCTCCACCTGGGTGGCTCCTGACCCTGGGGTCTGCGATATGTCAGTGCCACTCCAGGCTCTGTCCCAGGCTTCTTATAGAAACGCTCTCCAATCCTCACAGGCTGGCCTTAGGGCGTAAATACTTTGCCCAGTTGGTACATGGCACAGCTGGGGTTTGAAAGCAGGTTTATTTGACTTGACCACGTTCCCATACTCTACGGTCCGTCTTCCAGCCCACCAGGGGCAACTCTGGGGGTCCCGTCAACAGTCACAGCCCAGATCCCCACAGCACTGTAGCCAGAGGAAAACTCCTCTATAGTAACTAACCAGTATCAGAACCCGCGGTGGGCACGCTATTTCCACATCCAGGGAACTTCTGGAAGCAGCCAAGAAAATAAGAATCTACATGCCCTGGGCACTAAAATTGAGCCATGGATCTAAAAGGAATTTGGAACACTTGGCCTTGGCCTCCTCACTTCTTGGTGTTAGTTTTCCATGCAACCTGATACCTAGTTGGGTGTCCACCGCTGGCATGCACTGCCATCCTCAGGTAAACGGCAATCGGTGCAAGAGGGCTGGCGGGGCAGGAAGTGTCCAGCACGGGCAGGACACCGCAAGTATCTGGGGAAAACGTGCAAAGTTCACCTTTCAAAGTACCATTTGCCCTGAACGGGTAAAGAAGCTGTGAGACATACATATATAACACACACATATGTCATGCACATGGTGGGGTGTCACTTAGCCATGAGAAACGAGGAAGCCTGCCGTTTGCGACAGCACAGACAGACCCCGAGGGCAGCACACCAAGGGGAAGGAACCAGCTGTAGGCAAACACCGCACGTATCCCTTACACATGAGACCCGGAAGAGGAAAAAGGCAAGCTTGTAGAAAAGTGGTTTCCAGGGGCAGGAGGGTGGGGGAAACAGGGAGAGGAAGGTAAAGGGGTACGAACTTTCAGGGATACGATGAATAAGGTCTGAGGATTCAACGTGAAATGTAGTGACAAAACTATTATACAACCGCAGTCTGCTTGGAGAGTAGAACTCAGAGTTCTCACACCAAAAAAAAAAAAAAAAAGATGACTACGAGGTGATGGACGTGTTAATTAACCAGATGGGCGGAACCCTTTCACAGTGTGTACTTACATCAAATCACCACAACATTCACTTTAAACATCTTATAATTTCATCAATTATGCCTCAATAAAGCTGGAACAAAGAGTACCATTTACCCCTTCCACCCACACGGCTGCCAATGGCTTTCTTACGGCCTCATTACTCAGATCTAGCGTTTGTTGGGGACACACCCTCAGCCCTGTGCCAGGGCCTGTGCCGATGGCCCCTGCTCACAAGCAGCAGCCTGTCGGGTGGGGCTCAGCGTTTCTCACGCACACGACCATGTGTCCCGCCCTCCTCAGAGCTCCGAGGACGCCAGTACCCACACTCGGTCGACTACCCTCGGGTTGCAGGTCCCCCACCTCAACCCACAGGAGGACTCTAGCTACCATCAGGCCCAGCCCTGGAAGGAGCCTGAACTCTACCGGCCCTGAGTCCCCTCAGGGTGCTGCAGGGCCTCCTGCTGGATCCCTGAGCAATGGCTTCAAATCATCATGTCTCTGCTATGAGGTGTATCCCCAAAACGTGTTACTAACAATCAAATAGCACAGGGGTTTACTTTCCTGTGAGTTAGAGACCACCAGTTATCCTTACACAAAGGGCACTGTCTCCAGCTTGCATCCACCCTTCCTTTGGTTCCCTTTGGAGAAGTACCCCCTGCACACTCAGTCCACAGGCTCAGGTAGGGATCAATTACCCTAGTTCCACGATGGGCACGTGGCTCAGGCCCGGCCAGCGGGAGCCCTCCGCTCTCCCGGCCACGGTGACTAGCTGCGGACCGGCAGGCGAACCAGCGCAGAATGAGACGTCTGCACTGGCAAGCAGGGGGGCTGTAAGCCTGGGTCTGCTCCTGGGTAGGGCCTGCCCTAGAATGAAATCCACACAGCTCAGCAGAGCGGAGGGGCACAACATGAAGTGGGCTTCTCGGTCCTGCAGGCCACTCCCGGGACCTTCAGTGGCTCCCCCCCGGGGAGCACTGCTCCCCGCTGGCGCATGCTCTCACGACGGAATGGCCCCCCCGCCCCCGACTGCAGGCTGCAACGTAGGTGGGCGCACGTCACTTCCCTGTGTTTACAAACTGAAGGTCTGTGGCCTCCCTGCACCGAGTCTGCCGACGCCACGGTTTCCAACAGCATTTGCTCATTTCATGTCTCCCCGCCACATTTTGGTAATTCTTGCAACGTTTCCCATTTTTTCATTGTTCTGTTTGTTATGGGGATCTGTGATCAGAGACCTGTGATGTTACTGTTGCAAAGAGATTAGACTCACTGAAGGCTCAGGGGGTGGTTAGCACTTTTTGGCAATGAAGCACTTTTAAATTAAGGCGTGTACCTTTTCAGATGTACTGCTGTTGCATACTTACCAGACTGCAGTACAGTGCAGACGTAACTTTTATGTGCCCTGGGAGAATGAACAGACTGTGACGCGCTTTGTTGTGGTGCTGTTTGTTGTGGTCTGGAACCAAACCTGCAACATCCCATGGCATGCCTGTGCATGTGATAAAGGGTGTGTGAAAACAGCCTAGTTTGCGCTGACCTTCAAAACTATTTAGAATGTGCGACAATTGTCCACTGTAGCTAATGATTTTTAGTCTGAAGTGGGATACTCAACTTACTTGGATTTCATTTTGGGCACAGTCATCTCACAGCCGAGTGTGCAGCACCAGGTTCCGTCTGTCCAGCTTTCTCTGCTTGAAGCCACGACAGTTCACAGCAATCCCTCCCAGGAAGCCACTGACGCAGGGATCCAGGGATGGCATCTGCTGGAGAGGATCCAGAGGAAAGACAAGCAGACGGCTCCCCTTGAGTGATGGGACACCGTGTGGCAGAAACCATGAGTCACCGGCTCCAATGACCACGGCCATCCAGCTGGCTCAGAGTGCACCGTGGCCTCGGAAGCCCGAGGCCCAGCTCCCAGGGCCCCGACTGCAGTCCCTCAGAGGGCAGCACCTGCGGACCTGCAGGGGAGGCCTGGGTGGGGAGGACTGTGGCAGCCCAAGTCCCGGCTCCAACCTTCCAGGCAGGCAGCCTGAGCTCCAAGAGCTCACAGCACCCCTCCATCTGGTAACATGTGGCTGGTCACCCTGGTGTTAAACCTTCATTGCCCCCTCCCTGCATCTTAGCGGCCAGGAGCGAGCGGAGGTTGGTGCAGGGCTGCTGAATTTTATGTGCACATTTTAAGGCTCATGAATTTTAGAAACACGTGTGCGTAAACAGTAGTCTTCACAGCAAAAAAAGTTCTAGTGTATTGTATCGATTCTAGGAGAAAAAAGGATGACCAAGAATGGAGTAGAAAAAGTATCCAAGAATTAAGCACAGGTACCAGATGCCACTAAAAACCAGCATAGGGAGAATTGCAGCAGCCGTCATGCCCTGGCCGGGGGATACCGGAGCCAGGGCCACGCCGCACGCCCGGCCCACATGCCCACATGCCTTGGACCGCTGGATGAAAGCTTGTGGAGCTTCGGTTTCTCTTAACGTCCCGCGGGAGAGCTGTCGCCCGGAGTGCACGGGAATATGCAGACAAAATGCCTTTGCCTGGCGTGCTGTGTTCCACAGACGACGGAAGTTATTTCCTGTTTCACCACCATCTACACTTCAGCGAGTGCTCAGAAAGGGTGACCCAAAGGATCAGCCACTGGCTAAAGGCAGAACCACAGTCCCACTGTGTCAACAGTGAACGGGTTGCTGTAAACAGGTGACATCCTGGGACCACTAAGGCCCGAGGACAAAGTGTGGGGGTGGCGGAGTGAAGGCTTCTCTCCTGTCCACTCACATAAGGACCAACTCCATCCTCTTGCCCGTCCTTGCGTCCCCTTTTCCAGTAACTTGCAGGAATCAGTATGATAAATAATGAAAACAAACCTTTTTACACAATGTCTACCGAAAGCACCTTCCTTGCACGTGGCTTAAAATGGTGTGCATGTTCGCGCCCTGTAACAGACAATGGATTTACACACATTCAGCATATTTACAGATAAGCCATCCACAGATCAAATTTTGTTTCAAAATGGTACCACCTACCTCGTCCAGGGTTCTAAGCCCCATCTTAAAGTTTAGCGACTGCAACACTCACTCAGACTTTCCCCTTTACCTTTCAAGTATTAAGCGCTGACTGAAGCTAGAAATAAAAATCACTTTGCTTTTAGCCACTTTGTTTTCCTGTGGCACTGAGATGTTGTTTTAGACCTCTCATCGTTAATGGCCTGTGATCTGAGAGTGCAAAATGGTTTCTTTCAGTCACAAAGCTCGTGCAGCACTGGCAGACGTGACCCAGCCAAGCCACGTGGGTGCAGAAGCACTGAAGTCTGACCTCAGAAATGAACCAGGCCACACAGAAGTGACGGAAACGCCAGCGTTTACAATGAGACGTCATTACCACCCCCACGCCCACGCAGCAGTTCCTTCCGATTTGGGTGCTCTTCTCTGCGCTGTAACAGCATCCCACACGTAACTGATACCATCAGAACTGACCTCACTGTCCTGCAGTTATTGGTTTAAACAACTGACCTCCCAGAAGACTTGAGGGAAGGAAGCATACTGACAAAGCTGTGGTTCCCAGGACTCGACTAGGTGCCGCAAACACAGCAGACGCATTACAAAAGTGTACAAATAAAGTGAACGGAAGACACTTAATTAAAGAATTCACAAGACAGGAGACTGCATTAAAAATCAAAAAGGAAACATCAAATTTAATTTAAAGAAAAAAACCCAGAAATTGTCTGAAAAAACAATGGAGCAGATCAACTCCTGAAAAAGAGTTCTGCATCTTGGCGATCACATTTATTAGAAGAGATGGAGAAAAATTAAAATGCCACTTAGCTTAAGAATTTGTTAGATATCTGCAAATCAACTTATTTCAGGAGTGGAAGAATTCTTGGTCATTTCTTAATATCAAAATGTACGCAGGTTCTCTTTTGAGTGTCTTCTACATTTAAAGAGGCAATGATACAAAGTCTCCTATTTTCCACACAGGACAAATTCTTTGTTTCAGCCAACTCTCAAAGGTGGGGCAACTAGCACAACACCATCTCCCCGGACAAAGAGCATCGGAATATTCCGTTTTGTTGACTGGAAGAAGAAAAAAAAATACAGAACACATTTATACAAATTTGTAGTAGCAGTATTTATTTTTTGACAGAGAAACTTGAAAACAAAAAACCAAACACAGATTCACCATAACACAAACAAATTAATTAGAAAATCTGATCACTTACCTTTGTAGCACAAAGAACCACCTACTAACTGTTTCTTTCCCCAGAACACAACTGGGGTGGAGACTACAGCTGTCCACCAAGCCCCTCCTGCCCTCCTCCTGGCACCCGGCTCCGCTACGTTCTCACGCTCCCTGCCGACCAGGCAGCGCCATGGACTGGGTTTTGACCAATGGCCAGTGAACAGAAGTGCTGACTGACCCATAAATCGCCCACGAATGCCCCTCTGTGGTATCCCCGCCCCATGGGCTCAGATTATGGAGAACGATGGGGATGGCTGAGCCATAAGATGGAGGAAACCTGGGTCCCTGACTGAGCACCTAGAAGAAAGCTATCGCATTGAACTAAAGCCTCACGAAGGACCGCTGTGGGGGTGGAATTAAACTCCACTGTGCTGAGCCTTCCCACGATGCTTCTCTGTGTATGGAATGGGTACCTTTGCGTTAGCCTAGGGGACAAGCCCGAGGCAGCAAGGAAACAGATGTGGAAGATTTGAAATCTTCTTATCCCCTGGTGAAACACTAGGTGAGGCTTGCCTGCAAGGACTTAGAAAAGAAGCCCAAACACGTCCCAGACCTATAGGTTGTGGGGGAAGAGGCTGGGAAAAGCCAGTTAGCAGTGTTGCTGTTAATCTGGTGCACTTGGCAAGGCAGAGTAAGAAAGATGAGCTCACGTGAGAACTAGCTGGTTTTCAAGCAGCAGTTAAAAGAAATTCATGAGGTTAGAAAAGCCACCTGTTTTTAGACCTCAAACTGGACGCTAAGCAGGAAAAAAAAAACTTTGAGAGAAAAAGCCCAGTAAAATTTCTCAGTTGAACACACTCAGCCCTGAGAAGAAGATCTGATTCAGGGTATCGCCTTCCCACCCAGATTCTCTAGCAAATGGCCACGGCAGCCAGCATTAATCTGTGTGAGAGGGACAGAGGGGAGGGGCTAAAGGAACGAAGGCACCCACGAGGCCAGTCCAACAAGGGCTTCGAGGCCGCTGCCCAAAGAACTGACTGGAAATAAACAGATCAGAAACCTCTGAAGTCCGAAGGTTTAAAATAATTGTATTGCCAGAGAAACCACTGCTTGGATAAAAAAGCAATTTGAGCGTTTCTGTGAACGCTCGGCAGCCTCCAGATTTAGCAAATAAACATACAGGTTGTTGCCCCATTAAATTTGAATTCTAGATAAACAAAAAATAATTTCTTTACTGTAAATATGTCCCAAATACCACGTGGGACACGTCTGACCTAACCCCGGGATTTCCTCTCCCACCTGGACAGGGAACGCTCTGGCCTCCCCAGAGATGCATCCCCGCAAAGGACCAGTAACTGCTCCATGTTCCCACGCCTTCCCTTCCTGAAAGGGCGGTCATCCCTGCTCTGCACAAGGGAGGTGGGAGGGGCAATGGCCACGAATCCACCCTTTTTGGTGTACAGGAATCCATACCACAGGCGGCCACACGTGGGTCTGACAGAGAACTCTCTCTCTGCCAGGAAGAAACTATTAGTAATAGCTGTGTTTTCATAATGCTTTTAAAACGTAAAAACGATGTTTTATGAGCTTCTTGGGTATGGAACTAACATAAAAGAACTCCTAACACTAAATTCAAATAATACTTACATATTTAGTGCGCCGAACAGGCGCACGCCCCTGGCACCTGGGGACGTGTCCAGCCCTGTCCCAGGCGGCACTCTCAGGGCAGCGGAGCTGTTTTACGTGCACAGGATCACCTGTGTCACAGCCTCTTAAGGCTGTTTCCTGGTCCCAGGCCCAGAGTCTCCCTCAGTAGGTCGGGGTGTGGCCCATGAACCTGCATTTCTAACATGTGCAAGGGTGCTGCCAACACTCTTAGTTCAAGGGACACCGAGAAACACTCTCAGAAACAAGTGTCGTATCTTCTGTCTACTACGTCGCAGGACTGGCTTCCGGTAAGATGCAAAAGGCGCGTCTAGTCTCAGCACAGCAAGTCTAGTGAAGGAGTCTGTGCTCATCAAAACAATTGAGATATTTCACTCAAATCCCTTACTCGGTGGTCCTATTTCTGAGCTCAAGTTCCACCCATCATGTTCCGCACAGAAACCACTTCATCTGAAATGACTCTCTATTAACTCAACTACAGTTTCCTGGAGATTCAGGCAAGCGGCTTCTGTGAGCATCACCCCTCGACCCCTGCCTCCTGGTGATCACCTCCTTGTGCAGTCCCCACCCCCCCGGATGTGGGTAAGCTTGTGCCTTGCTTCTAACCAAGAAAATACTACAAACGGGGTGCCACCGTCACGGTCAGGCTACACGAGGCAGTCACACCTCGCTGGCCAACTCCTGCTGGGTCTGAGGAAACAAGCTACCCGGCAACAGAGGCTCACGCGGGAAGGGACTGCGGCTCTCAGTCCGGAAACCCTGGAGGAAATGATCCTGCCAACCACGTGAGTGAACTCAAAAGTAGACCCTTCTTCCCTAGGCGAGCCTTCAGGTGACACCTGGCCCACAGAAAGTGGGAGCTAATAAAAGTGTGTGCTTTCAAGCCAGTAAGTTTCGGGCTGACTTGTTATGTAAAATTCTGAGATCCATGGCCTAAATAAGTGAGAAAATCATGAAAAGAAACAGACTTGAGAATGACCTCGCTTTGAAGGTGAAGAACACTAGGAGTTTAGTTTTAGACGTACTGAGTTTGACGTAACAGTCACAGATTCTCATCCATGACAGAAATGAGAGCGTGAGGCTCAGAAAAGAAAACAAGCTGGAGAGACTCACTCATAACCGTAACGACCACCAATCAATCACTTGCCGCCAGCTCCACAAGCACCAAGTTCAGCGCACCCTGTTACAATCCGGGTGGAAGGCACGATTACTGTATTAGCATTTTAGAGACGAGGTCCCTGAGGCTTAGAAAGTTTCAGAGCCTGCCCAGGGTCAGATAACCGATCACCAGCAGCCAGGATCTGAGCCCAGATCTGCTAACCGAGAGCTCAAGTTTTCATGCTCTACTATTATTACAGACCGAAGGCTGAACAAAGAGTAGTTATTAAATGACATCTGAGGAAAAAAATTGCCAATTTAAAAAAAAAATCCCATGTTCACAGGGAGAATGAAAACTAGTCAAAGTGTCAGGAGTGGGTGAAAAGAGGAGGAGAGCCAGGATAGAGCAGAACCACAAAACCCACAGAGGCACCACACGCACACTCGCTGTGTGCCTGTCCCGATCTGAGGCCTGGTCTCAGAGCCCCCCAGTGATTCCTCAACAGCTGTATGAAGTGGGTCCTGCTACCACCCCCACTTTATAGATGGGAACTGAGTCACAGACAGGCTGGTACAATTATATAGCTGGTAAGCAAGGGAGTCAAGATGGGAATCCAGGCAGTCCTGTAATCCGAGCCCACATTTTAAACCACGAGGCTCTAGGAGAGTCAGAGACTGGCCTCCCAATACTTAAAAAGACTGAACAAAGGTGATTTTCTTTTGTTATACTGAGCAATGAAATGGGCCAATATTTGGAAGATCTGCATAATTCCGTGAACTAATATTTTCCAAATGACCAGAGCTCAATGTCACAAAATCAGGCGTGCATAAAGGAGCCTTTCCAAGTGCAGGCGAGACCAATGAACCGGCATCTAATGGGAGTGTGGAAAGCTCACTGATCCAGTTTCAGTTTCCACACTGCAACTGGCCTTTAAGAAACTCCCACTTATGAGTGGTTCGGGTGTAGCATCAGAAGCAAGTTTCCAGAAAAAATACTCCTCCCTCTTCCAACCACCTACTTGTGTGAGGTCAGGTTTTCTTCAACCACAACAGATTAAATGCAAACAGAAGATGTGACGATCTAGACGTCACCAACTACGCCAGGCAGTAACGAAATTTGCAAAATGTAAAATAAAGACACTTTTCACAAAATACTTTGTTTTAGAAAATATAGTTACCACTCATAAAAATGTTACTTATGTCAACATGTCATAGGATTATTATTATTTTTAATGAGCTAATAAATATTTTCAAAATTTGTTTTATTTCTGGTATCGATAGATCAAATCCACACCACACAAAACAGCACCGTCCAGAATCACCGCTCCGTACTAGACATGGCCGCGTCTCACTGGGTCCTGGCAACCCTATGGCGGAACTGACAGTAGCCCGCTTAGCGATGAGAAAGTTAAGTCTGCAGAGGTCCTGCCCTGTACAACGTACCCCAGGAAGGAAGTGGCCAAGCCAGCACTGGAAACTGTGTGTCTGACCCCAAGCAAAGAGCAATTTGCTTTTAACTGCTACACTTTACTGAGTCCATGAACAGGTACCAAAACATGACAAGCTTTCCATAAATAAGTGTTAAGCTGTCGGATTCTGAGAACAAATGATGTTTTAAAAGCGATGAACAGAAATACATGACTTACTTTGTATATCTCTTCATACGTCTCCTCATCAATTTCTATTGTTGTCACAGTTTCTTCCACGTCTCCCAATATCATGTTCAAATGCTGGTCATAAGCCTGAAGGGGGAGGGGAAGGGACCAAGAAATTCACTAAGCAAATTAGGAAATGATGACTAGGGATTACAATATGCAATAGTTCAATTATAAGCAACATGCAATAATCATACCACAAATTTTTATGTGCAAATAAAGTATAGTCCTGCTGTGCAAATACACTGTTTCTTTGCAGATCATTTCCAATGATAACTTAATTGACCTGATACAAATACAGAACCCTTTATGGTGAAAAATGAGTTTACTCAAAATGATTTGAAGTTATTTTTAAAGTGTCCACCCTATTTGTTATCCAAGGCAGTCACATAAATATTTATAATATTTAATCATGGGAAAAAAAGCTAGTTCATCACTTTTCAGTGTATTTCTTTCAATTCCATCTGTAACAGCATGAGAAGAAAGATACAGTAAAGGAAATAAAATTCTTAACTGCTAAGATGATGGCACTGCAGGCTCCTAAAGGCACAAGGTACTGTCCTTCAACCTTTCCTGTCCTGAACTAAACACCAAAAGTAAGCAGAGCAGCACCCTGCACTTCATGACCCAGCCAGAACTGACTGCTTGGCACCTGTGTGCTCAAACAATAAACACAGCAGCTCAGATATTTAGGGATGTCCTCAATCCAAGCTCCAAAGCCCCTGTATTTTACTAAAAGGTGAACCTCCAGAGGGGGAGAGGGGCTTGTTCAGAACCCACTCATGCACTGCTAACCACTGTTAAATGGTCCACCAGCTCACATCAAAATAAAAGCAGCCCCTCAGCCACACAGGAACTGCTCGGCAGAGCACATGAACAAGGGCGAAAATCCACAGATGAGGCCAGAAAACAAACAAAAGGCTGGGGCACTCACAGAGAGGCAACGAGTCTCTCAGAAAGCAGGAGATACCACCAAGAGCTAAGACAACACGTCTGTCCCAGCGTGTCTGTCTGTGTGCCACTGGTCCGTGTAGTTAAGCTCAGTTCTGGTTTTCTCTGCAAAGCTGCCGCTGTTCCATCTCCTGGGGTTCTTCTGCCTTTCTGAATTTTAAGACCACTGTCCCCCAGGTCCCTATTTCCTTTCAAAGCACAGGAGGTTCTTTACTTTTAGGTTTTATGTTAGGTGGAATTGTAGCACTTAAGAGAGGGCTGAGGTCAGACTGCCTAGGCTCCTGTGCTGGCCCTTTAACTGGCTGTGTTACCTTCAGCAAGTGACTTCACCTCTCTGAGCCTGAGCTTCTTCAAATGCAAAACAGGGATAATTAGTATCAGCCCGCACAGGGATGACATAAAGATTAAATGAAATATTACATGCAAAACATTGAAAATAATAGTGCCTGGCATATAATTAATGCTCAATAAAAATTAGCTATTTTTAATCACTTCAGGGTAGAATGGCAGTAGTAGAAACAAGACACTCAGGAAAGTAACAAGTTATCAAAAAGAGGCAAAACCTTTAGTATACCCTCTTTACGAATAAAAGGAACCACTTCAAGGGACCGATCCTATAGAATATTTGCAGATATACACAAAGGAAAATGTATAAAAATGCATATTGTAGCATTACTTACAGTAGCAAGAGATGGAGAACAATCTAAATATCACTACTACCATATAGATTTCTACATAATCATTAAAAAAAAGATTTATATGTACCCATGATCAATGATTTCCAAGAAAGATTAAGTGAAAAAGATGCTCCCAAAATGCATAGCAAGATCCCATTTATTTTTCAGAAGTGATGTATATAGTGCAAATACATACACACAGACACATAATCATGTATATGCGTGTAAGTATACAGAAAGGAGCTGAAAGATTACAGACCCAATGGAAGAAATGGATTTCACCTTTTACTCCATGTATTTCTGTGCTGTCTAAAATTTTTCACAATAGAACACAAATTTATATATATGTCAACAATTCAAAGAACTTAAGAATGGAGAACAAATTAGTATCATTTACAAATAAACAGAAAGGAAAAAGTGAAAGAAATAAAAATGTTCTTTAACAAACAAACCATTTGTTAAGAGAAAAAAATGTTAAAAATATGAATAAAACACAGTTGTATTTGGCTTTTAGAAATACGGGTTACTTTCCACCTCCCTCTTGTCTACATTCAAAACACTCTTCATGGAGGACAGTTTTTTACATTTCAAAGCAGGGAGGAGGGGTAAGGAGGGAAGGCAAAGAAACATCTGATTTCAAGGTGATTTAACAAACATACTCACGTGTAACCTGCCTCGAAGCTCTCTGTCGTTTCTCATTTTCACATAGATTCGCTCATCCAGGCTGAGCCTGATGAGATCCAGGGGCTCTTCTACAGTGTTGGTAGTTTGTTGCTGATAAGAGAAACAGGCTTAGTAATAACAGCACTAGAGAGCGAAGTGTTTGAACCATCAGTACCCTGTGTGACTGTGGGCGAGTTACTTAACCTCTCCATGCCCCAGTCTCCTAATCTGCAAAATGTGGCTAACAACAATTCCCACCTACTGCTGTTGCCATGAGGCTTAGATGCCGCATATGAAAGCTTAGGACAGTGCCTGGCATGTAGTAAGTACTAGATGAATGAGGGCTGACATACATACACAGGAGTGATGTACGTGACAAAATAGTCATGACTGTACCCTGTTACTGCAAATCCAAACTGTCTGACCCCATTTCAGGGTAGAGGGAGTCACTTTCTCAGGGACTTTGGCTTTATCTCATATATCATTTAGCAATCTGAAGAACATTCCTTTAATCACTACCACATACTAGTCAAAATGCTAAGTAGAGATGAATGTATAAGGGAGGATGATGGGTTCAGTACATGCAGGGTGAGCTTAGAGAGCCATCTGGCCAGTTAGATGAATATATTTAGGAGGCAGTATAGAATACAGATTGAAAGCCTTGGCTTTGGAATCAGGCCATGTGGGTTCAACGCCTGACTCTGACACTAATGAACTGGGATTAAAAATTATGTCGTTTCTAACTCTCAGTTTCCTTGTTTACAAAATGAGAAAGCCACTGTATTCCTTCACGATTTTGTGGGGACTAAATGAGCTAATGTATTTGATGTATTTAAAACAGTATCTGGCAAACAGAAAGTACCTATAAGTGGTTCCTGTTTTTACTATTAAAGAACTGTCAGAAATACAGCTGCCAAAGAAATCAGGGCTAGGATGACTGGGGTCCTTATGGAAGGGGTGAAGTCGATATGGAAGGAAGACACCAAAGTTGGAAGAGTTGATAAGATTAATCACAAAGAACTTTTTCAGTGAGTACATTAGGCCAGTGGAGGAAGATGAGTGAATGTGACAGGACAGATGAGAGGAAAAAAAAAAATCCTGACCTCAACTGGTCAGTTCAACAGGTGTTTGTCAAGGACCAGCTAACCAACTAGCAGATTACAATGATACAGAAGTCAGTCCCTGCCCTCAAGGAGTTCATTCTAGTGGGGACAGGCATGTAAGTAAGTAATCAGAGCACTCTTAGAATATACACATGACAGAGCTCTACTGCCCACTGTCCACCCTTTTCATTCTGTAGTTTTAAATACTGCCTTTTCAAAAAAGCCTCCCGGATCACCCCATGCATTCAGTCCATAAATATTTGCTGAGTGTTTCCAACATTGTTCTAAACCCCGAGGACAGAACAACGAACAAAACAAAACGCTTGCTCTTAAGGAACTCATATTTCAGTTGAGGGAGACAGACATATACTTAATATGAACAAATAACAAGCTACGAAGAAAAAGCAGACTGGGAGAGTGCTGTACTATGTAGGTGGCCACAGAGGTTCTCTTTGATGAGGTGAGATTTCAGTAGAAAGATGAAGTTGTGGCCTGATCCACAAAGATATCTGAGGAAGACAATTTTGGGAAGAAGGCAGAAAGGGTGATAAAGCCTGTAGGATCATTAGTTATTCTGAATACCAGCTTCCTGCTTGCTTCCTTCATATCACATCACAGTTCCCGTATGTAGCACATATTTATGTTTACTTTTTATCTGTCCTCCCCCGAATATAAGCTCCAGGTGGGGACAGGGACCACGTATGTCAATGCCGGTGTCTCTGGTGTCCAGAACGGTGTCCAAGCACAGGAGGACGATGGTCGCTGGTGCCTGCTGTGTACTAACTGTTGCGCTCAGTAATGATAACAACTCCTTAACTTTATCGTCAGGCTTTCTATCAGAATCCCAACAGTTCCGTGAGGCAGGCAAGGATAATTATTCCCATCCTACAGGTAAAGGTGAGACGCAGGAGAAGGGAAGCGACGAGAGTGGGGAAGAACTAGTTCTCAGGCGAGCTTTGAACAGAAAAAAACCTCAGGGCCTGAGGCAAAACTCGGAGGGAGCGCGGCTAAGCAAGAGGCAGTTTAAGGCCGTAATGACCCGGAAAGAGGAGCATGCTTGGCCACCTTCCCGTGAGCTTGGAGAAAGTAACTCCGGGACGCAAAGACGGGCAGAGCCAGACAGGGGTGAGGGAAAGCCACTCCGGGGCGCGCTCTTTGAAAGACACTCACCTGGTCCACGTCGTCCGCCATGTTTCAAACCCTGCGCCCTTTCCCGCCTCTCGCGAGAGCACGAAAGCCCCTCCGGTGTCTGCAAGCGCGAGGACGCAGTGCCCCGGAAGTAGAAATTCGGTTTCGCGGTTTCTAGTTTCCTGCAGTTTGCATTGGTCCTTCGGGGCTGGGGTGGGGCGCAGGTTGGGGCGGGGTCTGTCTGGAGGCGTGGCCAGGCAGCGCCCCGCCTCGGGGAGGGGTCAGCGCGCAGGCGGTGTCCCGGGTCGGCGTGGTGCGTCACTCGTGGTGCGTCACTCGCGCTGCGAGTTTTGCCCGGGCAAGATGGCTCGAAAGCGCACGGCCGGCAGGCAGCCGCGGGGACGCGAGCCGCGCGGCCGGAAGGCCAAGGGCGAGAGCAAAGCCCGGCGCGAGGAGAAGGAGGCGGGTGAGAGTGAGGCCGAGCCAGGCTTAGGGAGAGGCTGGAGGAGGGCAGGGGGCAGGCGGGGAGCGGGAGGCCGGCCTCCCGGAGGAGGGGGCGAGGCAGCAGCGCGGAGGAAGCGGTGTTGCGGTGGCCGAGGTAGGCGGGCGGTGTGCGGCTGCCCCGTCCCCCACGACGTCGCGGGGCCGTGCCCTCCGTGCCGGGAGTGGCGCGCCCGGAGCGCTTCCGCCGGAGCCCAGCCGGGCCGCGCGCTCCCCTGCGTAGCAGTCTCTTTCCTGCCCCCCTGTTGCCCGCAGGGTGAACGTCCAGCCTCCTGGCACACGCGGAGGGCTGGACGGGGGAAAGGCATCGCGGTTCTTTTGTGTCCCCGCAAGAGGAGCGGACCAGGACTTAAGCGTGCTGTCGTGTGCTGGCCTCCAGAATAATACCTTCAGCTAAATGTCATGTCACGCCCCGGATTCGCATCCCACCTGACTTCCCCACGTGGACATGGAATAGGCTCCTTACACTTGTTATGGGCAAAACACAACTCTTGAGGTTCCCCTTTAAACCTGCCCCTCACGACTTGTTAAAGCAAACCCCTCCTCTTCCTTTCGCGCACACCTCCCAGCCTTCAGGGAGCCCTGCCAGCTCACCCTCAGGGCTCTATCTCAAATCTCTCCACTGCTCTTCATTTCCGTGGCCACATCCCCCAACAAACCACCGTCCCTTTTCGGTTGAACGACTACAGTCGCCTGTTCATTGGTCTCTCTTCTTCCCTCCGCCCCCCACAAGAGTTCTGCACGCTGCAGCGCAAGTGACTTAAAAAAATAAACAAACAAGATCTTGCTGCGCTACTTCAAACGCTCTGTGGCTTCCCATTGCTCTTTGGCATAAAGTCCAAATTCCTCACCACGGCCCGCAAGACCCTACACGATCTGGCTGCTGCTACCTCTCCCCTTGCCTCCTAGCACCAGCGCTCTTTTCTTTGCCGGATACCGGCCTCGTTGGCCGCCTTTCTGTCCCACAGGCACGACATGTTATTTCTCACCTGAGCCTTTGCCTTTGATGTGCCTTCTGCCTGGAATGTCCTTCCGTGGCTTTGGCCCCGGCTGACTGCTACTCCTCCACATCTCAACCCAGACACGCCCTGAGTGTCCTGTGTAAGGTGGCCCTCCCCAGGGCCTCATACTAACTTGCAGGGTGGCTGTGAGTCTTCAGTGAGGTGCTGTGGAAGCTCCTGGCATGGCCTGGGTTAGGTGGTCAGGTGGCCTGATACCAGTTCAGCCTGAACGAAGATAAGGGTGAACGTGGGCTTCACTCAGACTCTGAGCTGGTGCAGCTAGCAGCCAGTTTCCAAGGCAGCTTCCGGGAGAGCTGCTCTCTTTGCTGCGGTTCAGTGGAGGAGCAGTTTGGTTGTGGTTTTGCTTGCAGGTGACACTGATTTGGCGACTCCTCGGTGTAATTTTAACAGCATCTCAGTGCATGTAAATGAAGGGGACACTTGGCTGCTTCCAACAGCTCGGAACAGAGAAAATAGTCTTCCACATTATATCCTTGTTTCTAGTAGGGCACCACTTGTTTCTGGATATTTAATCTCTGTGCTCATGTTAATTGATGGAGTTCATTAACTCCCTCAACATATTTCCTGAGCACCTGCTGTTTTCAGGCACTGTTCTAGACACTAGAATTATAGTGGTGGACAGGACAGCCAAGGACCCTGCTCTCATGATGCTTATAATTTGGGGGAAATGGTAGGTAGGACAGATAAGCTGAAGACTAAATCCACAAGGTGACGAGCTGTGAAGAAGGCAGAACAGGTTGCTGTAATGAAACTGACATGGGGATGGGGAAGAAGCAGTGGTCACAGGAGGCGTGTGTGAGGACGTGGCTGACTGAGTCAATTACTGACTGTCCTGAAGGAGGCTCACATAGGAAATTCTGGGGGAAGAGAGTTGAAATCAGAAAGTTGAAAGACTCTTCAGAGGGAATGAGCTTGGCCAGCTGGCAGCGCACAGTGTACAAGGGGGCAAGTGGTAGGAATTGAGGGGCGAGGTGGGCAGGGCCCTTCGTTTGGAGACCAAACTAAGGAGTATGTATCTTACTCTTAGTGTGATGAGATACTGCTGGCCGTTTAAGCAGGTGTTTTTTTGTAAAATCAATAGATGGCCAAGCAAGCCACAGTGGTAATTCATGCCCTGCTGAAATAACCATGTTAAGGTCAAGGAGGCTGGTTAGACATACAGTCACCCCTCGGTATTCACAGAGAATTGGTTCCAGAACTCCTGCCTACACCCAGATCCGCCGATGCTCAGGTCCCTCACATAACACAGTGAAATACAGCCAGCCGTCCACATCTCTGGGTTCCAATCTGCGGATCCAACCAAAGTTCGATCCAAGGTTGGTTGAATCTGCAGATTCAGAACCAGGAGTATGAGGGCTGACTATACTGTAGCTCTAAGTCTTGGAGAGTCCTGGAAATGGCTTCTTTTTTTCTTTTTTTTCCTTTACTGTGCAAAAGTTGATGACTTTAATTAGGTTCGATTTGTTACGTTTTTATTTCTCTTTGAGGAGACAGATCCAAAAAAATATCGCTAAGACCTACGTCAGAGAGTATACTTCCCTTCCAGGAGTTCTGTGGTTCTGGTCTTACATTTAGGTTGTTGATCCATTTTGAGTTTATTTTTATATGTGGTGTGAGAAAATGTGATTTCGTTCTGCTCCATGTAGCGGTCCAGTCCTCCCAGCACCGCTTGCCTACTGCAGAGGCTGTCTCTCTCCGCTGGCACGGTGGTCGCCCTTTCTCTCGTCCGTGTGAGTTGCAGGTGCTGAACCATCACTGCGTCCTGGGAGTACATCTCGCTTCATCATGGCGTGTGATCCTTGTTATGCATGGTCGAGTTTGGTTCGCGTCTGAGTTCATCAGGGATATTGGCCTGTGATTTCCTTTTTTGCAGTGTGCCTGTCTGGTTTTGGTACCACGGTGATGCCAGCCTCACAGGATGGGTTTAGGAGCGACCCCTCCTCTTCAGGTTTTCGGCATAGCTTGAGAAGGAGGGGGTTACCTCTTACACGTTTGGTGGGGCTCCCCCGTGAAGTCACCGGTTGTGGACTTTGCTTGTTGGGAGTTTTCTTTTTATTACTGATTCAATTCTAATGCTAGTGATCAGTCTGTTCAGATTATGTTTCCTCCTCATTCAGCCTTGGAAGAGTGCTTGTTCCTAGGGAGCGTATCCATTTCTTCTGGACGTCCAACTTGCTGGTACATGACCGTTCATAGCATTTACTTGTGACTGTTTTTATTTCTGTGATACCAATTTTATCTTCTTTCATTTCTGATTTTGTTTATTTGGATCCTCTCTCTTTTTTCGTTGATGAGCCTGGCTAAAGGCTTGCCAGTTCTGTTTATCTTTTAAAAAACCAGCTCTTGGTTTCATTGACTTTTTTTTTTTGTCTTTATTTATCTCCGCTCTGATCTTTATTATTTCCTTCCTTCTGATGACTTTGGGCTTTGTTTGTAATTCCTTTAGATGGTAGGTTAGGTTGTTTATTTGGGATTTTTCTTGTTCGTCAAGGTGGGCCTGTATTGCTGGAAGCTTCCCTCCTGGAGCTGCTTTGGCTGCGTCCTGCAGATTTGGGAGAATTGTGCTTTTATTTTCACTGTCTTAAGGTATTTTCTGATTTCCTCTTTGATCTCGTCATTATTCCATTGGTTTTTTTTTTTAGTAGTATCTTGTTTAGTCCCCATGTGTTTGTGTTTTTTCCATTTTTCTTTGTGTAATTGATTTCTTGTTTCATACTGTTGTTGTTGTTGGAAAAGGTGCTTGATATATTTTTAATCTTCTTGAATTTGTTGAGACTTGTTTTGTGGCCAGCATGTGATCTATCCTAGAGGGTGTTCCGTGTGCACTCGCACGTGTATCCTGCTGTTTGTGGATGGAATGTGCTGCAGGCATCTGTTACGTCCATCTGGTCTCCTGTGTTTTCTTACTGATTTTCTGTCCAGGTGACCTGTCCAGTGATGCAAGCGTGGTGGTAAAAGTCCCCCACTATTGTTGTGCTGCTGTCAGCCTTTCCCTTTACTTCTGTTAATACTTGCTTTATATATTTAGGGGCTCCTGTATTAGGGGCATGTATGTTTATGAGTGGTTTATCGTCTTGTATGGATGCTTTTGTCATTATATCACGTCCTTCTTTGCCTTTTGTTACAGGCTGTGCTTTATAGTCTACTTTGTCTGATACAAGTATTGCTACCCCAGCTGCCTTTTTGTTTCCGTTAGTACGGAATAGCTGGATAATAGCCTCTTGATTTTTCTGGGACCAAAAGAAAAAAAAAAAACACAGCAAAGAATAAAGAAAAGAAAATTTCATGCTTACGTCCACCACCCATAAGTAACCACTGTTTGATCATAATGTTTCCTTCCAGTCTGTGTTTTTTGTGCAGTAGAAACTACACTGTAAAAAAAACTGCATTCGCAGCATTTTATCGTATATGATTTTCCTTTGTCTCCAGAGATGACTGAATTACATATCGTTGTGTGACTGTACCATAATTAATAGTTACCTCGTGGTTGGACATTCAGATTTTTAAAATTTTGGATATTATGAATATGATAATATGAATGATACTATGAACATTTTTTGGATTCACAGTTTGCTTCTCTGGTTCCCACTTTTAACTCCTATTTTAACTCCTAACTCTTTTCAAAGCTCAGAAATACACAGCTGTAGTTTTAGATTAGTAAAAGTGACACATTTAGCATCCGTTTTAGCAGAGGGCTAAAAAAACCAATGTAAGATCTAGAAATCCTGATTTTAAGGGCACCCTTCTCAGACTGTCAGGTCCTAAACCGTTAAGCAACTTCTGGCCTTGAAATAAGAAATCTATTTCCAGATTCTAAATAACTAATTTTGAAATATTTTATGTTTTCATTAAAATATTTAAAACATGAGATGCATAAATTTCTTCTATAAAACATTTTAAAGAAACAACTGAATCAGCAATTTTAACTAGCACTGGACAAATGTGAAATGCACTAAAATTAAGTTATGATTTTATTTAGATCAAAAGGGAGAGGGTTTTCCCCCCATGCAAAGTTATGTTCTTGGGGGATGTAAATACCTACCCAGAGAGTCAGCAGGACAAACCATAAGTGAGAGGAATGAGTTAATTTGGTATTTTGGATTAATATTGCAGCTCCTTTTGGAACCTCAATAAAGGCTAGAGCATTTTTGTTTTCCAAAATTAATTGAAGTAGAGTATGCAGAGGCAAAAGAAGGTCATTTATTTCAGATTCAAGATAATTTGCATGAATATATTTGTAAAATAGAAAAATGTCTTCCTCTGACACACTATTATGCATTATAAAAATATACAAAATATTAATATAGTTACATGTTAACATAGATAAGTCAGGAGTTTGGGACTAGCAGATAGACATTACTATATGTAAAATAGATAAACAACAAGGACCTACTGTACAGCACAGGGAACTGTATTTAATTTCTTATAGTAACATAATGGAAAAGAATCTGAAAAGAAAATACACACATGAATGAATATGTAAACTGAGTCACTTTGCTGTACACTTGCAACTAACATCATAAACCAACTACGCTTCGATAACAAAATTTTAAAAATATAGAGACCACGCTTCAGATACCCTACTTTAACAAAAGCCAACAGCTTCTGCCTTTTTTGTATTTCCCTTTGGCAACAACAAAAAAGAAACAATAATTGTTTTAAGAAAATGAAGTTATTTTTAAATTACTACTAACTTATTCCAACCCTAAGCTTGCTGGGACGGTTGGTATGCAAGTGCCATTTGGGTCAGTTGGAAAGGTTTCATAAAGTGTGTGGTTTGAGCAGAGTCTGGTTTTGCAAGATGGCAGAAACATAGACTAGTGGACATAAAGTTGTGGTAAAACTGGAAACTTAAGACTTGTTTGCGAACTGGGAACATCTCACTTAGTAGGAGTGGCTTATCCCTAGAATAAATAGTCTTGGCCGGTAATAAACAAACAAGGTGTTAATGAATCAGTGCGTTTTCCTTGCTGGATATGAGCTGAAGTGTAAGGTTCGCCGGTTAGGTTTTACGGGTCACGTGGTGCTGTCCCTGTGACGTTAGGGGGAGTAAAATAAAATGCTGAGGGAGGAAGGCTGTAGAGTGTAGACCAGACTCGAGGTGGGAAGAGGCGGAAAGCTGGTTGCTGAGCAAACCTGGGGTGTGAACTGGTGACAGGGATGTGGCTTGGAGGGAGGTCACAGAAGAGGCCTTCTCATGACCTGCGAACCCACGGTGTCTCCCCCTTTCCCGCTGTCCCCCCTCTCTTGTTCCACGTGGCCGTCTAGGTGTCTTTGAAGAGGAGAAACCTCTCAAGAAGAGCCTTCCGTCAGAAGTGTCCCGAGGAAGGAGGAAGAGAGGCTGCGGTGGCTCTGGGGGCCCAGCAGACGGGCCAGCGAGGAAGAAGGTGGCCAGAATGACTGTCACATCTGAAGGCCCCAAGGTCGTAAAGGACGAAGCCCTCAGTGATGGGCAGGATTCCAGGTGAGACGGCCAGAAACCCGACCAGGTCTTGATTGCTCCCGTCAGGGAGACGCGACTGATACGACCTGCTCTTTCTGCCTGTCTCTAGGGTCCGTGGACAAGATGGGAGCCTTACACTCTTCTAGGCAGAGCTCAGGCCACTAGTGAGAGCTGGGGAGAGTCTTGCTGATGATACAGCTCACCTCCCAGACTCCCCAGATGAGGACAGCTGCTTGCAGAAAGTGATCTATTCATGTTACACAGCTAGGTGGTGGCAGGAACCAGGCTGGGACCTAGGTCTTCTGACGCCTGGCCCAGTGCTATGTCTGCTGCGCAGAGACATTATGTGCACAGGGCGTTTCCCTGCCCTTCCAGCTGCCCCTCCCCCCGCTCTCCTCGGGTGCCTCAACTCCAGCCCGGCTGGACCTCCCTTCCTTCCACCTGGAAGATGCAGAGGACTCGTCATCTGCGCCACAGGCTTA
Organism: Camelus bactrianus; assembly: GCF_048773025.1. NCBI lineage: Eukaryota > Metazoa > Chordata > Mammalia > Artiodactyla > Camelidae > Camelus > Camelus bactrianus. The sequence continues at coordinate 2,841,930 of NC_133555.1, read as the reverse complement.
ATTGGCTCTTCCCCCTCTTCCTCCTCTGATTTCTTGCTGCATCTCTTAGGAGTGTGACTTACCTGCCTTGTGCTGCACTTGCTTGTGTCCATGCCGTGTGCCCTGTGGCTCTCAGGGCTGGGACCACATTTCTGTGTGCCCCGGGGCATCTAGGGCAGGGCCTCTCGCAGTGAGTGAACATAGTAACGTGTGGTGAGCGGTGAACGCTGGGTCATCGGCCTCCGGGGGACGTCGGGGGCAGCGGGGAGGAGGGACAAACGCAGGGGCAGTCGTTCCTTCTTTGCTGCAGAAATAAACCCTCACTCTTAGTGTCGGCTCTTCCAGTGTCGGAAGGTGGTGCAGGCCAGGGCAGCAGCAGGAGGGAGCATGAGAAGGCTCGTGGATTTTCCGCCCTGTCCGTCTCTTCTTCTGCCTGAGACTTTGCCTAAGAGGCCTCTGAGCTTGCTGCTCCCAGTGCCTCTCCCCGCTAGTTGAATCGTTTCCGCAGGGAGATCCACCTGTAGGTAGACCAGGATGCTGCCGGGGGAAACTGGTCCCCCTCCGCCTCTCAGCTGAGAGTTGACATTTCTGCTACCTTTATTCTCTGGGAGAAGTTTTGTTTCTATGGTGTTGAGAGAAAGTGGCAGGCTAAAAAGGGAGTATGTGTATTTTTAGAGCTGAAGCCTGAAACTTGATTATTATAAATGTCTGTGCTAAAATCTTGGATGATATTCTCACTGGATACCATGTGTCAAGTCTCCCAAAAACTAAAAGTAACTCAGTACTCTAAACACACTTTGTGTGAATTTGCAGAAGTGTATTACACATTAGCAACCATGTAGTCTTGAGCCAGCATTTAGCTCCCTGCTCGGCTACCCAGCGTCTCCCAGCCCAGCCAGATGCCCCTGTACTTATGTATGACGCACCTGTGTGTAGCCACATCCCCATTCACCTTGAAGTTAGAATTGTACCAGCTTCAGCCTCAAAGGTGGGGAAGGAGTCTTCTGCATTGGCTCATGGGAGGATCAGCAGACATGAGTTCCCTCCTCTTCCTGGCGTCCAGCTGCACACGTGGGCACCCAGACTTCACCGCTTTTTCTTCTGGGACTCACATCCTCATCGCAGTTTCTTCTGACTTTCTGCGCACGTTTGCAGACACAGCTGTTTCCCTTCACTCGGCTCTAGGTTGTAGGTTCACCATATTCCTCCCGCTTTGACAGCACGCCTGGTGTTAGATCCATGATCAGCACACATCCCGCTGGGAACTTGAGGCCTGTGCTGATGGAGGAAATGAGGCTCAGACCTCGCAGACCATCTTCCACGAGGTGCCGCAGATTCTCAGTAAATAGGAGGAGGAGTCCTTAAAGGTCTGTTTAGCTTAGCTGTAGCCTAGGATGTCTGAGCCTTCGTCTTCCTTCCTGTGCCCTTCACACAGGGGCTTCCCAAGTGCCCGCAAGAAGGCTCGGCGTCCTAGGAAAGAGGCTGCCGTGGACCGAGGTGGCTGCGAGGCGGACGACGAGGAGGAGAGTGAAGATGACTGGGAGGAGGTGGAAGGTAAGCGTCTTCCTCTGTTGTCAGAAAGTTGGCCCCATTTTCTGTTTGATTCTGTCTGGAGTCACATCACTTACCACAGTCCTGTCACTTCCGTGTGACTCTAATAAGACAAGGGTACGGTTGCAGTAGGGACTTGCTCTGATGTAAGGCAAAATTCACGGCCGGGTTTCCAAGGAAGGCTGTGTGGTCTCTTCCTGGCGGCCGCAGTAGAGGGGATCATGAGACACAGGCCACGTCATCCCGTAGAGAGGGCCCAGGCTTTGAGAGAACTTAGACCTGGACCAGAGCCCAGCTTTGCGGCTCACACAGCTGGGTGGGAGCGGAACTCCGCCTTTTCATTGCTGACCTTCAGTAAACAGTGGACGCTTACTGTGAGCTGGGCACCGTGTGGGCTCCAGGATGTTGTGGGAAAGAAACTTTGCAAATGTGATGGGCCTAGTGCATCCTGTCCTCACAATAACCAGTGTCACCGTCCCCGATTCCTTCTGCCTGGCTTGGCTTCTGCCCCGCCTTTTACTTCGGAAATGTTCAAACCTACAAAGAAATAGAAAATGTCGTCCCTGCACTCTTCACCTGGACCCACGGACTCACCATGGCGGCGCATCGAGCATATCTTTGTCTCTAGAAACATGCGTGGTGGAGCCTGGTGAGGGAAGGTCACAGCCGTCCTGACTCCCACCTGAAATCCTGCAGGTGCGTCTCCTAAGAGGAGGACATTCTCCCGCGTTATGAAACACCATTGTCGCACCTGAGGATGAATATTAAGTCCTTAATTGTTATAAAACCATCCTCCGTGGCTGTTTTTTTATCTTTCTCTCCCCCAGTGCAGGATCTAATCCAGGTGTTTGGTTCTCTGTTGGGTCTCTAATCTAGAGCAGGGACCCCGCCCACCACCCTTTTTGGCATTTCTTAGCAGTGCTTTTTCCTTTCTGCGGAGTCCTGGCCTCTTGTAGAATGTCTCGTTCTGGTTTTGTCTGGTGAGAAATCAGACATCTCACGGTGGTGGTAAACTTGTTTCAGTGTCCCCTGGATTTCTTAGAAACTGAGGTAAGTCCTTGCATTTGCAAAGACTTGGTTGCATTTAGATTAAACCTTTTTGCGTCAAGAACACGTTCTAGTTCACGTTGCATCCATTAAGAGGCACCTCACGTCAGGCTGTCCTGCTGGAGATGCTCAGTTTGGCCGTGTCTGTGGCACCACCCATTGGTACCCGTGTTAAGGTGCGCTGTCCTCTTGTAAGTTACCATCTCGGTTGGGCTGTGGTTCTGTGAGTGTCCTGCTGCCTGGTCACTTCTTTCTTGCTGGTTTTAGCGCGTCGATGGTCTTGACTGAGTCCGAGGCTATCACACTGAGCGCTGCAGAGCAGCCGTGTCCTGGTTCTGGCCCTCCATGTGTGTTGTCAGCTGGCTGTGGTCTTTGAAGAACAGCCCTCCCTCTGGAGAATTGGACTTACTTGTTCATTTATTTCGAGTATCACTGCAGGCTTAGAAATTCAGACTTGTAATCCATTACCATCATTGTACTTTCTGACCTTCAGACTGTCCCCCATTTGGCTGGCAGGAGCCCCTTGAGGCTGGCTACCCTGCTGTGTCCTTTTGACATAATGTCATTAGCTTCTGAGAATGTTTTTGTCCTGGCACAATAGATATTCCAGGATCTCCCTTTACTTTTCTTGCTTTGGACCTGGAATCCGCCCTTTTTTCTCCAAGAAGGCCTGGCTCATTAGTAGGAACTGGTCCATAGACACCAAGATTTTGGCACGGGTATGCTCACTGCCAATGGGCTGTCATTGCTTCTAGGCCCAGAGCTGCTCTGAAAGGACCTTTGCTAATGAAGTTCAGTTACATCCAGGTCAGCAAACTTAATTTATTTCAACTAGTGTTTACAAGCCACGTAGAAGGTAAAGAGATGGAAAAGATGCCTTCCGTGTTGTGACCAAGTTTACGTTTGAGCTGGGAGACACCCAAGTCGTGCTTCTCTACAGAGCAGGTCGTCAGGAGCATGACTGTAGTCACACAGAGAACAGGGAATTGTTCTCGTTTGGCTGGTTTTTTTTTTTTTTTTTTTTTTTTTTTTTTTTGGATAAAGAATAAGTCTGCTAGAACACACATGCACATCAGCTCCTTGATACTAGGAGTCTGTATCTAATTAATCTCACTGTCTCTGTGCCTTAGATTGTTCCCTCTAGGACTGTTTCTTTGGGTTCTTGTGCAGGTTACACGAGACAAGTAAATGTAAGAGCAGTGTCTGGTGATTTCTGGGTACTCAGCGTGGCAGGAGTACTGGTCCCTGCAGTTTCCTACCTCACGTCCACTCTTCACGTCCTCCAGCCCAGCAGAACTCAGTGTTGTTCAGTACAGTACCTGTAATAATGATAATTATTGACTTGCAAAATTACTGTTGGTAGAACTTGGTGAGCCTGGGCCAGGCGACGTGGGGGAAAACACAGCCTTCTCTAAATCCGCTCTGCCTGTGAAGCCAGTGGAGATAGAAATTGAAACACCGGAGCAAGTGAAAGCAAGGGAAAGGAGGTAAGATCAAGGCTGGCCTCTGGAGTCCTGTCACGTATGATCAGCAGCAGCTGCTGCGTGGTGACAACTTTGGAGAAACATGGAGGAGACCCGGGCTGGGTGTCAGGGTTGTCAGGACCTGGGTGAGGGAGCCCCTGGCTCCCCTCTGGGACCTGAAGGAGGAACCTTGTGTCCGGCCAGGCCAGGAGGCGTGCCTGGGGCCCCGCAGGTTGGCCATGTTTCACTTAATGTTTAGGACAGCAGGTGAATGAGGAGCTGGAGGGGTTAAGCAACATTTCAGGAGTCACTCAGCCGTGAGCAGGTGAGGCGAGATCTGAATCCCTCCCAGTCAGGCAGGCTCAACCCCCCCGCTTTTCCCACCACAGCCCCCACAGGACTACGGCAGCCTCCACCGTGATAGGGGACCCCCACTCCTTCCCAGGGCCCCTGGCAGCTCTGTGGCCTCCGTAGGCTTGGTGGTCTGGAGCGGATCTGCGGGTGCTAACTGGTTGCTCAGCCCCCCTGTGTGACGGGCAGGTTATTAGGCACGAAGTGGGGAGAAGCGGGAGTCATTCCAGCAGCATCAGGTTTTCGTCCGGATGCCTGGTGCACAGACCCGCAAGATCTTCCACCAGGACAGGGTCCTGCAAATGAGCGTGCTGACTTCTCAGAGGGAGGGGTGCTGAGGAGCGGAGGTCGGGTGCTCCGGGAAGACGTCCCGGAGGGTGGGACCTGAAGCACGTCCGCGAGGCGTGAAGGGTGCGGGTTGGGGGGCGGGCGGGCGGGGTGGGCTGTGTGCTAAGCCAGTTCGCTGGCGAGATGGAGCAGGTCTGGCTGAGCGGCACGGCCTGTGGGGTCCCGGGTCCCCACAGCCGAACAGCGTTGACGGGGTGGGGTCAGGCTTCAGTCTCCCACCTCTTCCTCGGATTTGTCCCCCGTGTTGCAGTGAAAAGCTGAAAATGGAATTTGAGATGCATCTTCGGAGGCTGATGAAACGTTTCAGTAAGGAGGTCCACGAAGACACGCACAAGGTAGGGGTCGGGAGGGAGAGTTGGGTTGTGTCCTCTTTGTCGTGAGTCCTGTGAGTTCTGGGGGGATGGTGGGACAGCCCTGGCGGCCTGCGTGTAGGGGGCAGTGTGCCCTGGACCCCGTGGAGAGTGAGGGAGGGAAGACAGTGGCGTCCTCTGACGGGCAGCAGGCGGCTAGAGAGAGCTCAGCGGTGGGACGGATGGAGGAGACCCCGCCCGCAGCGCCAGGGTTCCGTGGGCACTGCACCAGCCCTGCTTCTCTTATCTCTTGGTGTTGGAGGCAAAAGAAAGGGAAGGATGACCGTGATGCCAAGACTTGAAGCTTAAGCGAGGGAGGGGTGGGCCGTGGACTGAAGTAGGCAGGCTGTAAGCAGGTGGGAAGGGACCCACCTCGAGGGGAAATGATGTCAAAGCTGCATGTGAGGAGGGCAGACAGCCGAGGTCACTGCAGGAGGCTGGGGGAGAGGCTGGGCTCAGACGTGGGAACAGGTGGGGTCTGCAGTAGAGGGGGCTGGGCTCAGGCACAGCTGGGGGGTGCAGACAGCCTATCCCCCCACCGCCAACAGCAGCTCTCCCCCACTCTGTTCTCTCCTGATTTTTTTGAGCAAACCCCAGGCTTTGTAACATTTCATCCATAAATCCTTCAGGACGTATCTCTAAAAGCCAAGGCCTCTTAAGAAGAAAGAAGCCTGTAATTTGCAGCTCTGAGGTGTGAGTGTTTTTTTGAGGGGAGGAGAATGTGGGGAGAAGAGGGGGTGAAAGACAGAGTCTTGGGAAACGGCAGTGTTAGTGTGTTCACCTCTCGTATGTGGAAGTGACAGCAAATACTTCCTGTCCACGAACGGCCTTGAATTTGGTGGCAAAATTCCTCTGGTCCTCAGCCTTTTCCCTCTTCCCAGGTTCACCTTCTGTGTCTGCTGGCGAATGGCTTCTATCGGAACAGCATCTGCAACCAGCCCGACCTGCGCGCCATCGGCCTCTCCATCACCCCCGTGCGCTTCACCAGAGTGCCGCCTCAGGATGTGGACACGGGCTACCTGTCAAACCTGGTGAAATGGTAGGGCCTCCGCCTGTCTCGCGGAGCCTGGTGAGGGTTAGCGTCTCGGGCTGGGTGCAGGTCACTTGTCAGACCCTCCCTGAGGGGACCTTGTGCTGGGCTGTGGGCACGTGATCTCTGCCCAGGAAGAACTGCGGGCTGGTCGGGGAGACAGAGACCCGAGGTCACTGCCGTGGTGTGACACCTGTCCTGGAAGATGTGTGCTGGGCCCACGAGCCAGCGCTTACCTCAGCGGGGGCTGAGACCCTGGGTGGGGTCTGAGCTGGGTCTTCAGTGATGAGTTAGGGGTTAGCAGACAGGCCGGGAAGAGGGACTCCTGAGACCCCCTGCTCTGAGTTTTGGCTGTAGAAGATCAGAGTTCCTCTTGGCCGTGACCTCTGAGACCAGGGGACGCCTGCTTTCTCTCCAGGTTCATTGGAACATTTACAATTAACGAGGACCTTTCAACCAATGAACAAGATGACCTGCAGACGACATTGGAAAGGAGATTTGCTATTTACTCGGCAAAAAATGCTGAAGAACTGGTCCATGTGAGTGACTCCTCCCAGCAGCACTGTTTTCGTCGGTACTGTTAGCTAGTGGCGCCGCAGTCACGTCCCGGATACCGGTGCAGTTGTTAACGTGTGTTTCTGTACTCAGTTCTCATAAAAACAGGCACTGCAGCTCTGAGAAGCTAATTCGCTTTCTCAGGGTCGTTCAGGTGGTGAGCTCTGGAGTCAGGATTGGGACCAGCGTGTGAGCCACAAGTCTGCACTCTCACCTGTCTGTAACTCGGTGTCCGGGTGTGTTAAAGCACTTAATTTGGGGGTCAGGTGCCCTAGAGTTGTTTCCATCAACTATAGAAAACTTGTTTAAAGGTCCCAAGGAAATGTTCTTTCAAACTGGCTGCTGAAATCCTTTAGAAAGTGTCTCCTAACCTCCCAGGTTGGGCAGTGACACTGGTGGGCGGCCGTGCCGGGAGGAAGGCTCCGTCCTGTAAGAGTCAGGGTGAAGGGCTTATGTGCAGACAGGGTTTGTCACATGTTTAAAATGCCCTCGAGGAAGCCTCTGAACAAAGCAGGAGGAGGTAGAAATGCAGTTTATCCCTGGAAGATTCCTGCGACTGCATATCCTTGCATCTGCACCTCAGGTTCTGCTTGTTCAGGGAAAGAGAGGCTTTTTTATCTCTAAAGGCCAGCCGCCTGGCATCTTTGCTTCTCTTCTGATTTGACTTGAGAAGTCGGATACAGCCGGCCCTGCCGGTGACTGTGCTGTCGGACCCACCCGGAGAAAAGTAGTATTTCAGTGTTGTCCTCCCAGACCCGCTCCTCTGCGTCTGTGCGCATATATGTTTGACTTATTTGTGAGGTTTTATTAAACAACAAAAAAAGTTTTTTTTTAAAGTGAACAATTCAGTGACTTTTGGTGCATTTATAGTGTGTGCAACCACCACTTCTATTTTCAAAACATTTTTACTCCCCCAGAAGAAAACCCCGTACCTGTTAAAGTTATTCCCCACTCGACCTCCTCCTCCCACCCCAGGTGTCTGCGTTCTGTCTCCATGGAGCTGCATGCTCTGGATGTTCATATAAAGGAAATCACACAGCACAGCTGGCTCTTCTGATCTGCAGGTCCCATGTTCGAGGATTCAGCCGACTGCCAGGCGGACGTCCGCCCGCGGTTGGCTGCATCCGCAGATGCAGGGCGTGCGGGCTGGAGGGCCAGCTGAAAGCTGCCGTTCTGTAGAAGGGGCTGCAGCCTCTGGATTTTGGCATCCCCAGCAGAGGGACAGTGCACGTGACCTCTTGTGTCTGGCTTCTCTCTCAGCATGTTTTAAAGTTCTGTTCACGTTTGCAGCCTGTGTCAGGACCTCATTCCCTTTGTGGCTGAATGCTACGCCGTCGTCGGGATGGACCACACTCCTTTTACCCGTTCACCTGGATGGGCATCTAGGCGGGTTTCCGCTCTTTGAGTGCTGTGAAAAGCACTGCCGTAAACGTGTGTGAACACCTATTCATTTGGGTACTTGTTTTGAGTTCTTTTGGGTACTTACCTAGCAGTAGAGTTGCCAGCTCCTGTGGCGACTCTGTTTCACTTTTTGAGGAGCTGCCAGGCTGTTTTCTGCAGCAGCTGCACCATCTTACATTCCCACCAGCAATGTACAAGGGTTCCAGTTTCTCCAGGTCCTCACTGGTTATTTTCCCTGGTTTTTTTTTTTTTTTTTTTGGATCATAGTCATCCTGACAGGTAGGAAGTGGTATCTCATTATCTCGTGGTGTTTTTGATCTGCATTTCCCTGATGACTCACGATGGTCAGCATCTTTTCATGTGCCTGTTGGCCGTTTGTTTATCTTTGGGAAAATGTCTGTTTGAGTCCTTTGCCTATTTTTTTAAATAGATTCTCTGTCTGAGTTGTAAGGGTTCCTTACGTATTTTGGATACTAGACACCTGTCAGATACATGCTTTGCAAATATTTTCTTCCATTCTATAGGTTGTCTTTTTACTTTTGTGATAAAGTCCTTTGATGCACAAGTGTTTTAACTTTGACAGGATTCAGTTTTCTGTTTTTCTTGTGTTCCTTGTCATACCAGGAATTCTTTGCCAAGTCTAAGATCGTGAATATTTCCTCCTGTATTTGCTTCTGCGAGTTTTATAGTTTTAGCTCTTGCATTTAAGGTTTTCCTCCATGTTGAGTTAATGTTTTTATGTGATGTAAGGTAGGTGCTCAGCTTCATCCTTGCTGCATGCAGGTATCCACTTGTCCCAGCACCATTTGTTGAGACTAGTCTTTCAACTATTCATTGTACTGTATTATTTTCATAATTTGTTGAAAAGTCAAGTTTTTAACGGGGATGAGCGGTCTTGGCACACGTCAGAAATCACTTGGCCGTAGACTCTTGGGTTACTTTCCGGGCCCTCTGTTCTGTTCCGTTGGTCTTCATACCTGTCCTACGCCAGTACCACACTGTTCTGATTACTGTGAATCTAGTAAGTTTTGAAATCCGGCAGCGCAAGTACAGCTTCATAATGCTGTTTGGCTGCTGGAGGCCCCGTGCAGTTTCGTGTGAATTTGACCGTCTGCTTTTCCATTTCTGAAAAGAAGGCCACTGGAATTTTGATAGGGGTTGCACTGAACTTGCAGATTGATTTGGGTAGCATTGCCATCTGGTCAGTATTATGTCTTCCAGTCCATAAACATGGCTTTCCTTCTGTTTGCTTTTTCAGTGTCTTTCAGTTGTATTTTGCAGTTTCCAGTGGACACGTCTTTCATCTCCCTGGTTGAGCTTTTTCCTAGGTATTTTGTTCTTTTTGATGCTACTGTAAGTGGTGCTGTTTCCTTTCCTGACTGTTCATGGAAGGTGTATAGAAAGACAGCTGATTGTGTTGATCTGATACCTTGAAACTTTGCTGAATTCATTTAGCAGTTTTTTGTGCATTCTTTGGGATTTTCTATGTATCAGATCTTGACATCTGTGAATACAGTTTGTTTTACTTTTTCTTTTCCAGCTTGGATGCCTTTTGTTTCTTGCTCAATTTCTTGCCCAATTTCTCAGTCTAGTGCTTCCAGTCCAGTGCAGAATAGCAGTGCAGAAGCGTGCATCCTTGCAGAAGTGTCCATCCTTGTTAGAACCATGCATCCTTGTTAGAAGCACGCATCCTTGTCGTGCATCCTTGCAGAAGCATGCATCTTTGTTAGAAGCGTGCATCCTTGCAGAAGTGTCCATCCTTGTTAGAAGCATGCATCCTTGCAGAAGCGTGCATACTTGCAGAAGCATGCATCCTTGTTACAAGCATGCATCCTTGCAGAAGCGTGCATCCTTGTTAGAAGCGTGCATCCTTGCAGAAGCGCATCCCTGCAGAAGCATGCATCCTTGCAGAAGCGTGCATCCTTGCAGAAGCGTGCATCCTTGTTAGAAGCATACATCCTTGCAGAAGCGTGCATCCTTGCAGAAGCGTGCATCCTTGTTAGAAGCGTGCATCCTTGCAGAAGCGTGCATCCTTGTTAGAAGCGTGCATCCTTGCAGAAGCGTGCATCCTTGTTAGAAGCGTGCATCCTTGCAGAAGCGCATTCTTGGAGAAGCGTGCATCCTTGTCCAGTTCTTGATCTGGGGGGAAGCTTTTCACTCTTCCACCACTGAGCAGCTCGGTAGCTGTGGGTTTGCACAGATGCTCTTTCTCATGTTGAAGAAGTTCCCGTCCATATGTCTAGTTTCCTGAGTGTGCTTTTATCATAGAAATGTGTGTCGGGTTCTGTGAAATGGTTTTTCTATGTCAACTGAGATGATCATGTGGTTCTTCCCTTCATTCTGTTAATATACTGCATTGCACTGATGGATTTTTCCACTTATTCAGCTATAATTGAAGTACAGTTGATTTACAGTGTTGTGTTAGTATCAGGTGTACAGCACAGTGACACTGTATGTTTGCAGATTATGCTGTTACAGGCCATCACAAGACGATGGGTATAATCCCGTGCTGCGCAGTAAATCCTCGTCGTTTCTCTGTGTTATGCATAGTGATTTGTATCCATTAGTCCCACACCCTGACTTGTCCCCGCCCCCTTCCCACTACCTCTTCGTAAACATAGATTTATTTTCTGTGTCTGTGAGTCTTTCTGTTTTGCATGTACTTTTTTTTTAGGTTCCACACATAAGTGGCATCGTACAGTATTTGTCTTTGTCTGTCCTATTTCACTGAACGTGACAGTCTCCAGGCCCGTGCCTGTTGCTGCACACGGCCGCACTTCGCTCTCCTTCGTGGCTGGGCGAGAGCCCCCGTGTCTGCGCCACGGCTTCTTGGTGCAGCCTCTGTGACGGGGAGCGGGGCTCCCTCCGTGGCTTGGCTGTTGGGGATAGTGCTGCTGTGATCATTAGGACGCACGCGTCTTTTTGAATTAGAGTGTTTGTTTTTTTCCAGATATATCCAGAATTGCTGGATCACATATGATAAAATTCTGTTTTCAGTTTTTTAAGGAACCTCCATACTTGTTTCCATAGTGGGTTCACCAATTTACATTGCCATCAGCAGTGTATGAGGGTCCCCTTTTCTCCACATCCTATCAAACATTTGTTACATGTAGACTTTTTAAGGACAGCCATTCTGACAGGTGTGAGGTGAGGCCTCACTGTGGTTTTAATTTGCATTCCCCTAATAATTAGCAGTGTTGAGTATCTTTTCAGGTGCCTCTTAGCCATCTGTATGTCTTTGAAAAAAAATGTCTTTTAAGGTCTTCTGCACATTTTTTTGATTGGGTTGTTTGGTTTTTTGATATTGAGTTGTGTGAACTGTTTGTATATTTTGGAAGTTGATCCCTTGTCAGTCTCATCATTTGCAAATATTTTCTCCCATTCAGTAGACTGTGTTTTTGTTTATGGTTTCCTTTACTGTGCAAAAGCTTGTAAGTTCAATTAGTTCCTGTTTATTTCTGCCTTAGGAGACGGAGCCAAGGAAATATTGCTGTGATGTACATCCGCGTGCTCTGCCTGTGTTCTCTTCCGACTTTTGTGGTTTCAGGACTTATGTTTAGGTCTCTAACCCATTTTGAGTTTTTGTATATGGTATGAGAAAATGTTTTAATTCCATTCTTTCACACGTGGCTGTCCAGTTTTTCCACCACCACTTGTTGAAGAGGCTGTCTTTTCTCCACTGTATATTCTTTCCTACTTGGTCATAAGATTAGTTGACTGTAGGTATGTGGGTTTATTTCTGGGCTCTCAACAACATGGAATAGTTCAAATTCTTAATTCTCTTCTGAGAATAAGCAGGTTATTCTTTTTCATTATAGATATTTTTACTGATTCTCCGGGCCTTGCACCTCCCTACCCGACTGGTACTGTCTCTACAGCCAATTCCCCTGAAGTTACCAGCAGCGAAGGTGAGGTTCTTGGGGCTTCCAGAAGAAGGGGTAAGTTGGTCACGGAGGAGTGAGAAATTATCAGACCTAAACAGTCTGGGCATTAGATTGTTGTTAGTGGTCGGTCTTCACGGAGCAGGTTCCCTTGGGCCTGCCTCGCACGGGCCGGGTCGGGTAGACTGGGCGCACAAGTGGGTGTCCAGCATCCTGGGCTTTGCCTGTGCAGTTGGCCTGGGAGAGTCTGGGCTCCTCGGTGTCTGGTTTCTGTTCTATGAAACAGTGGAATAAAAAGGCACCTGTCCTGTTTGGTGGTGTGGAGTGAGGGAGGTGAGGGCTCTGAGCTCTGCCGTCTTCTAAGACGGAGGCTGAACACGTGCTCCCTGGGATGCTGGTGTCTGAAACTTGATGGTTCAGAGGTCAGGTTTAGTAATTTCTGAGTTCTCACTACTCCAGCTTTATCAAGTCCACCAGTACTTGTCTGCAGACTGCCTTACTGCAGGGTGGGTGTTACTGCTCAGGACCCTGGGACTCAGGTTGCGTAACTGACCCAAATCACGTAGCAAATGAGAAGCAGAAGTGGAGTCTGGGCCCAGGTGTGTGTTTGCTCACCTTGTGCTGCACCTCGGAGTGAGAGGAGCGCGGCTGTGGCCTTGGCCTGGGGCGCTGCAGATCCGAGCGAGTTCTCTCCCACAGCCCTGGAGGGGTCCGGCCCGTCAGCCTGAGCCGGGGGCGTCTCACCTCCACTGGCTCTCCAGCCAGGGCTCAGCCCTGTTGTATCATTAACAAAAAAGAAAACAGAAAAATTTTCTTCTCTGTTTAAGGGAAAGAAACCTTCCAAGGAGAGGGCCGCGGAGGGGCCGGGAGCCTCCTCAGAAACATACAGCCACGTTCCAGGAAGGCAAACCAAAGCCACAAGCAGCAGAGGAAGCAGACAAGAGGACGCCCCTCCCAGGGGCCACGGCAGTCCGCGCGCCCGGGGGTCTGCAGCCGGGCAGAAGCGGGGCGCGCCCTCCGCCAGCGAGGAGAGGCCCCCGAGGCGTTCGCGGGGCCGGAAGCGGCGGGTGGCCTCCAGGGTGTCTTACAAGGAGGAGAGCGGGAGCGGTGGGGCCAGCAGCAGCTCTGACTTCGAGCTCTCCAGCGGGGACAGCCTGCTGCTCTCCGACGAGGACTCCGAGCCCAGCCGCCCGAGGCCAAGGAGGGCCCCGGCGCCTCCGAGGACAGAGCGGGGCTCCAGGAGGGACGTCAGGAGGGACTCCGAGCCCCCGCGGGGAAGCCGCCCGAAGCCCTCGGGCTCCCCAGCAGCGTCTGCGAGTGCGTCGGGCAGGAAGAGAGGGAAAGGCAAGAAGGCCAGCCCCAGAGAGGAGGCGGCCGGTGTGGACCAGTGGCTGGAGGTGTTCTGTGAGCGGGAGGACAAGTGGGTGTGTGTGGACTGTGTGCACGGGGTGGTGGGCCAGCCTCTGACCTGTTACCAGTATGCCAGCAAGCCCGTGACCTACGTCGTGGGCATCGACGGCGATGGCTGGGTACGCGACGTCACCCAGCGGTATGACCCCGCCTGGCTGACAGCCACCCGCAGGTGCCGGGTCGACGCAGCCTGGTGGGCTGAGGCCCTGAGGCCCTACCGGAGCCCGCTGGCCGAGAGGGAGCAGAAGGAGGACATGGAGGTGAGGCCCGGGCTCGGGGGGTTGCGGTCGTCCCAGTGTGCAGACCACTCAGTGTGTGATCTCGGTCAGTGACCCCAGCAGCAGGATGGAGCTGCGAGGGCAGTTGCCTTCATTCCACCAGTTGAACGCACAGGATCTGAGAGATGAGCTGACCTGGCACTGAACCCGGGTTGGTCTGGCTTCGCAGCCCGTGTGCTTTCAGTTATTGCCCGGTTATTAATTGGAGCTCTCTGTGAGTCAGCTCGGTCGTCCCGAGTGGAAGAGGAGAATGCTCACCGGTGTCATCGTCCCCTTCTCTGCACGCACGCTCGTCAGTGCACACGCAGAACACTCCGCTCCTGGGGTGGCTCGGGCTGAGACATGTCCTGTCTGTCGAGGGCACACGAGGTCGCCCTCCGATGCAGCAGTGGTCCTTTGGTCCTGGGACAGCCGCTGGCCTGGCTGAGGTGTGGGCTGGAGCCCCTATGCAGGCCCAACTTGCCGCGGGATTATTCCTGGTGCCTGGGGTGGGGAGCCGTCCTTGTTGGGTGCACTTCACCCCACAGGCGAGCTCCCTCTGGGGTGTGACTTAGGGACGCGGGGTCACAGGCCCCGTGCAGAGGGTATCCTGACTGACCAAGCTCAGGGACCAATCGTGGAAGCTGGCCACGCGGGCTGGTCCTCGCCCGTCTGTCAGGATCTGAAGAGATGCTGAGGGGAGGGTTAGGTCAGAGGGGTTGCCCACCAGAGTTCAGAGCCCTTGAGCAGCCGAGAGAACGGATCTTTGCCATAGTGTACTGAGTGTCGTGCGGTGGCAGGATTGTGGTGGCACTGGAGGGGGGCTCCCGAGGACGGGTCTGCCCCAGCCGGCTGAGGTGTCCAGGGGCGAGGGATGGCTTTCCACGTCGCCTGCAGAATTGTTCGACTCTGCAGAGCTGTGGGTCAGCGGGCACCCTGGAAGCCACACTGGCTGTTACCAACCGAGCTGAGGGTCACCCCCCAGGCCTCCTTCCCCTTTGAGCAATGTGCTTGATGTGGCCTCTCTGGCCTTTGCAGTTTCAGGCCAAGCACCTGGACCAGCCTTTGCCCACCGTCATTGGCACGTATAAGAACCACCCTCTGTACGCCCTGAAGAGGCATCTCCTGAAGTATGAGGCCATCTACCCCGAGACGGCTGCCATCCTTGGGTACTGTCGCGGCGAAGCCGTCTACTCCAGGTGCGGGGTGGCCGGGGTGCGCAGCCTGCCCTGGGCTGGGGGTGTGCAGGGGAGATGAAGGCTTGAAAATCAATGTGACAGTGGTTAAAAGATCAGTAGGGGGAAAATTATAGGGCAAAAGAACAGGACAGATAAGGTTTATATAGGGCATTGGAGAACATGCCCCCAAAATAAAAACACACGGAAGGAAGGAATCAAGGATTGATAATGAAAATTAAAATAAGTAGATATTTTAACGGGACCGGAGTTCCAGTTTGGGAAGGTGAAAGCATTCTGGAGAAGGTGGAGGTGATGGCCGCACAGCAGTGTGCGCGTGCTTAGTGCCACTGACCTGCACGCTTGGAAATGGCTACGGTGGTGAGCTTTACGTTACACGTGTTTTGCCCACAGTAAAAAGAAACCGAAGAAGTGGGTAGAGAATAAGCCTTGAAAAGAGTGTAAAATACATACAAGATAGAAACAAAATATTTTAACAATATAAACTTAATAAAAATTGACAATAGAAGCAGAAATTAAAGAAATAGCAAAAGAAAGAAAACAAAAGAAGTGATTTGTAGAAACAGTGACATGCAAGACCAAAACCCAGAGGACATTCTCAGTAGGTGGGAAAAGGAGAACAAAGGAAGCCTAGGGAACCTCACGGGAGAGGTGGCTGGCGTCCCCTGCCCGGGGCTGCGCCCTGCGCGTGGCCCCGACCCCCGGTCCGGGTCTGGGCGGGAGCTGTGTGTCCCTGTCTGGCCCGGGGCCGGCCGTCTCAGTGCAGGTGACACGGCCCAGGCTTCCTCACGTGGTGGACGGGGTACCTGCGTGGGGAACACCCAAGAGGAGGACCTTTTTTTAATGTAGTAAAATACACAGAACAAAGTGTACAGTTTAACCATTTTCCAGGGGAGCACATTCACGCTGCTGTGCCACCATCCCCACCGTCTCCAGAACTTTTCCATCTTCCTCCGAACTGTCCCCATTAAACCCTCACTCCCCACCCCACGCCCCAGCCCCATCCTGCCCTCTACGCGTGTGAAGCTCACTGCTCCGGGCACCTCGTGGGCGGGGGCCCTGCGCTGTGCCTCTGGCCTCCGCGGTGGGCGCTGTGCGCTTCCCCTTGTGGCTGCTGTGGACGGTGCACAGACATCTCTCTGAGACTGTGCTTTCAGGTCTTTTGATACATGCTCAGAAGTAGGATTTCTGGATCACGTGGTAATGGTTTAACTTGGTGGAGAGCCGACGTGCTGTTCTCCGCAGCAGCTGCGCATGTTCCCCTCCCCCAGCAGAGCGCAAGGGTTCCGGTGTCCACGTCCTCACCAACACTCGTCCTCTGTTTCCTTGATAAGCGCGTCCTAATGGGTGTGAAGCGGTCAGGAGCTGACCTTTACTGTGAAAGGGCTGCCGTGTCCACCTCCTCTGTGCTCCTCAGGAGCGTCACACGATGCCCACCTGCTTGCCCGCTGCCCTCCCCACTCCTGCCTGAGGACCGTGACCTTGGGGCGGGGACTGCCCCGCAGGGTGAGCGGGTGGAGCCCTCACTCCGGCAGGAATGCCCCTCAGCTCCCGAAACTGTCTGGTCCCCAGCACCCTCGTGAGGCAGGGAGGCAGCACTCCTGTCCCTGCTGGACGGAGAGGGACACGGGGCTCAGGAAGGGAGGGTGACGTGGACGGGGTCACGCCGCTGGGAAGTGGCGCGGAGGGGTCGTGCCCGCGCCCGCGGTGCTGTGCTGGCCATCAGCCTCAGGCTCGGGGGAGGCGGTAGGAAGGGACCGGATTTCCGCGCCTTGCTCCTAGAGCCCTGGGGAAGGGCTGGCTCGCTGACCGGTCTCCGCAGGAAGCAGGAGCTTGTGGGAGGTGCAGCTCTGAGCTCTGGAGGGAGAGAGATGCCAGAGGGGCCCAGTGTCACGGGCTGCCAGGCCCAGCAGTTCCGTGTGCACGAGTCCTGGTCCGTGTAGTTTGTTAGTGTCCACGTCGTCGTTCTCAGGGCTCCCCACCCCTTCTGTGGTCACCCATCTGTCCCTGGTGTGCAGCCGACCAGACCCTTGGGTAGTGGGAGGTGCGCCTGCGCTGCTGGGCCCTCGGCTCGCCCCTGTGGGCTGCTTGGGGCCTCCCCGTGGTGGGGGGGTGGGCTGTGTGGCCTGACGCAGGTCCCTGATGGTCTGGGAGAGGACCCAGGGCCATGCTCGCCCCTCCACTGTGGGCTCCGGTGCACGTGGTGTTTCATGCAGGGGTGTGAACTCTGTCTCCTGTCTCCCGTGGGCCCCTGTAGGGACTGCGTGCACACCCTGCACTCCAGGGACACGTGGCTGAAACAGGCAAGAGTGGTGCGGCTTGGAGAGGTGCCTTACAAGGTAAGCAGGGGCGAGGGCTGCCACGCGCAGGTGACGTAAGTCTTTAACGAGGACTTTGCAAGAGGGGCCCTTCCAGAGCACACGGGAAATCGAGGCCAAAAAGCAGCCCCGAGGCCCCTGGTGTGTGCCCGAGGCTCGGTAGGTCAGAGCTGTGCTCCCAGTTGCTCTAAGGCCAGCGCCCTGCTTTGCGTGGACACGCTCGCCTGCGGTCCTGCCCTGTTTCGCAGGTGCACGGTCTCTGCTGAGTCTCAGGGGTTGGCGTGACGGTGCCCGTTTTACAGATGAGGAACCGGGAGCCCAGATGGGAGGTGGCTTGTCCAAGGCCTGAGCTAGGGAAGCGGCCGCGCACAGCCCGGGGTCCCTGCCCCGACCCCGCTTGCCTCTGTGCACTTGCTGCCACGCAGGCCGCTCAGCTGCCCGGAGACGTGGGGACTCAGCATAGACCCACACAGGCTGTCACCGGATGCGCGGCCTGGGTCAGCCAGGGGAGGGCAGTGGCCGGTCAGGGGACAGAATCACTTTTCTCTATCAGACCCCTGAGGGGGGCGCTGTGGGTTGTGGGGCCTGGGGAGCTGGTGCGACCGGAAGGGCCTCCGCTTGGGGGGAGGCGCTGAGGCGCGGGGAGCAGGCGCGGGTGCTGCGTGGGTCTCCTCGCTCTGCAGTAGACTGACGGAAACTTCCTGTAGGCCACAGACTTAACATTTTTTGGCAGCCAGATTAAAAACTTGAAAAGAGGTAGAATTTTAACATACTTGAAAGTATCCAAATACATCTAAAATAGTTGTTTTAACGTAATATTTTGAAATGCTAATGAGGTATTTTACATTCACTTTCTGTTTCTTCTTAAGACTTTGAAATCTGGCGTGTTTCACTTCCCACGCGTCTCGGTTCATTCTAGCCACGTTTCAGACGTGGAGTGGCCACGTGTGCCCGGCGCGGGCGGTGTCAGCGCAGGTGCAGAACAGCCCCAGGCGGCAGGGCTCCCCCATGTTCTGACTCCCGCTGTCCCGCATCCTCACCTCTTGCTTGGGTCACAGCCGCCTTCCAGCCTCTGGCCCAGCCTCTGGCCCAGCCCCAGCCCAGCCCCCGCATCACAGTTCGGGTCTCTCTGAAACACAGAGCCCCGGGTGGCGCTCCCTCCCCGTGTGGCCCGCCCTCATGGCGCGGAGGCCGTGGTGCCCTGGTGCCCTGGTGCCCACCTCCTCTCTGGCCACACTTCCGCCTGCAGCCGGACGACTTCAGGGCCCCCAGATACTTGTGTTCTCGCACTTCCACGCCCCCACTGCCCCCACTGCCCCCAAGCCGCCCGCTCCCGTTCAGATGCAGCTCGGCTGTGGCGTGTTCCTGAGCAGCCTGCGTTGACCTCGCCCTCCTCGGGCCTGGCGGGGGGGGTCCCGTTCCACCCCGGCCTCCCCATGCCGGCGTCGTCTTCTGAGTCTTCCAAGGAGGACAAAGACTACCTTCTCTGCCCCCAGTGACTGGTGTCGTGAGCGGTCACCTCTGGCCGGATGCTTCCTCAGAGAGGGCCTGTCCGCCCCGGGGTGACGGCACGGGTACCCTGGGCCTGCGGCAGGAACGCTCGCAGGTCATCCCCACCTGGGACCGCGCTGGTGGGGCTCTTGCTCCTTAACAGTTTTTATACTTTTGAAGGGTTGTAGAAAAGAGAAGGAACACGGGACGGGCTGTCTGCGACCCGTGGCAGAGGCGGTTCGCTGACGCCCCCTCCACTCTTCACCCCTCGCCCGGCTGGGGCTCTAGTGTTGGCCACTGGGTGTCTGCAGGGAGCGGGTGGGGGGTCCCAAGCTGGCAGCGCCTTCGGGAATGCATGTTGCAGCAGTCCTGGGGGTTAAATCCTGGCCCCGTCACTCTCTGGCCACGGGGTTGTCTCTGAGTCCCAGTCTCCCATCAGTGATGGATGCAGAACACAGCACAGCCGCTCAGTGCCCAGGCTCCAGCCTCTCAGGCCATGTGACTGTAGGTGAATTGTTGCCACCTCCAAGGCTGCTCACCTGTAAAATGAAGGTGAAAACAGAGCCTACGTCCTGGGCTTGTTGAAAAAGTGAATTAATACACAGAAGCACTGGGAACAGTGCCTGGTGGGTGGTACGTGCTCAGGAGATGGCCGCCTCTGGTGACCGTGGCCTTGCCCCCGATGCAGATGGTAAAGGGCTACTCTAACCGGGCCCGGAGAGCCCGCCTGGCGGAGCCGCAGCTGCAGGACCAGAATGACCTGGGCCTATTTGGCCGCTGGCAGACAGAGGAGTACCAGCCGCCCGTGGCTGTGGACGGGAAGGTGAGGGCCGCGCTCGGGGGGTCGGGACGGGCCGCTTCCCCCTGCAGCTGGCCAGACGCAGTGTGCCCCCCGCAGGTGCCCCGGAACGAGTTTGGGAACGTGTACCTCTTCCTGCCCAGCATGATGCCTGTCGGCTGCATCCAGCTCAACCTGCCCAACCTGCACCGCGTGGCCCGCAAGCTGGGCATCGACTGCGCCCAGGCCGTCACGGGCTTCGACTTCCACAAAGGCTACTCCCACCCCATGTGCGTGAGGGGCCGTCCGTCCGTGGAGGCCGGGAGGAGGGCGTGGGGAGGGAGTAAGGGCAGGAGGTGGGTGTGGGGCTGGTGGGGGGCGAGGCCCCGTGGCCGTTACCTTCCAGGTTTTACTCTGGATTTGCAAAATCAGCCTTAACCCTCAATGGTTTACTTTTACACCTTTACTCTGGCTTCCATGCAGAAGCTGCAAAACCAGTGAAACCCTAAGGTGACCAAACAGGGCCATCATCCTTCCTGGTTGGTGACCTCTGCCCTACCCTGTGGTGGCGGCGGGGAGGGGCTGGGGAAGAGGACGCAGCCCCCGTGCCCACAGGCCTGCCTTCTGCGTGAGCGATGTCTGCCAGCGGCCGGGATTGTGGACCGGCTGAGCCAGGAAGCCCTTCAGGGCCCTGAGTGCTCTGGAGTGGCCCTCTGTCCCCTGCAGAGGGAGGCGTGCAGGCCAGGGCAGGCACAGGAAGACCATCCATTGTTGATCCCGCAGAACTGATGGCTACATCGTCTGTGAGGAATACAGAGACGTGCTGCTGACTGCCTGGGAGAACGAGCAGGCGCTCATGGAGAAGAAGGAGAAGGAGGTGAGGGGAGGGCCCGGGGGGCAGGAGGGCCTGCGTGCCCGGCACTTGTTCCGGCTCTGGCTTCTGGATGAACAGCGTCCTTGCCCCCCCAATCCCTGTCACTGCCCAGGGTACCTGGATCCGGGCTCCAGGCCTGCAGCCCCTGCACAACCTCTGCCTCTGAAAGGGACTCGCCCGAGGTCCTGGTTGCACGTCACCGGTCCCCTGCACAGTTTGAGAATTGGTGACGGTTAACAGGAGGTTTTTGTTTTTGGTGCCGTCATGTGTATCACTGTGTGCGTCGCCCATTTAAGAACAGACTGTGGGTGAGAAACTCAGCCAGGAGCGTCACCTGTGTCACCTGTGTTCCTGAGAGGCCGGGGTCACCATGCTGCGTTCTGTTTGCAGAAAAGGGAGAAGCGGGCGCTGGGGAACTGGAAGCTGCTGGTCAGAGGGCTGCTCATCAGGGAGCGGCTGCGGCTTCGCTACGGGGCCCAGGTCAGTGTGGTCCTCGAGGGGAGGACAGGCCGGTTCTGCCCAGATGTTGAGTCACAGCTGTTTGGACGCCCCATACCTGAGTCCTTTCTGTGTGGGGACCGGTATTCCTGGAGGCCCAGCCCCACGCCGTCCGCACGAGAGGGGCTGCTGCGGGTCAGGTCTGGTGCTGAGTGCCCGCTGGCGGGACAGCTGCCCTGCTCTCCCGGCCTCGTGCTCCCAGTGCGGTGACCACCCCCAGGCCCGCAAGTGCTCTCTCCCAGCACCCACGGCCCCAGACACAGCGGTGTGGTCGGTCGTGGGGCAGAGACGCAGGGACGTGCTCTGGGAGCAGCCCCCTCCCCACCTCACGGCCACCTCCTGGCCTTGCAAAACCGCCTGTGTTTTGCTGCCCCTGCAGGGCCCCCTGGTGGCCCCTCACCTGGCTTTATGTTCCCACCGGCTCCTCCCCCCACAGTGCTTTCTTCCTTGGCCTCCCAGCCCCTCCCGGCCTCTGGGGGCTCCTCAGAGCGCCGGGCACTTTTGCTCAGAAACACAGTAATAAACGCAAGGCGCAAGGGCAGTGGCCACCTGGACTGGCCGTAGCTCCTTGGGGCCGTTTCCTGCCTCACACTGTTGTGTCCGTCCCAGCACTGAGCCCACACAGGCGCCCCAGGACCTCTGGGGGAGCCCTGTCCTCCGGGTCAGGGTGCTGCTGACCCCCACTGTCCCCACCCCCCAGAGCGCGGCAGCGGCGCCCCACGCGGACGCGGGAGGTGGGCTCTCGTCAGACGAGGAGGAGGGGACCAGCTCTCAGGCGGAAGCAGCCAGGATCCTGGCGGCCTCGTGGCCCCAGAACCGAGAGGCTGAGGAGGAGCGGAAGGGGAGGCGCCTCAGGAAGAGCAGCAGGGAGAAGAAGGAGGCCGAGTCCCACCTGTTCCCATTTGAGAAGCTGTGATGTGAGTGGTCGCCTCGGTGGCTCGGCCGTGGGGACGCCAGGCCCTGGGGGCCGTGGCTCCTCGGCTGCGAAGGCACAGAAGCGGCGGGCGAGAGGGCACAGCAGGTCCACCGGTGCTGCTGCGGGCCCGGCCCTGCCTGGCCGCCACCACACCCCGTGCTGTGAGCGGATGCTTCCCCGGGAGGCTCTCCTGCCACCTCGACCTCGTTCTTCCGTAGTGGGGACGGTGCCCTCAGGAAGGCGCCAGACCAAGCCGGCGGTAATAGGCGCTCCGTGTGTCCGACACGCGCCCTCGGCCCCGGGTTCCCTCCGTCAGGTCCCTGCTGCTGCCCCCCCGTGCGTGGGGAGCATGCAGGCCAGTGCGCCTCATCTTGGGCGACAAGCTGCTTCTCCAAGTAACATTCTGTGGTGGCAGAAGACTAACAAAGAGCTAAAATCAGGAAGGAAAAGGAAAAACAGAGTTAAACGTTAGGAGTGGATCGGCGTTCAACTAGATTTTATTCATTCCTGGATACGTTTATAAAGCTCTATGCACTGTAGATATTTACAAGAACTTTTGTAACATTTTGAGGAAAAAAATAAAGGATTTATCTAAATAGGCTTGGCTTTACATTTTCTTTCAGATTTTATGTCATCTCAGAGCGTCCAGTGACAGCGATGGGCGTGCACGTCGAGACTACATTAAAGACCAGGTTCGGTTTTCCCGTAGGCTGGAGACTTACCGTTACACGCTTGGCTTTTTTTTTTCTTTTTTTTTTTTTTGGTCTGTTTAATCCAGGAGATGTTACTTAGTCTTTGATAGGAGCCATTAAAAATTCAATCTAGTTTTATCCAAGGCAAACAAAACACTTGGGGTGTGACTCATACGGGGCAGGAATTGGCAGGAAGCCTTTTGTTGTGAAACAAACTGGGGTTGCCATGGAAACCACTGGGCCTGGCACTTCCTGCACCAGAGCTGGCGCTCACCCTCCTGGAGGTGAGCGGCTTACTTTCTGGGAATCGAGTCAGGGGCATTACCCTGTCTCTGCAGAAACAACTTGTTATTCAGACCAGTGTCAGCTCCCTGGAGGCACTATGGAAATGGAATGAAACCTCAGGTTTTGAGAAGTTACCACTCACCTGCTTCAAATCTGGCAATAAGTAAAAAGAACTCATTTCTGGGTGCAGAGTGGACAGTTCGCAGCAGTCCACTGCTTCAGAACAAGAGGCAGAAAGAATGCAAAGCTAACGCGCAGCAGGTGCCAGGCAATCCTCACCACCACACTGGAGATAGAGAGGCACTGTCCCCAGTCGCAGACGAGAATGCCGAGGCAAGGAACACCAGCTTGCCCAGTGTCACACAGCCAGTCAGTGCAGACCTGGGACCACAGCGCAGGTGTGTCCAGCCCGAAGCCCACGATGCCTCTGCACTGGGTCCCACCGGCTCCCTCCCCGTCTCCTAGCACATCCTGCCGACAGAGAAGTGTGAGCCCCTCACTCTAAGGCCACACAAAACAAAGGAGTTCTAAGTACTAGGAATACTGACTTGCATTTTAAAAAAAAATTGAAACCTATTTTAACCACTAAAAGCAATTTGGAACCGAGTTTTAAAAGTTCAGTAGGATTCTTAATAAATTCTATGGCTGAATTCTTTAAGATAGAAATTTCAGCGAGACTGCAAAAAAGGATAATGGCAAATCCCTTTATCAAAAGATGTTTAGAAATTTATTTTGAATTTTTATCAAAAATACTAAGAATACAAGTTTCATGATGATTTTTGAAAGGCTTGAAATATTAACATTATTTTGTTCTTTGAGGATACTTGAAATTGGCAGTAATTTAAAATCTGTACTAGAAAAAAAATCACACAAACATAAGGATTTTGTATTTTGCCATCAAAGCATCTTTAAGAGTTGAGAGATTAGATGAAACTGCTCATGTAACAAGGAATAGTGAATACAATTTCAGTCCTTAAACCCAGATAGCTCATACCTGGGGCTGGCTGTTTTGAACACAAAAAATTTCAATTTATACCGCAAATACCCCAGGACAAGAGAGATTGCTAATCTCTAGTTTCAGAAGTTCCGAGCCCAGTTCAACTACCAAATACTTATTCATGAAGCAGCCGCTCCCAGCAAGGCACAACTGGTTCCTACAGCAAAAACACGAAGGGCGTACAAAGAATCTTTGACGACATCAAGGTTACAACATACTGTGTCTTTCAAACGGTGTGAGAGGAGTTGGGACACTTAGAAACCACGCGAATTACGCGTGGATAGACTTGACTTAGAAGTGAAGCTGTGGACACTCAACACATGAAACGCATCGCCCACAAGTGGCCAGCTGAGGCCCGGATGCTGGTGTCAGAAGCACACCCGTGAGGAAGGAGCCAGCCGGACAGCGTCCCAACTTGCAGCCTTGACACCTGATCTGGTGGACGGGGTGGGGGGGGGTCACCACGAGGGAGCCCACCTAGAACCAACTGGAAAACACAATCATCTTCAAGTAAAGGGTGGGTTTTGATGCCGGAGGATGAAACACCTTTCTCCCCAAGTGGAGACCCTCATCTCGCGGAGGGAAAGCGGGCCTTTTGCTAACACTGGTTTCAGAGCCCTGAAAGCTTCCCAGGGACACAGAATACTGACAGAGCAGCTTGTCTCCACCAGGTGCGTCACCCCGCGCGCTCTGTGCTGTGAACTGACTTCAGCGGACAGATCTAAAGGGTGATGTCCTGTAACACATGTGAATCACTCAGGTGTTTTGTTTTTTCAATCTTACTTGTAACCACGCAGTCTTAGGGTAGGTGGGGGAGCTCCACACGGAAGTGCAATGACGAGAAGTGCGAGCGGGCCTTCGGGGCGGCTGCATCCGAAGATGCCACCGAGCCGCGGCAGCCCCGCGAAGCCCCAGCAGCGTCCGTCCTCCTCCCCACGGCCCCAGGCGCCCGTCTCAGTCAAGTGCTAAGCGCAGGGTAGGTCTGGCCCCCACTGCCCTGTCTCCAAGGACGCCAGGCAGGTGAGGCGGCAGGTCTGAGTGTCACCACCTGTGCAGACACCAGCTCGGCGAGCGGCCACACAGACCCAAGGGGAGGGGAGGAAGCGCACGGGCGGACGCTTGTTGCGCTGCAGACGGGAGTCCCTCGTGCCACCAAAGCTGCCCGCCCAGAGAAGGCGTGGAGGTGCTGACAGACGGACGCCGGCCTGGGAGCCGCCCGAGTGTGTCAGGAGGGGGGCGGGCTCCCGAGCTCAGGCGGCGTCGGGGCCGGGCGCCTCACTCCAGCTTCTTGGCCGGCACCCGCGTCCGCGCGATGGCGATGGGCAGCAGGGCCAGGCAGCCGAGGCCGAGCGCCCACAGGGGCCGGTAGAAGAGCCAGCCGGCCGCCACCGTCAGCAGGGTCAGCGAGGTGGCCACGCAGAAGGCAAAGGCCTTCAGGCCAATGTTGACCAGGTCCCGGAGGACAGGGAGCCAGTCCACTGCGGGAAAGAGAAAGGCGGTGAGGCCCCCATGCCCCACAAGTGTGGCAGGACTGCTGGACCAGGTTCGGGGGGAGTGGTGGGGGGCACATGGCCTCCTGGGTTGGGGGTCTGGGGGGGTTCACACAAGGAGGAGCCCCGTCAAGAGCTGTGCCTGCCACTGCCCAGGACGGCGAGTGGACGTGCTGCCTAGGCCTCGGGTGCTGAGACCCGTGTGGGGCCAGAACAGACACCCAGGGTGCCCACCCACTGCCGGCTCACAGAGCAGGCCGGGCCAAACCCGGCGGGGGCCTGTTCCAGCCCCTCAGCCCTTTCTGGAGGTGCCAGTTCCCTCGCTCCCGGCAGGGCTGCAGGAGGTCAACAGCCGAGCTGTCCCATCCCCAGGAGCCCGCAGGCCACTGCCCTGCGTGATTAAGTCATTAAGTCATTAGGTCTCGGGTCCATCAACCTCTGGAATCACCCTGACCTTGGCCGCTGGCCCCTGCAAACGACCATTCTGGAGCAAGTGTCCACAGGGGCCAGGGGTCTGACGCCACCAGGTTTGCAGGGCCCACCTGGTGCCCGCCCTGACTGCAGGCCCCGCGCAGGCCGCCTCATGGCCTATCCTGGTCTCGCCCCACACGGCCCCCATTCGGTGTCCCCGACAAGCTGGGGCCATGCCTAGGCACTGACCACGCGCCCGTGCATCTCATCAACCCTGCCCACCCCGTAAGGCTGCCACTACTATTAACCTCGGTTCACCCACGGGGTCACTGAGGTCCAGGAGTTAACCTCACAGCTAGAAAGTGCCCGAGCCAGGATTTAAACGCAAGGCTGCGTGCAGAGCCCAGCCTTTCGCCACTGTCTAAGCCCAGAGAGGACGGGGACCTCGTCTGTCCTGCTGCTGCGTGGCCTCCGGGGCCCGGAGCAGGGTCCCGCACACAGCAGGCGCTCAGTGAGTGTGCCGTGCACAAGGGGAGGCATGAACGGCTGCTCTGCGCCCCACCCCCCTCCTCCCTGCACTGAGCCTCTGTCTGGAGGCCCAGCCTTCTAGTGTCGGGGAATCAGCAGGTCAGAGGCTGTTGGAGGTTCACAGGAGGGCCTTCTGAGACGGACCAAACCCCCTCACCCTGATGATGGGGGCACTGAGGCTCTGAGAGGGGAACGGCCTGTCCAAGGTCACAGCCACGATGGGCTCAGTGCAAAGACAGGAGAGTCTTCACATTTTTTCCCAGTTGTGCCCAAGGTGGTCAGCTGTCCAAGAAAGGACATGCCGTCCCCTCCCTGCATCTCAGTTTCCCGTCTGTACGGTGAGCCCCGACGGTCTGGGGCGCACTGCAGCCAGATTCCCCAGCTGGAAAGGGGGCTCCTGGCCAGAGATGGCTGGACAGAACCATCCGACGGGGTGGGGGCAGAGTCTGGCACAGAGCATCCCAGAGAAGCCCCACCTGCCAGCCCAGCACTGGTCACCCTGGGTGCCCGGTCCTGAGCCAGGCTGGGCCACTTGGGCAATGACTGGGCTCCAGCGGGCTGAAGGCCAGCCCCGCGAGCTGCCTGGGACACTCCCCACTGTGCGCTGGACTTGCCGGAGGCTGTCCCGAGTCTAGCCCAGGGTTTGGACGAAGCTCAACCTTTTCCAAGTGCTTCCTATCTGCCAAACATTTCACAAAACTGCGCATTAGGTGCCAGGTAACTGAAGCTGGGCAGGAAAGGACCCCCGAGCTCTGTTCTGGTCTGGTCCCCGCACAGGCCAGCTAGTCAGCTGTGGGGTGAAGGGGTGAGGGGGTGGGCGGAGCGCGGAGACCCACGGCCTCAGGAGCTGGCACCCGCCAGCCTGCGCCTGGAGGCGTCCTGCCTCTTCTGCTCCCTGGGGACACGGGGCGGGCTGAGGGCCCAACCTCTGCCCCAGAGAGCACCCCTCAGGCCAGGGAGAAGCAGAGGAGGCCCGCACCCAGCTCCCCTCACCTACCCAGGGCGTAGACGATCCGCGTCATGAGGTTGAGGCCCACGAACATAGCCACCCAGCCTGCTGCCCGCAGGCCCCACGTCTTCAGGGAGTTGCTCTTCTGTTCTCGACGGAACACCTCCTGCAGGATAAGCAGGGACGGACGTCATGGCTCGTGTCGGAGGGTCACCAGCCTACCCGGTCGGCAGGGCAGGTGCCGAAGGGGCCAGTGTTTCTGAGCAGACCTAAGGGAGGGAAGGGCATGCCTCCCACCCAGGCCTCGTCCACCTGCACCGCAGAGAAGGTAAGGGATCTCGGTCAGGTGGGGGCGCCTCAGACCACAGCCCACCTCCTCCAAGAGCCACCAGCCCGCTGTCCTGTCCCTCCATGTGCAGCGGCACCTTCCTGGGGTCATCTGTCCCCCACCCTACAGAGGTGCTGATGTCCGAGCGTGCTGGCCGGGCCCACGGGAACTGCCTCGTGTGTGGTACCCAGCTTCATCTGGGACGCCGCTCTCCTTGTTCCCCTCCTGCTACTCCGTCCCCACTGCTGTCCCCTCCCACTGGCTGTCCTCTCAGCGCTGAAATGCTGGCACTCAGTCTCCACTCCCCGGAAACCTAACTGCTGGTGCCCCTTGGGGGGCGCTGCGGCTCTGGCATTTCTCCTTGGCAGGGACCCCCGACACTACACTGGGGCCCAGCGTGGTCACGAAGCACCTGCCGCTCCAGTCACTGCCTTCCCTCCTGGGGATTCCTGGGGGGGACAGCTCTGAGACACAGGCCCAACCTGCAGGAGGCTGGAGCCCCAGAAGGGAAAACGCACCTGGACTGGGCCTCCTAATTCTAGAAACTCCCTTGGTTGGGGGGAGGGTGACAACTGGTCTGCCAGGCTGGGAGGGGTCAGCCCCACCCTGCAGTTGGTAACTGGGTCCTGGGCCACAGCCCGATCACACCCAGGCCACAAAAGGCACAACCCGGCACCACCAGGGCCTAAGTGAGGGGGCGGCTGCGGGCCAACAATCGGGTCAACAGGTCACAGCTAAGCCCCAACCTGCCCCCTGTGCCTCCCAGACCCTCACGGGTTGAGAGGTCCCACAGCCCCACTCAGGGCAGGTTCACAATGTCCCTTCAGGGGTACACCAGTTTCATCAACAATGTAAAACTCTTTTTCTGTTAAAGAGACGGGTTTCCTGCCTGGAGAAGAGAGGCTGACTTCCAAGGAGGGCACAGAACCAACCAGCACACCGTCACACCCCTCCGTGGGGCTTGGTGAGGTGTGACCCCCATTTTACAGATGGGACAAGGGCCCAGGGCGCTCTGGGGCCACCGTCTGGGGTGCCTGTGCTCAACCCCCAGTCCTGGGACAGCACAGCGCAAGCCCTGCACCCCAACCAACGCTCACCTCTCACCTCCCTGGGCAGGGCAGCGTGATGGTCCTGGTGCCCCGTCCTGCCAGAATGACCGACTGACCCCTTCTCTTTACTTGGGACTCAGCAAAAATGTCACTCGCTGACTGCCATCGCAGGAGGTTTCCTATCACTGTTACTTCCGAGCCTCTGCCTCCCCTCCCACCAGCCCGCTGGGGGGCCTGCCCCTCCCTGCTCGCTCCTGCGCAGGGAGCACGGCCCGCACGCACAGGGACACCTCAGTCCTTCCAGCACTGTTCCCTGCCGCACTGCCCGGTGTGCTCTGTGTTGGGAGCTGGTGACATGGCCACCGGAGGGCAGAGCACAGGTGCGCAGTGGCTCTCACCTCTGCCGAGAAGTCCCCGTGGTGCAGAAGAAGCAAGGTGTCCCCCGACCTGGTGGAGTAGGGGACCAGCTGGTCACCCCGCTGCCGGGCAATCACAGTGACCTGCTCAGAGAGTAAGGCTTAGAGCCAGGGGCCCAGCTCCCCTGCACTGTGCCCCCGAGGCAGCAAGCGGGGAGACCCACGGACCCCCGAGCCTCTCCCTCCACGTCGGCCTGGAGGGCACAGCGGCTCCCTCTCCATCCAGGGAGGACCCGGCACAAGTGCGGGTCGGGCAGGGCGGGGCTGGGAACCGCAGGAGGCACGTGAGGTCAGGAACCCGGGACCGAGGATTCCCACAGCAAACGCTGGGGGCTGGGAAGAGCTCTCACCAGGCACAAGCAGACCCCCACGCTCACACAGTCCCTGTGTCTGAGCCCAGGGGGGCCAGGGGACCCCGTGAGTCTGCCCAGGGAGCATTTACCACATGAGCTGGGCCCAGGTCAGGGTCATCACCACTCAGCCCCGCGTAGGAAAACGAGACGCGCAGGTCTCCGACCTGGGAGGAGGAGAAGCGGAGAGGGAGGCGGGAGCCTTCAGCCTGGACCCGCGGTGCCCTCCACCCCCCACGATCGCGCCCTCTTCCCACCGGCAGCCCCATCAGAGCGGGAAGCAAGGCTCTGAGCCCGTGTCCCTGGGGGCGGGACTCCAGGGCCCGGACTCCGCTATCTGAGCGCCAAACCCCGCCAGGCACCTCCGGATACTTGGGGTTTTCACTGTGGTAGAAGTAGTCCCCTCGGCGGATGATGTCCACGTGCGGGTCCTCCAGCTTGGACAGGCTCAGTGGCTTGAAGTTGTCCACCTTGTCGATGAGGCCTGAGAGAAGCAGGGCTCGGAAGCAGTGGTGTGTCTGCGCGGCACTCCTGTCTGCAGCCCTCAGCCCGACAGCCTTCCCCGCCGCCCTCACGGGACCCAGCCCTGCGGCCAGCTCCCCTAGCTCCCCACCCATCGCTTCCGCACGCGTCTCCCTCCTCCGGCTCTGTCCTTCCACGCTGCCAGCCCCACTTCGTCTCCATCTGCTCCAGGAAGCCTTCCCCGTCCCCTCTCCCCATCAGTCAGTGACCACGGCTCTGGAAGGGCCTTGGCCCTGCAGGCACACCACCGCGGGTCCGGTCATCCCTGTCCAGGCCTGGCTGGCACCAGCTGAGCGGCAGAGCAGACGGCAGAGAAGCCAGGCCCTGGCTCACCCGGCCTCTCCTCCCTCCCCGGCTATCGGTGCCCTGAGTGTCGTCGCTCCCACAGGCCCAGGACAGAGCCCCAGGAGTCTCCACGGCCGGTGATACCGCCTTGCCCCCTGGAAGCCTCTCTCTGGGGGTGCTGCGGGGCCTGTGGTGAACCAGCCCCTCTGGCACAGGGCTGGTGCCGGCGGGGCTCAGAGGTGGAGGAGGAAGGGCTCTCCGCCCTGCCTGGTCAGCACAGGCACCAGCGTGGCGGCCTGACGGGGTCGCGGTGCTTGACAGCTGCTTCCCCGAACAGGTTCCAGGGGAACTGGCCCTGGTGGGGCGTCCTCCACGGGTCCCCATCTCCTGAGGACGCACCTCCCCCCTGGCCCTGTGCCCAGGGCAGGGGCGGGGGATGCCTCTAACCACCTGAGGGCCGAGTGCTGGGGCCCCGACTGAGTGGACGCACACGGCTCTGGGCCGGAGCTGGCTCATCTGAAGGGTCCCGAGACTCACCTGCCGAGAGGAAAAACCTGCCGATTTGGACGAAGGGGGCTGTTGCGGTGAATGACTCCACGGCCATCGCACTGTGGGAGAGGGGGGCCACTGGTGAAAGGGGGCGCCAGGTGGGGTGTCTGGGTCCCCACCCAACAGGCTCCTGCAGGTCCAGTCCAGCCCAGCCCCGCAGAAATCTCATCTCTGCCACCGGCTCACCCTCTCCCCAGGCGGAGAACCCTCCTCCTGCCTCTGTTCCCCAGAACCTCACACCCTCTTGCCTGGACTCCTCCCAGCCTGTCCCACCCTGCCCACCAGCCGGCCCTTCCATGGACTGCACACCCTCACTGCCCCTTCCCTGCCTCAGGCCACATCCCAGCCCCACTGTGAGCATTCAAGGCGTTACTGACACAACTCAGCTGGTCACCGCAGGCACTGCACACTCTGGCTCGCCTGTCACACCTGTTTCACCACCCCCTCCCGACCCCAGAGCTAACCTTCCTCTGCCAGACCCTACAAGGCCCAGGTCAGGTGCTGCTGCCTCCTGAGAGCCCCTGCTCACTATCCTCCCACCCACCCCGACCGCTGACAACCCCTCCAGGCACCAGTCCAGCCTCATCCCTGTGACAGTTTGAGGGAGGTCGCCTGGGGCCAGGGGAGTCGGGTTTGGCCTCTGTGTTCCTGGGCCCAGCACAGGAGCTGACCTCGGACCCCAGTCCCACATTTCCATCAGCTCATGAGACAGCAGTAACTCGATCCCACTGCTCAGATGAGGAAGCCGAGGCTGGGAACCTGCCAGTGGCAGCCAAGGCTATGCACAGGCCTGGGGACCCAGCTCTCACCTGGGGTTTTTGTGGCCAATCTCTCGGTCAAAGTTTCTGCTGTTGATAATGTCCGATCTCCATTCAGTGTCTGTTGCAGAGAGAAGGAACAATGCAGAAACCAAGGTAAAACTGGCCACAGGTCTGAGGCCCACTGCCCACTCCCTACCCCCGTTCTCTTATCTAAGCCTGTGACCACTCGAGGGCCAAAAAGGCAGCTCCTGGAGCCTCGAGGGACAGACGGGAGAGCAGGGTGCAGAGGACCAGCACCCAGAGATCCCGACGCCTGCTAAGGACAGAGACCACAGGTGTGCAGGGAGGTGCCCAGCGGGGGA
The DNA here is from genome assembly GCF_048773025.1 of Camelus bactrianus. Lineage (NCBI taxonomy): Eukaryota > Metazoa > Chordata > Mammalia > Artiodactyla > Camelidae > Camelus > Camelus bactrianus. The sequence continues at coordinate 2,810,262 of NC_133555.1, read as the reverse complement.
CGGGGCCCGGTACTCACTGTAGGAGTACCTCCTCTCTGTCTTCACCTGCCCGTCCTCGGTGTACTCCCTGCGGGGAAAGCACAGGCAGCCCGGAGTCAGCCCATTACTCCCGAGGCATTCCCATCTCTAAGCATCTCCAGCTGGAAGCAACCTTGGGGCTCCCAGGTCAGGCTCCCCAGGTAGGCAGGCTTGGTCTGCACCAGCCCAGGGACAGGGTCTTCCTGGCAAACAGCCAGCTCCCGCCCTTGAAGGCCCTCACTGGAAAAAAAGAGCTTTCTCATCCTGAGTTGAAACCGGTCTCCCCTGGCTGACACCAGGGTCCCAGCCCCGCCTGTGGGCTGTCATCTGCCTGCCCCTCTGCTCCGGGTCAGCCCTGTGGATGCCCCTGGCTCCACCACCAACCTCTCCACCCGCACTCAGTCCACAGGGCTCAGCTCAGGTGATCCCAGGCTGGCCGATGACAGTCTGCCTGGGGCTCCCGTTCAGGCGCATAGGGTGTATCCCAGGAGGCCACCTCTGCCTCCTTCCCTCATGGGAGAGAAGATGGAACCAAAACACGAGACCAGCCACGCCATGAGCTGGGGCAGCCGTGGGTAATTTCCCCGGCAGGGAGCTAATCAGGCCCGCCTTCTTCTCGGAGCCGCCCTGCAGCAGGTTCCCGCCACCTCCAAACAAAAGGCCATCAGCTAACAATGAGAGGATAATTTGATATTTCTCCAGTAGGAAGACTTTAAGTTTCAGAAGTGTCAAAATGAAAGCCACCTGCACCTCACCCAACACCCGCAGCTCCTTCACCCCCCGCTGACTCTTCGCCCGGCGCCTCACCCGGACTCCTCGGTTTCCACCCACTGGTACATCTCCACCTGCCGCCGCAGCTTCACAGCCGGAAGGTGGACCCCGTAGTTTGGATCGGACAAGAGCTTCAAAAAGAATCAAGCAAACCAAGAAAAATAAAGGACAAGATTCACATCAGCCCAGAACGCCCAGCTCAGGGGAAGCTGGGCTGGAGGAGAAGCAGGTGCAGAGTAGGACGGCAGGAAGAAGTCCGGGGCTGCTCGGCCAGGAACCCAAGGGCGCGGCGGAGACCTTGCCCTGGACGCACACACCCACCGTCACTGTCCAAGCACCTCTCTGTGAAGCTCAGGCCGGGCTCCAGGGACTGTGGCTACAGAGTCCCGCCCGACCTTAAGTACTGGCCTCAGCATTGTTACAATTATTCTCCCCACTCAACAGAGAGAGATGCTGACACTCAGGAGTGACGGGTCCACACAGCTGCAGGGGTGGGTGGGTACCACACCCAGGGTGTCGTCTCCAAGGGCCACGCTTCCGAAATCCCCAACCAGGCCATACCCGCAGTGAGCGCCAAGCCTACCTTGGACGTCCGCAGGGCCCCGATGATGTGCACCAGCCTGCCCTCGTTCTCCGGGGCCACGCTGTGGATGCTGTCTGGGGTCACCACCAGGGAGAGCCCCTCGGCCAGCGAGGTTGCTGTCTTCAATGCTCTTCCCTGTGCGCAGTGGGGAGCGAGGATTTCAGCCTCTCAGGCTGGACTCAGCTGTGCTCTGCCCAGGGCGTCCGCTTTCCCAGGCAGGCATCCCTGCCCTGCACCCCTGCCCTCCCCTCCTCTCAGTCCATGCACTTTTTCTGCTCCACTATTTAAATCATATGACCCAGGCCTCTCCAATCAGAATCTGTGTCTGCTAGTCACAGGGAGTAGTTCAGAGAGAGGACTGTGACCCAAGCCAGGACACTGAGATCGCCCTGCGACTTTTGCTAAATTGATTTAGAAACAGATGGTTCCTCTTTTCTCTGGGGTTGCTAAGCTGCTTGGATGTGACCCTGGAGTTGCTGGGCCACTCTGCCACCACATAGGAAGAGCCTGTCAAAGAAATATCCACAACAGAGAAAAATGGGCAAGAGGTGGAGAAATGGATATTCCTGGTGACCCAGCATGAACGCCTGGATCCAACCATGCCTGAAGCTACCTCCAGGATTTCAGGTGTGTGAACCATTCCATTCCCTTTCTTTGCTTGTGTCAGTTGTGAGATGAGTCACAACAGAAAGCACTCTGATTAATTCAGCCCCGCCCTCACAAAATCTAGGCCCTTATCACCACACCCAACCCCTGGATTCACAGCTGTGGCCCTCCAAACTGCAGCAACTCTCACTCTGCACACAGGGGCCCCAGACAGCCTACCTCATTGGTGAAAATTAAGTAGAAGGAGAGCAGGAAGGTCATGAGCCCCACGGACATCCCACCCCAGGTCTCGCTCAGCCGCTCCAGGAAGCCTGGCTGGGGCTTGGTCGTTACTCTGACATGTTCTTTCCTGGTACTCAGACCGGAATACTGAAAAAGGACATTAAAAAAACTAAAATGAAATTGTTTTTTAAAAAATAAACTGAATTTCACTATTTAGTTATACTAGGTTTTTATTGATTTTAACTATACATGTTAAAAATGCACAGACATCAAGTGTTCAGTTCTGACGGGTGCATGCCCCAGCTGTCACCCAGAAAGCGTCCTTGTGCCCCTTTCCTGCCAACACTCCCCTCTCACCCCGGCCCAGAGGTAACAACTATTTGTATCTGTATCACTCCTCTAGACCCTGACATGAATGGAATCACCACACAGCATGAACTCCTTCTGTCCAGACCCTCTGACTCAGCAGTGTTTCTGAGGGTCCTCTGTGCTGTGTGTCAGCACTCCACTCCTTTTTATGGCTGAGTAGTGTTCCGTCCACCACACACCCATGTGCTGGCTCACTCAGCGGTGGATAGATGGATACTGTGCTTGTTTCCAGTTCCGAGCTAATATGAACAACTTCTACAAACACTCATGTGCAAGCTGGTGAAATAACATGTGCATTTGAAGACAGGACAAGAACATTTAAACATAAAATCCTCTCAGTCCGTCTGGGCCTCCTCCCTCCCTTCCTCCCTCCCTCCCTCCCTAACCTGCAGTGGGCGTCTGCATCACACAGTGACCAGACCTCCTCAAAGATGGGAGTGCCTGCTCGACTGTAAAGTTCTTTTTTTTTCTCCTTTTTTTCTGATTCTAGCGATGTGACTTCATAAAAGAATAGCGTTCTTTCCCAGCCCTGTAGGGCTCATGGTGACTTGCTGCTCGCTTTGTGCCTGCCCACCTGGCCTGTGTGTCCTTGGGAAACTTTATGTACAACATCAGTGCGTCACTTTGTGCACGACCCTTCGACTGGAAAATGTACGACCGTGCCTTCAACTTCCAGCAGGTGCAACAGTTCTCAGAGCTTCTGAGAGTCTGCCTCCAGGGTTATAATCCTGTTTGGTGCAAATAAAATACCCTTTTTTCCTTCTGAACTTGATTGTTAATTGAATTTTCGTCAACAAAGTCTTCACAGAGATATGTGCTTTCATTTCCCTCAGGCATTGGGTTCCCAGGAGTGGAACTCATGGATCATAGGGAAGATGTATGTTTTTTAAGAAACCAGCAAACTGTTTTACAAATAGGTTACCAAAGATACATTTTTAATTCAGCTCAACAAATAGTGGCTGAGCTGCTCAAGGACAGTGCCAGGCCTTGCAGGGGTGAGATTGTAGGGGTGAGTGGCTTTAGGGCCATCAAGTCACAGCCACAAACAGGGCTTGGCGTTCCTGAGTGCCTGGTGAGAGGGGCAGGTCCGGTGCTAAAGGAGTGACCCCTTCCAGCTGGGGGTCAAGAAGGCTCCCTGGAGGAGGGGGCATTTGAGTGGGACTCAGGCAGACCCAGCGGTGAGGGCATCCCCAGCAGGGGGAACCGTCTGGGCAGTGGTGGGGAAGTAGGAAGTGGTTCTGGGGGAACGGCTGCCTATCCGCTCTGGCCGGGTTGTGGGGGGCGTGGGGAGAGGGAAGGGGGCTGGGCATGGATAGGTAGACCACGGTAGGCCACAAACTCCAGTCAGCGGGTCGGGCCTTGTCTGGCCGGTAACAGAAGCACGCTTTAGAGCGTGTCCACTGCCGATCCTGAGTGCTGCTGTGGAGCCAAAGACTGGGTGCGAACGTGGGACCTGCTACACAACAGCCAGGAGACCGTGGGCAAGCAGTTTCAGCCCTCTGTGCCCACTTCCTCACTGATGAGTAGGGCCAGCAATCCAGGACACAGGTGGTGACGAGAATCAGAGGACGTGATCACTGGACGCTCAGTGCCGAGGCCTGTGCTGGCTGGTGGGAATGTCACCAGCTTTCTCTGTCATGGACACCAAGGCTGGGCTGGGCTGACAAAAGCCACAAAGATCTCAGTGGTTCCTGGAGAAGCACTCAGGGTGAGCTAGCCCGTCCTGGCACTGGGGGGTTGGAGGAGATTCCAGTCAGTTTCTGTTTGAACAGGCTGGTGCCATGTTCTCTGACTGTGCCCGAATGCCACCAGCCCAGGCCTGCCAGGGACCAGTTGTCCATTGCGTTCAGAAATGGTCTTCACTTTCCATGCCATTTGGAAACATTAGTGGAGCAATTTGCTGTAGGCAGGTAGATGACCATCAACGATCATAATGATGACAATGACAAACACCCTGGTCTATCACAGGCTAGTCACGGATAAGCCCAAGGAAGTAGACACTATCATGACCCCATTTCACAGATGAGAAAACAGATGCTCAGCAGTTACATCACCAGTCCAGATCACACAGCCTCTAAGAGGGGACTCAGGATTCAAATCCAGGCCGACTGGAGGCCACTGTCCTACCACTTGCTCTGGACTGCGTTCCTCACTTCTTGGGCTGTAATGGGAGTTGAACATGGGAGCCTCCTGCAGGCAGGACAGGAAAAGAAGCCAGTCTCGCTGCCCCCAACTCGGGGGTGGGAAGGCCTGGCTTCCTCGGGGGTCTCCTCTCAGCACACACCGAGGAGCCAACATCAAGATAAGGGGCTCAAAGATAGCCTTGAACGGAAGGAAGAAGGTGCCCCGCTGTTGGGTGACTCAACAAAGGTTCGACACCAGAGGACACCCAAATTCATCTACGTGCCTTGGCAAAGGTCAGGACCCAACATACCCAAAGTGGCCTCTACTCACCAGGGCTGTGAAGGTAAATTCTTTTTTTTTTTTTTTTTTTCACCTACTATGCACCAGGCACTGTGCTAGGCACAGTCTCCCTTCAACTTCACAGTAACTGATCCCACAAGGAAACATAAACACCAAGAGGTGATGGGCACACAGCAACTGAGGAAGAATTTGGATTTGCCAGCAGGTAAACCTGATTCCCAAGCCTGCCACCATCCCCTGACACAGCCTGCCAGGCTGGCTGTGAGATTTGGCAAGCGCCTTCCCTGGGGGGAGATTCCCCATCTGTAAAATATGGCAGTGGAGGTGTGGGCGCAGGCCGGTCTGACTGCCTTCTCCCCACGCAGACCCCAGGTCTCACGACCACCTCTGAGGCTTTTCTAGGTGCTCCATTTGAGGCTTTTGGGCCTCCCAAACAACTCCAATCCAGGCAGAGCGTGCCAGGGCCATGGGTGACACAAAGCCTGCCTTCTCAGGGGGTGTGGGAGGCAGAGATGATGCTTGGGGACAGAGGAGGAGCCTGGAAAGAGGGTGCAGCAGGCCATGGGAGAGCGGCCAGGGCACTCCCCCAAAGCGGGAGGGAGGGAGTGTGTGGGACTGGCAGGGCTCCCAGCTGGCCCCAGAAGCACTTTCACACGGGAGGGGTGCGGTGAGTCACCGGCCTCTCCCACACCCAGCACCCTGGCAAGAGGTGCTGCTCCGTTTGTTGAGTGATGCTGGGCTTAAATAGAAAGGTTCCTGAGACAGGCTGGCTTAAGGGAGAAGAAACAGCAGCCTTTCCAAGGGCACCACGTTCAGCCAGGGGCTCTCCAGCCAAATACGTGCTAGGAAGACCAGGGGCCCGCCAGTAGGGAACTGCTCTCTCTCACCGTCATCCTAACTCCTCTGCTCCCAACCCAGTCAGCGCCCCCTCTGCAGCATCACAGCGTCGGTGTACATACCCCGGAGAGCGGGGAGGCCACTGCCTCCCGGACAGCGCGTGGCTCTACCACCGGAGCGGTACCCGCTGCCCCACCGCTCCCGCGGACTGGCCCCCTCTCTGAGGTCCCGTCCAGCCCTCAAAGTCCGCAACTGTGAGAACCCCAAGAGCCCAGGCGGGAGTGGGGACGAAAGGAGGGGCTGCGAGGAGGCGCGCACAAACCAGTCCCGAGGCTGGGAGCCACACCCCCCAGTCCCCGTCCCCACAACCGCGCGACCCGAGGAGGAGGTGGACCAAGGAACGCGGACAGCGGGGTCCGGACGCGCCGAGAGAGACGAGCAGGCAGCTAAGCCGCCGGAGGGCCCGGACGCGGGCGTGAGTGGGAGACCGGGCGGCCGCACGGGGAAGGTCAGCCGGGCATCGGGCCGCCGCGGGCCTGCGGGAGAGGAGCCCAGGGGATGGGGAGGCCTGGGTGTGGCCGGGGACCAGGAGACACTCACGTTTGCGGCCATGTTGGGACCGGCTCGCCGTCCGCCTCGCTCGCTTAGCTCCGAAAGCGGTTTACAGCCGAAGCGCAGTCCCGCGGCCTCTCGCCGGCCCGGAGCCGCGAACCCGCGCGAAGCCCAGAGCTCAGAAGGCGGCCAGAGCTCCCGCCCCACCCGCCGCCGCTTTTCATCTCCTGCTCGCCGCGCCCCAAGGTCCCCCGGGAGATGTAGTCCGGAGTCAGGCGCTCTCTCCGAAAGTTGCAGCCCATCGGTACCTCACTGATGCGCCTGCGCAGCAAGCCATTCTGGGAAATGTAGTTCCTGCTGCCTCGGGAGGTGCCGAGCGGCGCGCGGCCTGCTGGGAAATGTAGTTCCCGGCTGAGAAGGCCGGGCTAGGACCGCTGAGGCAGGCGCGCGGCGGGCAGGCCTAGAGGGGGCGGGTGCGCGCGGGCCTCCTAGCCGCCCGCCCTGTCGGGAGAGGTCACCGCGGGAGGCCGCCGCAGCGATCGCCGCGAGGTCGGAGCGCCGGGCTGCACCATGGCCTACTGCCGGCAGGAAGGTAGGGCGGCGGGCTGCGCGGAGGCGGCCTATGAGGGCCTGCAGGGGGCCCGCGGTCTGTGCAGTCCCCCGGACCCCGCGACCCCACTGCCGGCGGGAGGACCCGCCTCGGGACCCCCGAGACGGGGCCGCCATCCCCGCGTTGCCGATAGGAAAGTCGAGGCCCGGGGAGGAGCGCGGCTGTCCAAGGTCACCGTGAGGCTCGAACCCGGACCTCGGAGGGACCAGCACGTGGGGGAGCTCGTAAACCAGGCCTGGGGCCAGGGAGATGCGAGCGCGTGGCCCCGGCTCGTAACGGGGAATTTACTGATTTTAATTATTACTGTGGCGCTTACCCCACACCACGTGTTCCGGTTTGCGCCGCCTTGCACTCTCCCGGAAAGTCGCCCCTCGCTTGGCGCTGTGCTGGGGTGGGAGTTCCACCCGCGGGGACGGCCCAGGCCCTGCTCTGGGAGCTGGTGTGGCCTGTCCCTTCCATCTCGCCTAAGTCAGCCCTTGTTCGTCTCTGGAGAGTAAACCGAGACACACAGGTGAATTGGCTAAAGCCACGCTGCAGGCAAGTGTGGAGCTGGGGTTGGAGCCCCGCAGTCTGATTCCAGAGCTGCCCAGGTGCCACTGGTACCCAGTGGACTCCAGGGAGCCCTCGGCTGGGAAGACAACCCCGCAGAAAAGAAAACAAAGTTGGGTTCCACCCACCGTCTCCCTCTCTCTTGTTACCTTTCTCGGAGGCCTCGGAAGGCTCCAGGCTGAGGCCCCGGGGCCTTGGCACACACCACCACAAACCCACACCGAGCTGCCACCCAACCCCTCCAGGCCCCAGAGTCCAGTCTTGTAAAATGGGAAGCTGGTCTTCATTTACTCAGCAGATAGTCCTGAAGCGCCTTCTCTGTGCCAGGTGTCGGGGATGGTGTTCACCTGGGACTGCAAAGCTCCAGAGAGAGTTGGAACCCATCCAGAGATTCCTTATAGTCCAGCTCCCTCAGTTAATTCAGGGAATCTGAAGCCCAGAGAAGGAGATGACTTCCCGAACGGCCATGCTTCAGTTAGGAGAGCAGCTCAACCTAAAATGCTCTGAGCCTTCCCCCCAGTACCCCGTTCTCCGGGAACCCTCCCTCCCTGGGTCAGGAAGCCCTCATGCTCACTGACATCTCCACTGATACTGAACTCTGCCAGGAGCAGAAGTCCTCTGCCTTCCCCACTGTGCTAGACAGCAGGGCTTTTGTTTGTAATTTCCTTCTTCATTTAGCAAATGTTTTGGAGCCTCTGGGTCTAATGAGGCTGTGACATAAATACAGCCCTCCTTGTCCTTGAAGATTTGTAGGACTCGCAGGTTCTCTGGGAAGCAGAGGCACGTGTTTGTCCACCACCAAACCGTAGATCCTTATCTTTTCCTGGGTCAAAGATCTGTTTCCGTTTGGGGAGGAGAAATGAAAGCACTCACTTTTCGGCCCTCCCTAGTTTTTATCCATGTCACTGCCCCCAGGCCACTAATTTCTTGCCTTTCTGTCCACCGATTCTTTATGCTTCCCGTGGGTCTTTGAGAAAGGATCCCGAACTCCTTCCCCTATAAGGGCTTATGTGATGGAGCCCCTGCCTCACAGGCCTCCTGGGGCCCAGCTGGTCTCTGACCTCCGCTCACTGCGCAGCCACGCCGGCCTCCTCGGTTCCCTTGGCCTGGCACACCTTTCCTCCAGCTCTTCCCCTGGCTGCTCCTCAGCCTTTAGGATTCAGCTCACATGTCACCTCAGAGAGGTCTGTCCTGGCCCTTGGTGTCTTTCACATCCTAAACTCTGAAATTACCTGCTTGATTTTTATCATGTGACTCCCTGTCTTCCTGCACCAAGCTCAGAGCGTGAGATGGGCCACTCCCCCGGCACCGAGCACCTTTATCCTGCCCGCTGTTCTGAGCCTGTGCACGCTGACTTCAGGGCCCCGCCCACCCAGCCTGCAGTTGAAAGGCCTTAGCTTGGCGTTCAAGGTGTTCCCCAGGGTGGACTTGGGCCGCACTGTTCCTGTCTTTTGTTCCTCCTTTTCTAATGCTGAGCCTGCTCTCTCCTGTTCAGTCAACCAACATTTATTGAGCATCTGTGATGTGCCAGCCCCTAAGCACACGGCGGGGGCGCAGGTGGAAGCAGGGGCACCCCTTCTGGGTTGGATGTGCTGAGAATTCTGATGTAAAGACCCACACGGGTTCTGGGGGAAGTGAGACCATCCATCCACGGGGTTTTTCTCTAACCTACGTCATGGTGGTAACTGCTCTGTCTTCTCGCCCTCTGCTGGGGCTGGGATCTTCATAGCCTGATCCAGAGTTCACGTTCTCCACTTTTCAGTAAACACTGCTTACCCACTCTGTCTTGGGTGCTGTTCTAGACTCTGGGGATATTGCTTTGAGTGGAACAGACAAATCCTTGCCCCCAAGAGGCTGACATTTCAGTGGGGGAGACAGGTGGTAAATATGTTAGGTGAAAAATAGCACCTTGGAGACAAAGCAGGTTCAGGGTGATGGGGAGCGATGAAGGAAGATGGCATCCGGGCAGGAGGCATGAAGTCAGGTGAGAGGGGCTGAGAGGGTATCTGAGGGATTGTGTGCCCGGAGGACAGGGCAGCCTGTGCAAAGGCCCGGAGGTCGTTGTGTGCACAGCACGGTCAAGTAAAAGCAAGGGGATGCTGGGATGGAGGGAGCCAGCAGTGGGAGATGGGGTCATGGAAGTGAGGGATGCAGGTCTTTCCCGACGTGCTTGAAGGCAGAGTCAACCAGATTGGATGGTGGGCGGGTGAGAGAAAGACAGGCATTCAGGATGGCTGCTCAGAGTAAAACCCCAGAACGGGGGTGTCTTGGTGTCTAACTGCTCGGTCAGTCCTTCTACCCTCAGCCCCACCCTGAAGCCCTGCTTTCAGAGGGTCCTGGGGCCTCCGACCCCCAGTCCTTCCCGGGGTCCGGGTGGGCCCCGCTCGTGTCCTAGCTGACTCCCCTCCCGCGGCTCTTTGGGGCAGCTTTCTCCAGTCACTGAAGCAAGAGCACTGCTCCGTCAGTTTCCCACTTCCGACACTTACTGACATCTCCAGCCTCTGAGTATCTCTCGCAGGTGATTTTATATTTGTCATTTGATGCCATTTAAAAAGTTACTGTGTTTTGTGTGGAATTTCAGATGAGAACAGAAACTCACTTCATCTCCTGTGTTTGAGTCTCTTGATCCTTGCGCTGAGTGTGGAGCCACGGAGGCTGAGCTGGTGGGCGCCTGCAGTCGCACAGTTGTGTGTGGACCCCAGTCCCAGGGCTCCGGGAAGGCGATGGCCCCGGGAGCCCGGTCTCCCAAAGCCGGCCTACACCGCAGGCCCAGGGCGGGGCTTGTGTTCTCCCGACAGATGGTTTTGAGTCCTTGCTATTATTTGTCCATTCAACAAACACGAGTACCATCTGGGTACCAGGGTTGGGGATGCAAAGATGAGTCCCTGCCCAGAAGGCACAGCCAAGTCACCAAGGAGACCTTATTTTCCCATTGCTGTGATATGAATGTGTCCCCTAAAATCCATGTGCTGAAACCCTAACCCCAAGAGTGAATGGTAGTAGGTGGGGCCCTTGAGAGGTGCTTAAGTCAGGGGGGTGGAGCCCTCAAAATGGGATTCATTCCAGGCTTTTTAAAAAGGTTGATTCTCCTATAGGTGAGTCCAGCATCAGGGAATCACAGCTTCCTGAATTTGAGAAAAATATTCTTGTATTCATTTTTAAATTTTTCTTGTATTACTTTTATGTAAATATCTAAGAAACCTGCTGTCAGGTATTTTTGTTCTGTTTCTCTTTGTTTTAAACCTGCTCTTAGGTATGTGGCTAACAGTAGGCTGTGGTCTGCACTGACTCTAAAACCAGACAGATGAATGGGCTGAATTCCAACATGCTTCAGTTTGCCACATTAATTCCATCCGGTAGAGGATGCTGGACTGAACACTGAATTGCCCCTTGCGTGGAGAACATGCTTCTGGGCCAGCGGGGGGGGTCCCTTCAGGTTACTGTCTCCGTGCCCCGTGTGACGGCCACAGGCGTTCAGGACCCATCTCTGACCGAGGCGCCCTCGCTGGGTGACTGGGAAGCCGTCGGCCCTCGCTGGCTAGCAGTGGGGTCCTACCCCGCCCTTTCCTCCTGCCGCCAGTGGTGGTCATTCAGTCCTGATTTGGGACTCTGAGAGGGCATCTGGTGGTTATCCACATCTTTCTGCATATGCTCACATCAACTTTTTTAGGTCATCTTGGAAGTGAAAACCAGCATTTTATATTTTGTTTCTCTAGAGAAATTCCTGAGAAGTGTAACGAGACTTCCAGTCTGGCTGGCTGGCTGGCCCGCTTGTCGGCACTGCCGTGTGGTTCCCGGCCTGGTTGTGCATCAGTCACCCGGGAACCCGTCCGCGGCGTGGACGTGCAGAGAGCTTGATTCTGCTTCTGTTGGGCGAGGCTGGGTCTCTGCCTCACACGGCCCACGGGTGCCTCCTGTACCCAGCCAGGCCTGGACCCCTGGCCTCTGGGCTGGGAACCGGCCTCCCCACTGGGCCGAGCCTGGCTGGGTAAACAAAACTGTCAGAGCTGAGTTGAGAAGTCTGTGTCAGCTTATTTATTCTGCTTAGCATTTAGCACTTTTGCAGACTGCTTTCCCAGGTGCTGACCGCTGGCTGGAATTACCTAGGTCTTCGGGCTCCTGAGCTGGCCCTGGCCGCCTTGTCTGAGATGGTGCTGGGCTGGCAGTCTGGTGCTGGGGCTCGCAATCGTCACTGTCACCCACACGTGTGGGGAGGGGAGAGCACCCAGGTGCCTTCTCTCTGTCCCCTTGGCTGGTGTGTCTCTCTGGTCTTTGCTGTCACCCTGCGTTTTCCCCGAGCCTCTTCCTTAAATGCTCCAGCCCAGTGTGGACCCAAACCTTAGCATCCGCCCCTGTGACCAGAATTTCCTAGATAGAAAGTGCAAACAGAGAAATGTGGGCCAATCCAACAAACGTGGAGCTCTGGGAGACGTTTCTGCAGGCCGCTCGGCCCCCACCAGGCCACTGACGACGGCCCTGTCCTTGGACAGTGCCTGAGGAGCCTGCTGAAGCAAAGTGCTGCCATGGTCCCCGAGTCCCGGGCCAGCGCACGTGGGCACCAGGGCAGCTGAATTTGTCCCTGCCCTTCCCCTGCTGGTCACCCAGGGGCTGGGAAGGAAGCTCCATCGTTCTCGCAGCAGACGGTCCCTAGAGTCCAGGCTTCCTGGCGCCGGGACTGGGTCAGGATCTGTTGTCCAAGACATTTACTCGTGCCCGAGCACGTAGGCGCCCAGGACAGCGCTCTTGTCACTCCTATTGCAGGTGGGGAGTGGGGCTGTGCTGGGGCCATGTGGCCGTGTACAAGGATCTCCACGGCGTGGCCGTGGGAGACAGAGCTGGGTTCAAATTTGGGCCCTGTGTGCTCGAGTTGGTCATCCCCGGAGCCTCAGACCCATGGCGGGAAATGGGGCTCCTGCAGCCTCCTGGCGGGAGTGGCAGGATGGCAGGAATGGGCCAGCCCCATCCGCCGGGACTGTGTGGGCAGCTGAAGGGCATGGGTTTTAGGGAGGCGAGGTCAGGTGAGTGTTGTCAGCTGCAGGGTGTCGGGGGAGAGCCATGGGCCCAACAGGTGAAGTGCTGGCCTCGCTGTTTCCAGCGGGTTGACTTTATTTTTGTTTGTTTGTTGCTTTATTATATATTATTTCGTCTTTATTTTTTTTAATTGAAACGTAGTCGGTTTACAATGTTGTGTTGCTTTTTGGTGTACAACATAGTTGTACGTATATATATTCCTTTTCATATTCTCTTTTCATCATAGGCCATTACGAGGTATTGAATACAGCTCCCTGTGCTGTCCAGGAGGGCCTGCTGTCTCTCTGGTTTACATACAGCAGTGTGTCTGCAAGTCCCAACTCCCAGTTTATCCCTCCATTCCCCTCTTCCCCCTGGTGACTGTACGTTAGTTTTCTGCGTCTGAGAGTCTGTTTCTGTTTTGTAAATAAGTTCTTTTGTGTCATTTTTTTAGATTCCACATATAAGTGATACCGTATGATATTTGTCTTTCTCTGTTTGACTTACTTCACTCAGTGGGACCATCTCCAGGTCCATCCAGGAGGCCTCCTCGTGTGAGATGCACCTTCAGATGGGGCTTCCATGGCTGCGTGGGTTCAGGGCTGACTCACAGCTCCTGGGTGAAACATTTCTCCCTCTGCTCTCCAAATACTAGGGAAGGATCGAATCATATTTGTGACCAAAGAAGACCATGAAACTCCAAGCAGCGCAGAGCTGGTGGCTGATGACCCCAACGACCCATACGAGGAGCACGGTGAGTGCCGCCCCGGGAGGAGCCCGCCGTCCTGGTCAAGGCTGGGTTTCCGGGACGGCGAGCGCATCTCCCTCAGAGGTGTGAGGGCTGTGGGCTCTCCAGCCCTCGCTCCCACACACTTCCCTGGCCCTCAGACCCGAACTTAGGAGCTCCTCCCTTCATCTGCCTCTTTTTCTTCTAAGTATTTGCACTGACAAGCGGGTCGGGTGCTGCCTAGTGACCACATTCTGGGGGAGTGTCAGTGGATTCCTGCAGTTTCTGGTACAGGTGACAGGCCCCCTGCTGAGTGCAGTTCCAGACTGAACGCTGCCACGTGCCCAGACTCTTGGCAGGCAGGCCCGTAAGAGGCGCACCTGACTCCGAGGGGTGAGCTCCCTGCAGGCACCTTGCGTGGAAATCTCCCTCGAGAGAGAGGGGCCACTTTCCAGTGGCAGGACTCAGCCCCCTGCTCAGCCCGCAGCTCCTGGAGCGCGGGCACGGCCTTGGCACTGGGAGGCGGCCAGAACCCAGACCAGTGCTGTGCGTGGAGGAAGTCACCGCTGGTGACTTCTCCACACCTGAGCCGGGGATGCAGGTTTGTGCCGGGTTTGAGCCCGACGCAGAGGGAGAGGCAGGCCCACGGGCGAGTTCTGCCGGGCCGCAGTGCGTGGGGCTGCCGTTTCTGCACCTCCTGACAGCCTGTGAGGACGGCACTGGGTGTTGCTTCTTCTGAAGCCGTAGACAGCATCTCTCATGTTTCCCTGCCCGTCTTCCTGCTCCAGGGCTGATCCTGCCTAACGGGGACATCAACTGGAACTGCCCGTGCCTGGGGGGCATGGCCAGTGGCCCCTGCGGGGAGCAGTTCAAGTCGGCCTTCTCCTGCTTCCACTACAGCACGGAGGACGTGAAGGGCTCGGACTGTGTGGACCAGTTCCGGGCCATGCAGGAGTGCATGCAGAAGTACCCAGACCTCTACCCGCAGGAGGAGGAGGATGAGGAGGAGAAGCCGGCGGCTCCTGCAGAGGAAGCAGCCGCCACTGAGGCCACCGCGACCAAAGAAGAGGAGGGGTCTAGCTAATGAAGGCCCGAGGCTCGGGGTGCCAGCCCTCCTTCTGAGGGACATGAACCTCTTGCGAAATGCCTTTCGGTCACTGTCCAAGAAAGTGTCTTTCCCGCTGCTGTTCCGTGCACTGTGATGTACAAAGTAACTTATTGTGATGATCGGGGTCTTGGCCCCTTGACCTGTACACTGAAAAGATGGGCTTGTATGTGTGTGTGTCTCACATGAACCCCTTTGGAATTCTCTTCTCAGATTATCCTGAATTTTGCCACTTTGAAATAATGTGCTGAATAATCTCAGCAACCAAAAATTATCTGGCAGTGTCTCTTGTGAGTGAGCTGATTTATTCAGACATTGTATCCCTTTTAGTAGATTTTTCTACCCCATTGGGAAGTGAAATAGAAACAAAACATTTTCCTTTAAAAGTGTTGGAGCGGGGCCGCCCCTGCTGGAAGAGGCCGGAGGACCACACGCTGGTGTCTGAGGAAGCACTGTGCTTCGTTTCTGACAGGTCGTGGCTTCCAGTTTGGCCTTGAGCTCCAGGTTTTCTAGTTTGGAAAGCAGAGCTCTGGTCCCTCTGCGCGAACCCCTGTGTAAGTGAAGAAAGGCTGGTTTTTGCTGTTCTTGTTATTCCAAAAGCCCTGGTTTGGGGCCTGCGTGCACCCTGGCTCTGTCTCGGCCTGTTCAGAGGCAATGTTCCTGAGAGGTGGGACCTAATTATTACCGAAGTAGCAGCCCAGAGAGGAAATGGTGTCAAAAGAAAAACATAATTTTTACTTGATTTTGAATGTGTTCTTTGTTTTTACTAATTAAAATTTTTGTTTGATATAAGGAAATATAAATTATGAAAAATTCAATTGAAATTCTTCTTTGAAGATACTGATAGATCAGTGTGAGTCTTAAAATTGTGTTGCAATCTTAGGAAGCAAACAGATGCCTTTGCCCAGACATCGCTGTCAGTGTTACCGGGTTGTATCTGTTGGGAGTGGGTCGCAGCACACACTCACGAGGGGGACACCGAGGCTAGAGCACCGGAGGCCCCTTCCACACCAAGAGTGAGGTGTCGGCCCCCCAAAGCCCGAAGGCACAGCTCAGTGTGAGGAGGGGAGTGCTTTTTCAAAGCTTGGGGGCAGGAGACCATGATGCACAGAGGAGCCCTGGGACTTCTTTGAGCCGCATGCAGAGCCCTGCATGTTTAACAAACATACTTTTGCAGAAAACGTTTTGATTAAGGTGTCACTGGTCTGTGACTGTGTCCTGGATTCCCTTCATTCGATGCACCCAGGGAACCTCTGCAGTCTGTGTCCCAGGGACACGGGAAAGCGACCCGTCTGGCCCCTGCCTGTGGGAGGCTACAGTCCAGCCAGGGCTCGGTACTCACTAGAAAGTGGGAGGAACAGTGGGGGTGTGTGCACAATGGCACTGGGGTCTCAGGGCAGACCGTTTTCTTCCAGCCGTGGCCGCCCTCAGAGCGGAGATCTCTAAACTGTCCTTGCCCCAGTCCGCTTGGTGAGACAAAAGACTCCATTCTTTCCCACTTTTGAGGATAAGAAAGCGCCACTGCATGAGTGGCGGAGGTGGGTACAGACTGTGCTTCAGCACCAGGGGGCTGACTGATTCATGGGGCAGGGGGAGCTATTTATTTATTTATTTATATAGTGGAGGCGCTGGGGATGGAACCCCGGGCCTCATGCGTGCTAAGCACGTGCTCCACCCCTGAGCTCTACCCTCCCCTCAGACGATTCAGTTCTAAACTGCCAAGTATCTTTATAAGCTAAAAACCCTTTGTATATCTGAACCACTGTGCTGTACACCAGAAGCACAAGATTGCAAATCAGCTCCACTCAATTAAAAACAACAACAACCTTCAACAGGCTCAAGAGATAAAGAGAGACGCCCGGGTGACCTGGCACAGCGGACGGCAGCTTGAGCATCACACTGACTTGGAAGTGCCGGCTGCCCGGTATTTGGTGTCTGGTTATTCTGTGATGCAGGCAAGTGCGGCGCCTCAGCCAGGTGCCTCGGTCCTCAGTAAGTTCTGGGCCTACACAGATTTTAACTTAATAGTAACATTTCAGTAACCCGTAACGTCTCAGCACGAGAAACTGGGCCAGATGTAAAAACAAGGTTCCTCACTCACCTGGAAGAACCAAAGAGAAGTCATGCGTGTCTGGACAGTTTCACAGGTAACGTTCAGGATCCCCTGGGGGCCCGGAGTGTGCTTTGGAAAACACCTGTCGTCCGTGTGGTAAGTAGACGGACTTCTCCTTTGTTCACCTGAAAAGTGGAGGAACAGGACTCAGTTCATCAAATTAGGGTGTGAAGAAAAAGAGTCGGGCAGCTTTGAGCTGGGACTTGAGTTACTCCACTTGCCTACGCGTGTGAAATGTTCCACAACGAAAAGCAGAAACACACAAGCTAAACCCAGTGTTGAACCCCTTCTAGTGACCTGACGTCAGTGGAGGTTCAGAGCCAGCTCTGCCCTGTCCCACGTGGGGGCCGCATAAGGCTCAGCTGTCATCAGAACCCCCAGCTTAAAATCAAGGCTGATAGGAAAAGCTGTTTAAAAAGACGTTGATCAAGTTGACCTCCCCCTCGTCCTCATTCCTATTCTCTGAGTCTTCCAGAGGTCGCTGATAATTTAGTGTAGACTTCCAATCTACATTTTTCTGATGTTTAAAAAAAATGCTAAAATCCACGTAACATAAAATTTATCATTTTACCCTTTTTCAACTGTACAAATCTGTGCATTCAGCACATTCACCTTGTGCAGCCATCACCACTGTTTATCTCCAGAACGGTTGCGCCTTCCCAAACCGAAACCCTGTCCCCATTAAACACCATCCCCACCCCCTCCCCGTGTCTGATTCTGACTCCTCCAGGGGCTCCCGTGCATGGGAGCATGCGCTGCGTGTCTTCCTCTCACTGGCTTATCTCCTCAAGGTCCATCCATGTTGTCATGTGGACGTGGGTAATTTCCGCCTTTGGCTACTGTGAACGGTGCTGCTGTGGACGTGGCTGCATGCTTTCCAATCTATTTTTAAACACATTTATCTGTCTCTAATATTAAAGTTTTTTAAATGTGACCCAGTAACATGCTAGACAGCCAACATTCTGCAACCAGTTTTTGTCATTCAGTGTTATTTGTGAAGTTTGTGTAGTGCGAGGTCATTTTGAATATCATATGGCATTCTTCCAACATGATGTAAGTTTTATCTTGTTACTTTTTAGATCGTTGTCTATTATTCATTTATTTTTCCTACTGATGGCTTTAGGCACTTTCTACACACGCCTCCTGATGCTGGAGGAGCACCCTAGCATGGGCCCTCTGTGCACAGATCCTCAGCTGTAGAATGTGCGCATTTCTATGTTATTTGATTTCCTTCATTTCCCTCTGAAGTTGCTCTGCCAATTAATACTCCTCCGCCAACAGTAAATGAGAATGTTTTGTTTACCCCTGTCCTTGCCAACCCTTATTATAGTCAGAGCTTAATATTTTGTTTGTTTGTTTTGGTGGAGGGAGGTAATTAGGCTCACTTATTTATTTTGGGGGGAGGCACCGGGGATTGAACCCAGGAGCTTGTGTGTGCCAAGTATGCACTCCACCACTTGAGCTACACTCTCCCCCTCAGAGCTTAATGTTTGTTGCAAATGGCATAAAGCTTGAACAAAATTCCCACCCTCTGACTCCTGGACTGGATCTGTACCACCACGGATTTTCTAACTACATCGGAGCTCTCAGGCACCTGCCTAAGACCCCGTGCTAGCCTGGAGACCCGCAGTCTAAGTGACTGCAGAAAGGAAACTGATGGCGCAGGGAGAAGCACGACAAAAAACCTCCATCGAAGATGAGTTTGCCAGCGTCAAAACTGAGGCAATCATCAGGTGAAATGCAACAGAGTAGCCTCAAATTCCTCTCTAAATAAATATGTCAAGTAGATAAAGGAAGCAGTAATGTACACAAAAGTAAGAAATTTGGTAATAGATAGATAACAAAGCACCAGCAATGAAAGGAAAAAAATAAATAAACTGGACTTCATCAAAATTTAAAACTTTTGTGCATCAATGGATATCAGGTGAAAGGCAATCTACAAAATGGAAGAAAATCTTTGCAGACCATATACCTGATAAGGGTGTAGTATTCAGAATACATGAAGAACTCTTACAACACCCCAATTGAAAAACAGACAAAGGTCTTGAATAGATATTTCTAAGAACAGCTATTAGATATTGAAAATAAATTGGGCAACTTCAGAATAAGTCTAATACAAACCCAAAACAGAGTAGAGCAAAATAATTGGGAGAAACATCCAGAGGCAATTGCTGAGAATTGCTCAGAAAGGAAGACAGACTTTGTCCTCAGGTAGAAGTTGTGCGCAAGGAGAGAAGCCACAGATAAAGTCAAGGACAGCTTCCCACTAAGATCTGGGACAAGACAAGGCTGCCCACTATCACCACTTCTATTCAACATAGTCTTGGAAGTCCTAGACACAGCAGTCAGGCAAGAGAGAGAAATACAAGGGATCCAAATTGGAAAAGAAGAGGTAAAAGTGTCACTATATGCCGATGACATGTTACTATATATAGAAAACCCTAAAAGGTCCACACAAAAACTACTAGAACTGATCGAAGAATTCAGCAAGGTAGCAGGTTACAAGATTAACATTCAAAGATCAGTTGCATTTCTTTACACTAATGATGAATCAACAGAAAAGGAAAGTAAAGAAACAATCCCCTTTAAAATAGCACCAAAGTAATAAAATACCTATGAATAAATCTAACCAAGGTGGTGAAAGAATTATACACAGAAAACTATAAACCATTGATGAAGGAAATTAAAGAAGAATTTAAAAAATGGAAAGATATCCCATGCTCCTGGATTGGAAGAATCAATATTGTTAAAATGGTCACACTGCCCAAGGCAATCTACAGATTTAATGCTATCCCTATGAAATTACCCAGGACATATTTCACAGAACTAGAACAAATCATAATAAAATTTATATGGAACCACAAAAGACCTAGAATTGCCAAAGAATTACTGAAGAAAAAGAAAGAGGTTGGAGAACTCTCCCAGACTTCAGACAATACTATAGAGCTACAGTCATCAAGACAGCATGGTATTGGTACAAAAACAGACATATGGACCAATGGAACAGAATAGAGAGCCCAGAAGTGAACCCACAAACTTTTGGTCAACTAATCTTCGACAAAGGAGGCAAGAATATACAATGGAATAAAGACAGTCTCTTCAGCAAATGGTTCTGGGAAGACTGGACAGTAGCATGTGAATCAATGAAGCTAGAAGATTCCCTTACATCATACACAAAAATAAACTCAAAATGGATCAAAGACTTAAGCATAAGACAAGATACAATAAACCTCCTAGAAGAAAATATAGGCAAAACATTATCTGACATACATCTCAAAAATGTTCTCCTAGGGCAGTCAACCCAAGCAATAGAAATAAAAGCAAGAATAAACAAATGGGACCTAATTAAACTTATAAGCTTCTGCACAGCAAAGGAAACCATAAGTAAAACAAAAAGACAACCTACGGAATGGGAGAAAATTTTTACAAATGAAACCGACAAAGGCTTGATCTCCAGAATATATAAGCAGCTCATACAACTTAATAAGAAAAAAAAAACCAACCCAATCTAAAAATGGGCAAAAAAACCTAAACAAGCAATTCTCCAAGAAATACAAATGATCGATAGGCACATGAAAAAATGCTCAGTATCACTAATTATCAGAGAAATGCAAATCAAAACTATGATGAGGTATCACACCAGCCAGAATGGCCATCATTCAAAAGTCCACAAATGACAAATGCTGGAGAGGCTGCGGAGAAAAGGGGAACCCTCCTACACTGCTGGTGGAAATATGGTTTGGTGCAGCCACTGTGGAAAACAGTATGGAGATTCCTCAAAAGACTAGGAATAGACTTACCATATGACCCAGGAATCCTGCTCCTGGGCATATATCCAGAAGGAACCCTGCTTCAAAATGACACCTGCACCCCAATGTTCATAGCAGCACTATTTACAATAGCCAAGACATGGAAACAGCCTAAATGTCCATCAACAGATGACTGGATAAAGAAGTTTTGTGGTATATTTATACAATGGAATACTACTCAGCCATAAAAACCGACAACATAACGCCATTTGCAGCAACATGGATGCTCCTGGAGAATGTCATTCTAAGTGAAGTAAGCCAGAAAGAAAGAAAAATACCATATGAGATCGCTTATATGTGGAATCTAAAACAAACAAACAAACAAAACAAAACAAAAAAAAAAGCATAAATACAGAACAGAAATAGACTCACAGAATACAGACTTGTGGTTGCCAAGGGGGTGGGGGGTGGGAAGAAATAGACTGGGATTTCAAAATTGTAGAATAGATAGACAAGATTATACTGTATAGCACAGGGAAATATATACAAGATCTTATGGTAGCTCACAGAGAAAGGAATGTGACAATGAATATATATATGTTCATGTATAACTGAAAATTTGTGCTCTACACTGGAATTTGACACAACATTGTAAAATGACTATAACTAAATAAAAAATGTTTTAAAAAAAAATAAAGTCAAGGATAAGAAATATCCTTAGTTACTAGGGAAAGAAACTTTGCTGAAAACGAGTTAACAGTAAAAGAAAGAAAAGAAAGAAAGAAAGAAAAAGAGAGAGAGAGAGAGACAGTGGATCTCTCATCAGCAAATGAGACTGCAGAAAACAGACTGAGACTACCTTCAAAAGGCAGAGGGGTCATTGTATTTGGGAGCTCGCAATAGAATCTACATACAATTAAACCGAGGGGTGGAGGTTGGGAAACCCAAGAGTATTTGCAAATATACAAACAACATGAAATCTTACCACTTCAGAGCCTCATTGAAAATTTAAAAACAAAAAAAAAAATTCTAAAGGAAAAATGTTCACAAGGATACAAATTCACGCGGTCGGAAACAGCTTCTCATCCCGCGGTCCGCCCACCACTCGGCTGCAGTTTGGGGTCGGTGGCAGGTGCAGCGCCAGCCAGCAGCGGTGCCCAGAGTCACGCGGCCCCTCCAGGCTCTCGGCCGCCAGGACGAGGTGTGTGGGGATCTGATAGGCTTCTAGCCATCACATCACCGTTTTCGGTCTCCATGATCATTATTTTAACCAGAACAACTCTACGTACGTTAACATGACTTCCTCGGATTCGGCGTTCCTTTCTGCTCATCACTCCTGCTCCAAGGGAAGCACTGTGCGTGTCTCCCCTCCGCCTCGCGGTGGCGTTCGCACCACACCTCCCCCAGGAGCCTGCAGCCCCTGCGCTCGCCTCCGGCGCACACGCCACCCCGGGCTGTGCAATCCCCAACGGGGAGCTTTGGCTTACTTTTCCAGCCCCCCCACACACCCCGCAAGCTCCTCGGAGATGCTGCTGGTTTCCCTTTGGATCCGCAGCACCTGGACCAATTGTTCACTAAAGCCGGTTGATGTAAAAACTGGCCACAAGAATCTTGGGTTGAACAACCTCAACAGGACCATCCATGCTTGTGCTGTCTTTGTGGACGGCAGAACCGTGGGGGACTTTACAGTCTGCACCCCGATCCACAGAGCCTCTGTCTAAACCCAGAGTCCACCCCTCACTAGATGGGAGCACTCTGGTCTCAGTTAGCCTCCTGGGAAGGCGGATAACACAACCTCCAGCATCGCACGCATGGAGGAATGCTGACGTAAATACTTGGCAAGGCGTTTAGAAAATGCCTGACACGTGGCACGCTGCAGAAGTGCTTCCATTGGTTACTTTTCACCACCTAACTTTGGCTAGAGGGTGAGCAGCGTGCACTGGGGATTTCTCAGCCAAGAGAGGAAAGGCCAAGCTTCCACCTTTGGACACCCGCAGCATTCTAGCTTCTTTTGTTTTCCAGTTTCCCCAGGGGGTAGCTCTGGGTGTTCCCCACATTCACAACCCGTTCCAGGGAAACAGGGAGACTCCTGACAGGGACTCCTTCTCAATTATCCGGAAGAGGTGCCGCGTGTAACCGTCTGGCTTTTTCTCAGACCTGCGGATTAGAGAGAGCGCCTCCACCGCGTCAGTGCTGCCGGCGTTCCTCACCTGCGGCGTCTCCCACGGGAGCCCACTCGCGCCCAAGAGACCCTGTGCCGGTCGGGAGGAGGACCCCACGCCCTCGTCTCCCTCCATTAAAATCTTTAACATGTATCCAGAGTTCTGGGCTACAGGTTAAGAATCACACCCAAGGGGCACCGACTGAATTCACACATTTCACTCAGTCTCTTTAATGTAATCTGTGTGTTAAAGGTTTTTGATCCTTATCATCCCGTGAAAAGTGCTCGTTCTTCCCCCTAGAACCTCTGTGTGAAGTCAGAATGATGAAATAAAGGATTCTAAGTATCTATTAGAGCTCCACCTTTGTCCTACACTCCGCATTTCCAAGGGACGCCAGAGATACCGACAGCCCGTGTCCTTGACAGGATGCTCACGGACCCACCGTCAACACTGCTGAGAGGGACACAGACATTGGGCACAGCTGAGACCGAGTGTCCCTTCTGTGGGAAAAATGAATGCCACATGCCCGAGGAGAAGGATGCTTGTGTTTGTAGCAAGTGTGATGCTTTTGTCTGCCAAACTCTTTTAGGGAATGTATCTTTATATTTCAAAAAACCACGAGACATCTTTGTGTTAAACAAATAAAGCTGAATGCAGGTAACATTCGTCCTTGCTCCGGAAAGTTTACTACCCGGAGGCATTTACATGTGTTTTGTGAAGAAGCAGGAACACGGAAATGGTACTGCGGAGTTGGGAGGTGGGAAACGGGAGCTGTATGGTAAAGACAGTGCTGAATGTAGCTAGAGACCCAAACGTCCGTGTGTGGATGTTCTTACAGCAAAGAACAGGTGGGACTTTTATCAAACGACTGGCCAGTTCTTCTGCCTCTCAGCAGACAGCAGAAGGGAACAGGTCGCCCACACATTCTCATAACAAGTGAATGAAGTGGTCTGTTTCCAGGAAAACCAAGTACTTAAAAACCTATCTTCCAGGTACTGGTGACAGGGCCAAATTCAACCAATCACGTTCTGCTCGCAGCTGCAGCTGCAGCTGCCCACACATCACCGAGAGGGCGAGGGGGTGCTCCGACACGAATAGGGAGGGCTGGACGTCCCCTCGGTCACGGGGCCACCGTCTGAAGGGCGTTCCTTGTAAAGGGTCCACTCACGCCCTGAGAGACACTTAGCGCCCAGGAGCCCAGCCTTCAGGGCTCCTTCGACCCATCATCCAGGCTCCTGGATGTTTGAGACCAGGAAGGGAAGTCTCCGTGACGATGACACCCTTACAGTGCCCCCCCCCTTACCTGGGGTTTTGCTTTCTGCTGTTTTACTTACTACCCCCATCAACTTCAGTCCAAAACTATTAAATGAAAAATTCCAGAAATAAACAACTCATTGGTAAGCTTTAAAGTGTGCGCTGCTCTCAACAGCGTGATGGAAGCTCGCGCCGTGCCGCGCCCTCTTGCCTGGGACGTGAGTCATCCCCGTGTCCAGCGCGCCCGTGCTGGGGCGCTGCCGGCATCACTCAGTCTCCGCTGTCAGATCCCATGCAGGGCTGTGTTCAAAGAACCTCGCTCCACTGAACGGCGGCCCCGAGGTGCAAGAGCTGTGATGCTGGCAGATCAGGCGCCCTCGCCGTGTCCAGTTTATAAACTCAGCTTCGTCATAGGTACATGAGGGCAAGCGGGGCTCAGCACTACCCTCCAGGTGAGGCGGAGGGCATGCATAACTTACTATACGTATACACACATAAATATATATGCACCAAATTTGAAATCTGTGATAATTCAATGACTGGATTAAAACTCTCCTTGGCACATATCCTGAGAAGAAAGTTCTCAGTGAGGGCATCATCACTGGCGATGTGGGGGGAAGGAGCAGTGAGAAGTCCTCTAGAAGATAAAATATTATTGATCAAGAGATCCAACAGGCTTCTCTAAATTATTATGAACTTCCCTTGTTTATCGCATAATATTCAGTGAAACTACAATGAAGAAACTTCTTAGCTCTTGAGGCTTTAATAAATTTAATATAACAAAAGACTTTTTTAAAATATCTGGAATTAAATACTATTTCCTCTCCTCCACGATTATGAGTTAGTAAAGAATAACTCTAAAGTTAACAGGCTGGCTGAGAGAAGATGGTGATTCCAGGTCTACGTCAGATGTCAAGGGAAAAAATTACCCAGTGTGAGGAGATGCCAACTGTAGTCAGATAAACGGGGCCCTGTGGTTACCTGTAACAACATCCCTCTGCCAAGCCACGAAAAACACCGTGTTTTACTTTATCACAAATTTAAATTTGTTCTACTATTTTAGTGTCTCCTTCCACCCTAGAATGTTTTAAAAACCATAAAATGTACCTAAGTTTAAAAGACTACCTCTGTGATAGTGAGAAGGAAGACAGCCATGCTGACATGAAGTAGCCACGAACATTTTACAGGAAAGCAATATCAGTTTCATGTAAATACATGCTAGACATTTTATTTGACATGCTAAAAATCAGATTAATAGATTTTTTTTAGTACTTCAGGTGTATCTCTGAGCTTGAGAATTACCCAAACAGGATACGAGAAATGCTTTAAGTCACAGAAATGAACGTAAGCCTAGGAATTTCTGGATTTTAAAAATAATTTTACTTGTGTGAGTCATTATTCAAGAACAGTCACTCATCTCAGATGAGAGTCACTAAATAATAATGCTGTGAAAACTGAGAGAAGTTCCACAGCACATCAGAGGTCAATACCAGTGTCCTGGCGATGATTCAGTGGAAGCCGGAATTTAGAGCCTCCTCCACTTCCGCTTCCACTCAGATTTTCCAGATCTGAAAAATCAAGAGACCCTTGCCAGCTGGGTCTCTGCCGTGAATCAGTGTGTTTGAGTTGAGGCTACCACCACAAGTCACTACATGAAAAAACGCCTTTAGCTCCGCCCTCCCTAGACCAGTAATTTTGCTGCTGCATCTGAAGTCTGTTGGTACCTGTCATGTCATCGGGAAAGAGGGAGTCCCCAAAGTAAAAGGAAAATACTTTTTTCATTCTCAGAAAATGGTAAACAAGCAACACCTGGATGAAAACTTTTGTGTGTGTGGTTCTCAATGTCCATGACAAACGAGCCTGGGCTGTTCCTCAGGTGCCCATCATGGAAAACTGTCCAAGTTTCCTCACATTGGCCCCAAACTGATGGGGCTGGGTATAAAATACAGCGAAGTCTCAAAGCCATGCAACGCTGTATGTGAATGAAAACACATTTAAAAATGTATTTCTTTCCCAAGATTGTTTTGGAAATATTTGGTATATATACAATGAAATACTATTCAGCCATAAAAAGAATGAAATCCCGCCATTTGCAAAAACACAGATGGACCCTGAAGTAGTATTATGCTAAATAAGTCATAAAGAGAAAGACAAATACCATATGATTTTGTCAGCTAGCCAGGTTTGCCCAACACACAGCAAGTCAAAATGCTGAGACACTGAGGTTTGCAGCAAAGCAAGGGTCTATTTGCAAGACAGCCAGTGAGCAGAGCAAATGTCAAATCAACCTCCCAAAGGGGAGGGGCTCGGGGTATTTATGGGGTAAGGAAAAAAGAATCAGGCAGTCTGAGGCGTGGGGAGCAAGGGGAACGGTGATTGGCGAAAGGTGGGGTCATCGTGGTTCTGCGCAGGTCTGACTAAGCGGTAAGTCTCTGCACGCGCAGAAGGTCACTGAGCAGACACTCGTGCAGGCGCAGTTGGCGGGTCGGTGGTCCCGTCTTAACCAGTCTGAACCAGCTCAGCGCGAACTAACTGCAGCTAGCTCCAAGTTCCTAGAAAACAACTCCGGCAAACACGTACGTGCTTGCAGGACATGCAAGTCTTAAAACGACCTTGATTACTTGAAGGCAGGTGAAATGGATTTAACCCATGGTTCCAATTTCACTCATATTTGGAATCTAAAAGACAAAACCAACAAACAAAACAAAAACAAACTCACAGATACCGAGGACAGGTTAGTGGTTACCAGAGGGGGTGCAGACGGGTGAAACGTGTGAAGGGTCATCTGTCTGGGGACGGATGGCAGCCAGGCTTGTGGCGGCCACTTTGCAGTGCATATGAGGCTGAGTTGTAGCACTGCACACCTGACACTTCCATGTGTTTCTGAAATATGTATTATGTCTCTTTCTTAGTTCTGTCTACTGAAAATAGCTAAAAGCACCCCAACATCAGTGAGCAGAAACTCACAGCCAGGTGTTTTTTTTCAACTTAGCAATTTTATTTTATTCACCAAAAGCTCTGTGTTAATTTGTCCAGATTTTGATTTCCAAATTCCCTGGTTCTGAGCAAGAAATACACAGACTGGACTGAGACATTCTGTGCCAGAAAGAAAGAAAGACATCCAAACACTAATGGGATTGTCTCAGAAGGATGTAAAGATAGATTAAAGGGCCTGATCTGGGGAAATGTGAATATCCTAAGGAAAATGACTAGAATTTGTCGAATCAACATTGAATATGTATTTTCTGAGGTCCATATTAAAATAATATCCACAAAAAGACATGAAAGAAAGGAAGTTAGCCATAATTACATGTGAATATTACATTTTTATATCTAAAATTAATAATTTTAATTATTTTAAAAGCTTTATATTTATATTTAAAATTAATACTTAAAGGGAACTATTAGATACTCACTTTACCTTTCCAGAGTGAAACGTGCTTCAGGATAACCAGTCATTGCTATCAAGGGAAAGCTGTTAAAAAGCAGTGCCATCTAGTAGCCACTTGGCAGTCCCTCATGAGAGCTTTGGGGACAAAACGGGGCCAAAACGACTAGCTGAAATGTGGAGGGGAAACTTCAGAAGCGGGGCACTCAGGCAGCAGAAGGCACACGGCCAGCTGGCTGCAGAGGCCGGCCCACCCAGCAGACCAACCCCAGCCCCGGGGCGCGGGCAGCCGCAGCTGGAGGCCTCCGCCTGTGGTGTGACTGCAGCCTCCGTGAAGCGTGCTTGCCGAAGGGGTTACCTTGACCCAGTGGAGGCTTTAGATCGAGCTTTAATTATTTTATCTTCTTCCAGAAGATACAGGAGATTGATTATAGTGATTAGCTGATATATTTTCATTATTAAAGAGAAAAGCCATTATGGAAACCACAGCAGCCCACTCTGTTCTTTGAAATAATTTGACCAGCCACTGGAGACTCCAGCTTAGCCAAGGTCATGCAAGGTTTCATTACCTGCCATAATGGAATGAAGCTAGAAATCAGTGAGAGAAGGGAAACTAGAAAACTAACACACGTGGAAATTAGGCACACCCCTAAAAAGCCAATGGGTCAAAGAAGAAATCACAAGGGATGTTGGAAAATACTTTGACATGAATGAAAACGGAAGTCGAGAAGACAAAACTTGTGGGATGCACAGAAAGCAGAGAAATTTACAGCTTCAAAGCCTACATTTAAAGAAAGATAGATCTCAGATTAGTAACCTAACTTTATAGAGTAAGGAATTTGAAAATAAGAGGAAACCAAACCCAAATCTCACAGAAGAAAGGAAATAATGAAGATCAGAGATAGACGAAATAGAGAAAAACCACTTTCGCTCTGTGAAAGATACTATTCAGAGGATGAAAAGACAAGCTGCTGAGTGGGAAACTACATGTTCAATGAAAGACTAATATCTAGAACACATAACAAACTCTAAAAACTCAACAGCAAAAACAATTTAAAAATCCAAGTTGAAAATGGACAAAAGACTGAAAAGACCTACTACTGAAGAGGATGTACAGATGGCAAATTAGCACATGAAAAGATGTTCAGCATCACTGGCTATTAGGGAAATGCTAATTAAAACCACAACGAGATGGTATTACATATTTCTCACAGTGGCTGAACTAAAAACTAGCGACAATGCCAAATGCTGATAAGGATGTAGAAAAACGGAATCACTGTTCATTACTGGTGGAAATATAAAATATTACAGCCACTCTTGAAAACAATTTGGCAGTTTTAAAAGAAATTAAACATACAACTAAAAGACCACTATAGAACCAGAAATTGCACTCCTGGCTATTTATTCCAGTGTAATATAAAAATCGATTCACACAAAAATCTGTACATAAGTATTTATAACACCTTTGTTTGCAATATTCCCAAACTGAAACAACCAAGATGTGATTTAAAAGGTGAATGGTGAAACAAACTGTGGTATGTTCACAGTTTGGAATACTACTCGGCAGTGAAAAGGGGTGAACAAACTGACACATGGAACAACTTGTATGAATCTCCAGAAAATTATGCTGAGTGGAGACAGCCAGTCTCAAAAGGCAACATACTGTATGATTCTCTTTATATAATGTTCTTGAAATGAGAAAATTTGAGAAATGGAGAACAGATAAGTGGTTCTCAAGGGGTAAGGAGCGCGTGGGCCACAAGGTAAGTGTGATGATGGAAATGTTTTAAGTCTTGACTGTGTCAGCAGCAGTACACTGCTTGTGATACTGTCCTGTAGTCTGCCTGATGTTACCCCGGGGGGATCCGGATAAAGGGTTCGTAGGGTCCTTCTTTACTATTTTTCACAACTGCATATAAACCCACAATTAACTCTTTTTTTTTTTTTTAACTGTGGTATAATCGACCGATCTCTAATTCTTCGAATGGGCAGAAATTCTTGTCTCCTTTCTGGTTCCTTTCCTAATGAATTTAATAAAAACTGAAGTTGAGAGTTGCTCAGCATCAAAGTGAGAAACATTTTTTCTTTCATAGGCTGCTGACATTTGAAGCCTGAGGTTCCTCTGTTGCCAGAAATCCTTTTGGCCAGCCCCACACTGGGCCAGCATGATGGGCTTATTTCCCTGCAGGGCTCAGGGTCTGGATTTCTCAGCACCTCAGTCCCAGAGTGCAAGACTCCTGGCTCGGGCAGAGATGGGTCCTCCGTCTCAGAAAGGGTCTGGGGGCATCAACACGCGGGGGAGACATGTTTATATCATATTTTGGGCCACGTTAGGGATTCCTGAGAAACGAAATGAAATCGGCTTTAACAGGATTTTGTAGTCTTTACCTGTGGCTGTAAGGGCTATTTTTATATGTTATTTAGCATGTAACCTGTGAGGCCAGAAATCATGGCCTACAAAACCAGTAATGCCTGGAAACCACACCTTCCACCTGAGAATCGACCCAGGGATGCAGGCGTCTGTCACACCCTGCAGAGAGAGGACACGCAGACCCGCTGTCAGCTGATAGGAGGCTTCAGGGATCTCACACCCCAGAGAGTGACGTTATAAAGTCTGAAATGGGATTGTACTAAGCTGATCTAAGGGTCAGATGAGAGAACTTGGTATTTTCCACGGAGACGTGCCCCTTCTGTCCCTCCGCACAGATGGAGCAAGGGAGCCAGTGGAAAAGCCTGGAGCTCAGCTCTTCCCAGATTGTTATTTTTCCAGAGAGAATAAAGAAAAGAGACAGGTAAACTGTTCCACTGGGGACGCCGTGGTTCTGTTGTCCCCAGGCGGATCTTGTCACCTTCCTACAGACGCTAAAATTACAGGCCTGCAGAGAGATGAGCTGATGACCTCCCTGCCTTCAAACTGCGGGGGCTCTTCTCACGGGCGCAGACCACCGCCCGCCCGCCGGGTCAGGAGGCGCCCTTTACTCCGCACACTTAGCATCATGTGCGGCCGGGTCCTCAGCAGGAAGGCAGTTGGGTCTAATTCTGAGGCTTTTGTATCCTCAGATTAGCCATTCAGATCTAACCTTGAAGGAGGTTAATCCTTCTCAGCTCAAAGGAGAGTTTTTTTCTAGAATGCAATGGGGATATTTTCTTAATATAGTCATCATCTAATTTGGCAACTCATAAAAATTAGGTGATTTTTATATGAAATAATTGATTTTAGGCTCACGTTTATTTCTCTGAATAAAATGAAGTTCATTTACTTGCTGTATCTGTTCTTAAGGACATATTCTCATCTAGTCATGTTAGGCCTAAAGCTTTAGTGACTCGTACTCCGACTCATATCCATCAGGTTCATTTAATTCTAAGTTTTCATGAAATATGCTCAAGTCTGCTTGTTTCATCTTCGAAAAACAATTAGAATATTAACTTTAAAGTGCCTTCCAGTAGTTTGTGTAATTAAAAAATTAATCAATACAAACTAGTAATTCATAATTGTTTACAAGGAAATGAGGTTTTTTTGTTCACAGCATCACCTTACAAAGGAGTTTACCCTCACATTCCAAAAAACATCTAACAGTAGTGAAGACTCTTCTCGCCACAGCTTCAATTTCACAAGTTTCACATTAATGATGTCAGCGCTTAAGCCGGTGCTCTAACAGGAAGTTTTACAAGGGGACGGTGATAACGAAGCTGCGCTTACATAAAAAATAACAAAACAAAGGGAGTGATTTTTCTGCCTGGCACCGAGGACGTAAGAGTATAATCTCACGGCATTTGGCAAGGAGACAGAATATTTGTGTCCATGTATTATCTTCTGTGTACTACTCCTTGTAAAACACCCTTTCCCCTTTTATTGATAATAGATCTGCCAGGACCCATTTAGTGAGGGGGAGGATTTCGGGCCAGGTGAACTGTCTGTGGCCCGTGTGTAGGTTTTAGAATATGTTTCTCAGCCTGTATGTTATGCACTTACCGTGAACAGATGAATGTGAATTAATCATATTTTCTTGTTACTAAGAAACAAAGAATGGGATTAAAAAAAAGTAAAAACTGTTTTGAAAGAAAGCTAGACTTTGCTCTTATTTCATTAGTGGGTTGACTGGCCAACAGATTCCCATCCGGGACTGTTGGGTTTCCCAGTGTGACAGTTTAGATTCTGGATGAAGAGCCTCCAGGGCTTCTGGTTTATATACTTCGGAAAAACACCTTTTGTTCTGCTGAGTTTTCTCGAAATCGATCTGTAAGACTTGGCAGTAAAAATTCCTTACGGGCAAGTGAGGGTCCTGAGTGGCCCTACACGCTCCTTTCAGGCTCCAGCAGCGAGTGAGTCTCACTCGGTGCTGGGAAGCAGCTCCCACCCGCTACCCGGTGCCCCTCAGTTTCCTCCCTCGTCCTCCCGGAGTCTGCACGCTTCACGGGCACCTCAGGGCACAGCCCGGCATCGGGGTGGTGACGGCCTGCCTTCCCCGGACGTGCCAGTGCTCCTCCACCGCTCTGCCCCGGGTCTTCCAGCAGGGCCTGGTGCAGCGCTGCCGATGCACCCGCAGCCCAAACCCGTGGCCAGTGTCGCCTCCCAGATCCTCGTGGTCTCTTTCTACTTTCATTTATGGCAAAGGATGCTGGTGAAGTTGACCTGCCCTACAGCCACAAACCAAATGCACTCTTTCACGTCCCTGAGTGCTGGGCAGAGACCGTGCTGTTTACACTCCTCTCGGCTCAGAGGTGTGCCCTGCTCTGTTCTCGTTGCAGACGAGAAGACGGCTGTAAGTGTCCCTCGCTTCCCCTCGCCCTGTCATCTGTCCCACCCACGAGGCCACGAGCGCCCACACTGTACTGGGGCCTGGGGTGGGGGTTTCCGCTCTTGTTTCTCTCTCCCCTTCTCTCCTGACCACTGGCTCAAGCGCGCTGACCTCAGGCGTCTTCACTAGTTTGCGGTCCATCGAACGACAGCACACATCACATGATTATCCAAGATTTGGGGAATTATCAAGGACCCAGTGTCTCAAGTGGATGCTTCCTCGGTCAGAGTACTGAGGGAGTCTTCACTGCGCTGCTCTTGGAGGACACAGGCTTCACTGTTAGCCAGAAGAGCTCCCGGGGGCAGAGTTTCAGCATGAATCTCACATTTCTGCTGGACACTTCTTACTCCGTGTACGTACTTCTTAATGCCTCGCTCACCTTTCCTACCCCTTTCACAGTGCGGCCTCGCCAGACGTGACCTGGCTCAGGACCCGCCTGCGTGTTCCTTTCTCTGTGATTTATCTCACTAGGTGCGGAACTCAGGTCTCTCGGAGCATAGCTTGCTTTCTCCAGTGTGTACAATGACACGTGGAGGTTGGTGCATCAGGCGAGCCAGGTACATCTCAGCATCAAACGCTCCTCAGAGCCTCAGCTGAGGAAGGTCCACCTGGATCATTCTCTTCTGACACCCAGTGGCGTGCCATTCAGGCGGTGAGCCTGGCAAAGCAAGACTGAGAGCGGACACACTCATAGCATTTATTTAGCTTGTTTTTTAAAAAAAATTTCTAATTGAAGTGTGGTTGATTTACAATGTTAGTTTCAGGTGTACAGCAAAGGTATTCAGTTACACATGCACATACTTCTACATACATTTTTCATGTTCCTTTTCATTATAGGCTATTACAAGAAGTTGAATATAGTTCCCTGTGCTCTATGGTAGGTCCTTCTTGTTTATCTATTTTGTGTGTAGTAGTGTGTCTGCGAACCCCCGGCCCATGACTGACACCCGCTGCTCATCCTTTCCCCTTTGGTACCCACAGCCTGCTTTCCACACCTGCCAGACACGTTTATAAAACGTTCACGTTCTCCAGACTGTGTTTCCTAATAAAAATAACGTAACAGCACAGAATTGGCCTCTGTGACACCTTCACATTTTAAATTCATAAATGATAGAACATAGACATTCAAGGTCTGTGTCTTAGTGATACAGTTGCTGTGAGCCACAAAATCTGGAGACAGCTGGACAATTAGAGTCAGAATTCCCGCTGTCTCTCCTTGCTCACCAGGGAAGCAAATGCAGTGGGTGCTCGTGGACACGCCGGCTGATGTCACCTTCCTTGACCACTGCTCCGCGAAAGAAGGGTAACATGTTCCTCGTCTACTGTGGAGCTCACCCTTTAGAAAAATAAGACTTTCCAGTGCTTGTGGGGCAATCATCCACCTAGGCCGTGATTCCCTGAATATTCTTGCCAACGCGTGGCATCTGCACACTCCCGCTCTCCTTACACATTTACACGTGGAGGACCTCAGTCCTCTAAAAGATGCTGGAAATAAGGTAATCCTATGCTTCAATCTAAAAATGGTTAAAACATGCGACTTGACCAGTTTTCCATTGCTGTGTGTTTCCAAGTCTCAGTTTTTAAGTCTAAGCAAGCTCCTATTTCACAGAAATAACTTGAGAGAAGGCAATGATAGAATTTATTTTCTTTAAAAAAAAACTTTATTGAAGTGGAGTTGATTAGAATTTTTATTTTAAGTGATCTCATTTTAAAATGTTAGCTTTTAAATATTACTGTATATCTATTTAATTATCTAGTTATTTTTTATTTAATACTTATTTTAAAACATTATCAGTGTATAAGAAATAGATGTCCAGAAATAAGTATGTGCCATTTATAAGTCCACAGGAGACAAAGCAGTCCTTGTAGGGTATGTGCTTAATGAAAGTGTGTAATCCCTGAAGGCTGGGGATGGCTGGTCAATTAAATTAATATTTTCCTGTTATTTCTCCTGGGCTTATTAAGGGAGAAATTCTAGCTATTCTGAATATACACATGGAGAGAATTGTTTTACATCACTTGGTCAACACTTTCAAAAAAAGATGAACTATTTCTAATGCTACCCTGGAATTTTCATTTCAGAAAATCATGAAAAAATGCTCAATATCACTAATTATCAGAGAAATGCAAATCAAAACTACGATGAGGTATCACCTCACACCAGCCAGAATGACCATCATTCAAAAGTCCACAAATGACAAATGCTGGAGAGGCTGTGGAGAAAAGGGAACTCTCCTACACTGCTGGTGGGAATGCAGTTTGGTGCAGCCACTGTGGAAAACAGTATGGAGATTCCTCAAAAGACTAGGAATAGACTTACCATATGACCCAGGAATCCCGCTCCTGGGCATATATCCAGAAGGAACCCTGCTTCAAAATGACACCTGCGCCCCAATGTTCATAGCAGCACTATTTACAATAGCCAAGACATGGAAACAGCCTAAATGTCCATCAACAGATGACTGGATAAAGAAGATGTGGTATATTTATATGATGGAATACTATTTAGCCACAAAACCCAACAACATAACACCATTTGCAGCAACATGGATGCTCCTGGAGAATGTCATTCTAAGTGAAGTAAGCCAGAAAGAGAAAGAAAAATACCATATGAGATCGCTCATATGTGGAATCTAAAAAAAAAATGAACATAAATACAAAACAGAAACAGACTCATAGACATAGAATACAAACTTGAGGTTGCCAAGAGGGCAGGGGGTGGGAAGGGACAGATGGGGAGTTCAAAATTTGTAGGTACTGACAGGCATATGCAGAATAGATAAACAAGATTGTACTGTATAGCACAGGGAAATACATACAAGATCTTGTGGTAGCTCACAGCAATTTTCCAGATGTTTTTAAACCAAATATCCATGTATGCTCTCAATTCACAGCTGCCATCTCATGGTCACAGCTGCTCACCATTTCCCACCTCCTCAGTCCTTTACATCATAGAACCACGATGCTCTAAGCAGCTATGAAGACAACGTAGTCTCAGATCCTTGGTTTTCAGACGATAAATCTGTGAGGATCTATGTTGGGACCCAGATTCTGTACCTCCTATTTTTTAAGGCTTGGATTAAGGCACACACCGGATTTCCATAGGGAATTAGTCCATGTGTAGTTCTTTACAAAACTTTCTGTTAAAATTTTACACCTGGGCTCATGACTTGGCGAAACATCACTGCTCCCCTGAAGGAGACGTGACATTTTGGACATCTAT
The DNA here is from genome assembly GCF_048773025.1 of Camelus bactrianus. Taxonomy (NCBI): domain Eukaryota; kingdom Metazoa; phylum Chordata; class Mammalia; order Artiodactyla; family Camelidae; genus Camelus; species Camelus bactrianus. The sequence continues at coordinate 2,775,191 of NC_133555.1, read as the reverse complement.
GAAAAGTGTCCTTAGGGTGGGGGTGGGCACCTGTCTTCTATTAAAACCTTAAAAAGAAATGACCCCAAATCGAATTAAAGTGTGGTTATAATCACTATGTGTTATCACATGGCTAAGAATGGAGAGGAAAGAAATTCTGACTGTATCACAGCTTGTGATCGGTAACTTGACTCTGCTCAGTTAAATGAGTTTGGTTTCCTTGCAGGAGAATTTAAGTATGTGAGTCATATCATTATCTTTGGTGATTCAGGGAAAAGATCTAAAATCTCATTAGAGTCCTATGAACAGAGGCTGTTAAATGACTACTATTTTGGAAGTTATTTCTCCTCTCTCCTTCGGCAGGAATGCAGTTAAGAAATCCGTAACGGAACTGACTTATCGTGTCTCATATCGCATGTACAAAGAACTAACATTATCATAAAGATAACTGCTAATGTTTCAATGGAGAGCATCATGTGCCAGAAGCGCTTCTGTGTTCGCTATGTACAGTTTAACGTTTTCACACGCTCTGTAGGCTAACGTGACAGTGCGTGTTTTACAGAGGAGTTAAGTGGGGCTCAGATGTGCTGACCACTCAGAGTCACCCTGTTAGGAACTGGCAAATCAAGTCACAGATGCAAATGGAAGCAGTCTGGCCTCAGAGCCCCCACTTGCCACCATTGGGCTGTTGCGTGTTAAGAACATCCGTCCGGCAGTCAGAAACGCGGAATGACGGTGGTACTGAAACAGCAGTCATGTGCGAGGCTGCCTGGCTGGTGCTTTTTGTTGGGGAGGGTCTTACCCCTGCTTTTCTGACATCCTCCTCAGTAGGGTCCACCCAGAGTCACAGAGCTCTCACTAACATTCAGGGCTTTATCAACTGGATACAGACACAAAAGTGAGTAAGCCTTGCACTTACCCTTGGAAAAACTAAAAGACAGGTTAAGAATCAGAAAACGCTTTCTATGATATATGGCAACTTCTCACGCTGTGAGAAGCCCAGCCTTGATGCACGTGACCCGACCACAGCTGGGACGTAGCTAGTCGAGGGAGAGACAGGGGATGCTTCCTGGGGATGTCAAGGTGGACTTGAGTATCAAGGGTCAAAAAAAGGCATGGGGGTTAACCCACGTGTTTTGACGGCAGCAAGAGTGCTGCCTGCGACTGGTGAAGGTAATACTGTGATACAGACGGTTTTCTTGTGTGCCTCCTTGGTTACTTACTCTAGTCTTCAACATGGATGAAAACAAACTTCCTGGTATTACCGCCATGAGAAGCGCCTTCTTCCCTGAAGTTGGCTTCGGGGTGTCAGCTAACACCGTCCTTCTCCTCTTCCAGGTCCTCACCTTCCTCCTCGGGCACCGCCCCAAGCCCACGGACCTGACAGTCGCTCAGTTGGCCCTAATCCATACAGTCAAGCTGATCACCATGGGTTTCATCACTACAGGCATGTCTGCAACAACTTCAAGCGTAAATCAGTTCTCTACCTGAACAGGCTGACGCGGGGCCTGTCCATGTGCACCACCTGCCTGCTCAGTGTCCTCCAGGCCGTCAGCCTCAGCCCCAGCAGCTCCTGTCTGGCAAAGTTCAAGCACAGATCCTCGGCTCAGACCCTGTGCTGCTCTCTCTTCCTGTGTGTCCTCAGTGCGCTCACTAGTGCTCGCTTCTTAACCTTCACTGCCGCCCGCAACACGACCCGGGCCTGTCTTCCACTTGTCACTGATTCCTGCTCTCTTTGGCCCCAAAAGTTCTTCCTCAGGCATATATTTGTCACAGTGATGACCTTCCAGGATGTCTCCCTTACAGGGCTCATGACCCTCTCCAGTGGGTACATGGTGAGCCTCTCGTGCAGACATAAGAGGGAGACCTGACACCGTCACGGCACCAAGCTTTCTCCAAAAGCGTCCCCAGGACCAATGGCCACCCAGACCGTTCTGCTGCCCATGGGTTTCTTTGCGGTCATGTACTACATGGACTGCATGACCTCCACCTTGAGGACGGTGTGGTTCAGCGACCCAGCTCGTCTCCTTGTCCAGATTCTGGTGAACAATGGCTATGCCACCGTCAGTCCCCTGGTGCTGATCAGCACTGAAAAACGAATAATCAAGTTCTTAAAATCATGTTGGGAAAGATGCTAACTGTTGCACTATTCAATGATGGTCACTTCTCAAGATGAGGGACTTCACTGGCTTCCCAGTGGGTATTTGTGGCATATATGAAGTGCTCAGTTAATTAAATTCTATGGAGGTATGCTGTTTCTGTTAAGCCTATTTACTTTGATACACGTTGACAAATTCAGAATAGATAATTTAAGCATATCCTTACCTGAGATAACACAATTTTCATATTTCCGATCAGGGAAAGCTGAGAGCTCACCTGTGAGGTGGCTCTCGTCTGATGCAGCCTGGGCTGAGCCGCACCGCTTACAGGCGCTTGTCGGTTTATGGTTCTCTTTAAGAAGCCTACAGCGATCTGCGTTTAGTCTAACCAGGTATGTAAACATTTATTTTCCTGGGTATATTAATTTTCCCACTTAAAACCCTCTTTAAAATGGCTCAATTGTCTTCCTATCTAGGGCCCATGCTATTAAAAATATTGAAAAATAAAGCATTAAGAGCTGTTCAAGGTCAGATTGTCTGAAGGTCTCTGTATTCAGAGTGTTTACCCTCGAAGATTCGAGTTCATTCCCGGTCAGCTGATTGTAGCACAACACTGGCCATCATGATGTATTTCCATGGCGTTTCCTCCCCGTGGTAGTGTTGGAGTTCTTACTGTGTCCGCCTCATGCAGAAATGGTCCTCTGTTTCCAGGTCTGTGCATTCCAAGTGACCTGATGTCACGTCTGTAGTCATTAACAACCTTGTGACCTATCACGCTGTCTAGGGCGAGGAAACCATGTTTGAATCACACTTGTCTACACAAGAAGGGCCACTCCGGTGACTCCTCAAATACTAAAGTAAATAGACTCTAAAGCAATTCTTCAGCTTTTCTCCACATGCGTGAAATCATACGGGATCCTTCATATATCCCATTTTTGTGTAAACGAGAATTCTTATGCTTATCTCACTGTGATTTAGGAGGCGTAATCAGGGCACTGCATGTCATGATCCATCAGGCAGCTTTAGGGCTAAATATACTGGTATTCTTTTGATGAAATGTTGTGCAGTGGCACTGGGTGGATTAGCTCCTATTTTGTTTCTGTCTCCCAGGATGGTTTCTCAGTTTTCCTAGCACCCGTCTTTCTGATGGGTAATTTGTTTCTTTGGTTCTTTCCTGCTGAAGTTGCCCAGCCATTAGCAGAGATGATAGCACATTACACAGTTCTGGACAATAGAAGCTCTCCACTGCCCTGGCCATAGTAAGCAGATGGAATGGACTTGACACAGGCCAGTTGGATTCTACTCTGAAACCATTCTTCCAGAAGTAAGGATGACATTCCCTTTCTTCTGATTTTACTGAGCTTTTAAAAGTTCTTGGGATGTTATTTAAAAAAAAAAAAACAGTCCCAAAGTATCCGGTAATGGAGTCTATTTATAATTTAGAGTTATATAACACACATCACAAGAATTGATTATTTGGCGAGCATAGTGGGACACACCAAATGGGAAACTATTTGCATGATGATCGAAAGTTACACATGACTGGAGATAACCAGGTTGTGAGCTGGGGACCTGAACCGAGACTTATAAGATGCCAGGAGTCATAAATCAACACCTACCCTCAGAGAATTTAGGAGAGGAAAAGGCATTATCATTTACACAGATGGCTGTTCCGAGGTGCACGATATTCACAACAAATGAAGTATCCTAGTGCAAGTTAATATGCTGTCACTCAGGTTATATTCTGACCCAGATCAAGAATATTTGGCAAGATGCTAGGGAAGGAGTGATATTAGCCAACGTGCAAAAAAAGACCTCTGGAAACTATCCCCCTCCATAAAAGCAACGAGAAAAGTAGCAAACACTATCAAAATAAACTTATGCAAAACTTTGGAAGTTAATCAGAGGTTTTTAATAATCCAAAGAACATTTGTTCAAGAAAAATGGCTGTATCTCAGTAAGAACAGAAAGCTTCATGGAGTTTTCATTTTCCTTAGTCCCATACCCACTTCCTAGACCTGAGGTAGCCCTGAAACCAACAGCCCGAAATCACGGTAATCTGGGAACCTGGACGCCAGGGAGGGCAGCATGGGGCGGGAGCTCCATCAGAACCTCATTCTCAGAGAATTGCTGATGTTTAACCTGTCCGGTGGGTCCCCAAAACACTCCACCTGCAAAGCTGCTTTTACGTGGCCTGACTCAGAGCTCTTCCAACGAGAAGAGACTTTCTCTAAGGGGCGTTTGTCAAAAGGATTTAGAGACAATGGTTTCACTTAGAAGCTTCCTGAACCAGTGGACAAAATTTGGGGCAAACAATAACCAAAAGTTAAAAAAAAGCTGTGGTATGAAATGGCTGTAGTGGCTTTTAAAAGCTCCAACATATCATAGGTGTCCAGAAGGCCACTCTCACATGTAGGAAAGTGTGTGCGCCCGGGTCTGTGCACATGTTCAGAAGAGACCTGAGTGGTTCACAAACTCTTACCTCTGACGGACCTTAAGCCATTTTTCAGGCTGGAAGAGAAGTGTTGTCAACTCTAGAAGGAGCTGTCAACTTTTCAAGGATAAGGGTTGAAAACACACCCCAACATGCACACACAGCCACCTGGTAAAAACTAGGAAATTCAACATAACCTCCATTCAAACATAATTGTTCACTAAGTTAACTAACAGAGATTACAGTTGTCACAAATGACAAAACAAACATTGCCAGATTAGAAAATCCAGTAAAAAAGAAAATAAAAAACAAGCAAAAGTGAAAAATATTTCTGGTGGTGGGGAGAATTCAATTTCTAGGACTGCCACATTATATTATTTAAATTATCCATTTTCAACAATAAATACGAGACACAAAGAAAAAGTAAAAACTTAAAGGTATGACCCATTTGCAGGAAAAAAGAAAGCAACCAAGAGAAATAGTCTCTGAGAAAGTACAGATATTGGACTTACTAGACAAAGACTTTAAATCTGCTATTTTAAATACAGATAAAGAACTAAATGACACCACATTTAAAAATCAAACAAAAGTAAGAATATTACTCCCCAAATAGATAATATCAAGAAAGAAACAGACCAATTGCAAAAAATTGAAGGGGAATACTTCCAAACTCATTTCATGACGGCACTATTACCCTGATACCAAAGTTAGACAAAGACACTGCAAGAAAAAAAATGTACAGGCTAAACTCTCTGATGAACTAGATGCAAAAATCCTCAACAAAATACTAGGAAACTGAGTTCTTCAGAACATTAAGATGATCATACACCATGATCCAGTGGGATTATTCCTGGGATGCAATTATGATTCAACATACAGAAATAAATAAATGTGATAAATGACTTCACAGAGTGAAGGATAAAAATCAATGATCATCTCAATAGATGTATAGAAAGCATTTGACAAAATTCAACATCCTTTCATGATAACATGCTCAACAAACCACACACAGAAGGAATGCATTACAACATAATAAAGGCCTTACACGACAAGCCCATAGCTAACATCATATTCAGCGGTGCAAAGTGGAATGCTTTCTAAGACTAGAAACAAGACAAGGATGCCCATTCTCACCATTTCTATTTATTATAATACTGAAATTTCTAGCCAGAGCAATTGGGCAAGAAAAAGAAATAAAAGATACCTAAGCTGTAAAGAAGAAGTAAAATTACCTATGATACTGCAGATGACATGATCCTATATGTAGAAGACCCTAAGGGTCCACAGGAAAGCTGTTAGAACTAATAAATAAATCCAGCAAAGTCACAGAATACAAAACCAACATACAAAAATCAGTTGCATTTTTAAACCTAACAACAAACTATGTGAATAGGAAATTAAGAAATCAAACCCACTTTACAATAGCATCATAGAGAATAAAATACTTAAGAATAATCTTAACCAAGGACACAAAAGATTTGTATATTAAAACATACAAATCATTGTTGAAAGTAATTAAAGGAGACACAGATAAACAGAAGGACATCATGTGCTCATGGATTGGAAGAAATAATATCATAAAATGTCCATACTACCTAAAGGGATCTACAGATTCAATGCAATCCCTATCAGAATCCTAATGGCATTTTTTACAAAAATGGAAAAACAATCTGAAGGTTCATAGAACTGCAAAAAATCCAGAATAACTAAAGCAAACATGAGAAAGAATAACAAAGCCAGAGCAATCACACTTCCATATTTCAAAATACATCACAAAGCAACAGTAATTTAAAAAGTATAAGGGGGTGGGTATAGCTCAGTGGTAGAATGCATGCATAGCATGCACAAGGTCCTAGGTTCAATCCCCAGTACCTCCATTTAAAAAAAAAAAATATGATGTTGGCATAAAAGCAGACACACAGACCAATGGAACAGACACAGAAGGACAAATGCTGCATGATGTCACTCATATCAATTATCAAAGTAGTCAAATTCATAGAAGCAGAGAATAAATAGTGGTTGCCAGGGGCTGAGGGTTGGGAAAATGGGGTATAATGCTACAGTTATGCTAAATTAATAAGCTCTAGAGATTTGCTGAACAACACAGTACCATGGTTAAAAATATGGTATTGTAAATGTCAAGATTAGTTAAGAAGGCAGATCTCATGTTAAGTGTTCTTATCACAAGAAAACAAAATAAAACAAAAACAAGGAGGGACACAAGGAAATTGTGGGTGATTTTGGATATATATATACCTTGATTGTGGTGATAGTATCATGAGTGAAAATATTTAAATTCCTCAAGTTGTACATATTAAATATGTATAGTTCTTTGTATATCACTTATATTGCAATAAAGCTACAACGAGAAAACGAGAAAGCTAGAAAGCAAAACACTGAACTAAATGGGAATTCTGGAGACAAAAATTGTCCTCACTGAAAAGAAAAATTAATTTGGGAGAATGAACATCATATTTCACAGGAAGCAGAGTCAGCAAACATGATGATAGGTAAATTGAGGTTATTCAGAGTGAGGAACAGAGAGAAAAAAAGAAAAAGAATGAATAGACCCTGAGAGGCCTGTGGGGCACCAGCCAGTATACTAACACATGCATAACGGGCGTCCCTCCGAAAGAGGTGGGAGTAAAGTGGCAGGAAGAAAATTCAAGAAGTAATGGACTAAATTTCCCAAATTTGATGAAAACCATTAATTCACACAACTAAGAAGCTCCAGGAACTCAAAGTAGTTTAAAATAAAAGAAATCAAAGAGATTCAGTCCAAGACATCATAGCCAAACGTTTAAAATACAAATACAAATACAAAAAAAAAAAAAAAAAAAAACGAAAAACCTTGGCTATTGTGAATAACACTGCAACGAACATGGAGGTGCAAATATCTTTTTGAGATACTGATTTCATTCCTTATGTACCCAGAATTGGGATTGCTGAATCATATGGTGGTTCTATATTTAACTTTGGGGGGGAACCTCCATACTGTTTTTCCATAATGGCTGTACCAATTTACATTCCCACCAAAGGCATATGAGGATTCCCTTTTCTCCGCATGCTTGCCAACACTGGTTATCTCTTGCCCTTTTCAATAATAGCCACCCTGACAGGTGTGAGGTAATAGAGAGACTAGATGTTAAGTGTTTTCACCCCACACAAAAATGTTAGCAATGTGAGGTGGTGGATGAGCTAATTAACTTGATTCTGGTTATCATCTCACAGTGTATGTGTGAATTAAATCATCATATTGCACACCTTAAAAATCATGTTGTGCAACCTAAATACATACAACTTTAATTTGTTGATCATATCTCAGTATAGCTGGACAAAATATGAAGGCACAAGAGAGAAGCAGCTCACCACATACAAAGGATACTTATTATGGTGAAGAGGTGATTTCTCACCAGAAACCTTTGATTCCAGAGGCATTACTTGGACATATTCAAAGTAATGAAAGAGAAGAAATACCAGCCAAGAATTCCATATCCAGGTAGACTGTCATTCAAAAAAATAAACTGTCCTTAAACAAGAGGAAGAAATTGTTGAGGGGGGACAGGTTATATAGCTCGGGGTAGAGTGCCTGCTTAGCACGCACGAGGTCCTGGGTTCAATCCCCAGTACCTCCATTAAAATAAATAATAAACAAACAAACAGACCTAACTACCTTCCCCCCAATTTTTAAAAAATAGTTTATTTTTTTTAAGGGGAGAAATTCAGATATTTTCAGGTTAAAAAAAAGCAACTGAGAGATAGCATTAGCAGTAGAGCTGCCCTGGAAAAAGGCTCAGGGGCGTCCTTCAGGGTAAATGAGAGTGGACAGTAACTGTATCCACACGAAAAAACTAACACAGCAGGTGAATTAACAATGGGGTGTGCGCTGGGGCTGCAGAACGACCACCGTGAGAAGTAATAAGACACTTATCGATGAGGCTGCTGAGGAGCATCTTACTGGTATCGGCACACTTCCCCTAGCGCCAGCACCTCCTGGTAGTTAAACTTCAAAATAAACGCTCAGATTTCTATTCAGTAACTCTGACTCTACAGTCAAAAGTTTGTTTTTTGCTTTTTTGTTTTTATCTAACTAGACAAATGATTATACACTTACTCTCACGACGTGGCCTCCCCAGTGCTACCTACTTGGGAATGTTCTTCCAACGTATTTTCCCTGTGATTTCCATCACTATATTGAGTATTAAACATCCTTTCTGAGGGCAGCTTTGCTGTCTCTTGTGGTTGAAGGGAAGATACCCTGTTTGGGGCATTAGGCAAGCTGAGGACCAGCTCAGCACCAAGCATCCCTAGGGATTCATTTGTGGACAGTACACCGAGACCATCCTACCAAAAGCAAACGGTTTTTATTCTGTTCCCCGGTTTCCTCAATGGTGGGCATGAAGTCTAAGGGGTAATCATGAGGGTGTATACAAGGATAAGATTTCTGTTCTGTTTGACCTACTCTTATAAATTCTGGTGTGTTTTATTATAAACACAAAGCAACACAAATATAAATACATATATAAACAAATATATAAGTATATATGTATAACATACCTAAATTTGGTTGTGTGATTCATAATGCTTGCAGACAGCTAAATGATCAGAGTCCTATTTTTTGCTGTTCCTATTAGACACTCCATGGGAGCAAACCCAGATCAAAGAGGGTGGTAATTATGTTTCAGTCAGGTATCTGGTACTGATGAATAGACCAAATTGATTTACTTTCCTTGATCGACATTTCTAAAGGAGATTAACTTTTCCTGAATCTACTGTGGATATTTCTTCACTAGAAAAATAATTTTCTAGTGGTTTTAAGCCAGTTATACCCGCCACCTATGGATTCCTGAACATCACGCCAAGCCCATGACACCGGAACACTTCTGCTTTCACTTAGAAATGCATGCTTACTGAACTACCGAACTTTAGGTAAATTGAAAATATTTAATTCCTACACCCTTAATTATTAGATGATAAAATCTGAGACGACCAGCTTTACCATCTATTTCCCAGTTTTTAAGATCTGTTTTTTTTTTCCACTGAGATAAACAAAGCCTGTAATCCATAGAAACAATGAGTACTTCACCCCAAACTTTCTAACGTACATTTCCCAGCTGGGCTTCAGAGCTCTGGAGAGACATTACCGTTTGTCTGAAGTAAGTTGCACAAGGCCGCATAAGCACTAGCACTATGTAACTCCAGAACAAATTCCTTCCGGAAAACTCCGAAGAGGAACGCAGTACTCGTCCCCATCCCCTGCCCCTCCTGCCCCGGCAACCACTAACTGATATTCTGTCTCTCTGGATTTGCTGATTCTGAGCATTTCATATAAATGGAGTCATGCAATATATGTCCTTTGTGTCTGGCTTCTTTCATTTCAGTATAATACTGTTAGGTTGATCTATGTTTTACCAGGTATCATTATTTCAATATTTTTATAGTTACATAAAATTCCATTGTAAGAACTGAACTGTGTCCCCCCGCCAAATTCATATGCTGAAGTCCTAAACCCTAGTACCTCAGAATGTGGCCATATTTGGAGACAGAGCCTTTAAAGAGGAAATCAGGTAAAATGAGGCCATTTGAGTGGTCCTTTCCCATCTGACTGGTGTCTTTGTGAGAAGAGATTGGGCACACAGAGAGAAACCGGGGCGCGCACACAGAGACAGTGCCGTGTGAGGACCGTGTCCAGGGCAAGAAGAAAGGCCTCACAAGGTACCACACCTGCTGATCCTTGGGCCTTGGACGTCCAGCCCCTGGAACTGCGAGGAAATACACTTCTGTTGTTTAAGGCACCCAGACCAAACTAGTACAGCCATCAAATGGATATACCACATTTTATTGATCCATTCGTCAGCTAATGGACATTAGGGTGGGTTCGACTTTTTGGTCATCATAAATAATGCTCTAGGAATAATTCATGTACCATTTTCACGTGGCATGTGTTCTGGATTCTCTTGAATATGTGCCTATGAGTACAAATGTTGGGTCATAAATTAACTATGTGTTTGTAAATTTGAGGAACTGGCGGACTATTTTCCACATCAATTGAACCATTTACATTCCTAACAGTAACCTATGAAGGCCCTAATCTCTCTAAACTGTTAAAAATCTTTTCATGTAATACTGGTTATTTTTCTGTTTTCTCTAGGAGTATGTCTATTCAAATCGTTTTCCCATTTTTAACTGGGTTATTTTACTTTTATGTTGAGTTTAAGACTTCTTTATATATTCTGAATGTTAGACCCTTAGATATATATTTTTAAAATATTTTCTCTTACTGTGTGGGCTATTTACTTTCTTGATCGTGTCCTTTGATGCATGAAAGTTTTTAATTTTGATGAAGCCCAATTTATCTATTTTTTTTTTTTTTTTGCTTGTGTGTTTGATGTCACATCTTAAAATCTACTGACAAATACAAGGTCAAGAAATTTTACCCATATGTTTTTTTCCTAAGAATTTTATTGCTTTAGGTTTTACATTGAACTCTTTGATCCATTTTGACTTACTTTTTGTATATGGTGTGAGATCCTGGCTAACTTAATGCTTTTGTATGTAGCTATCTGTTGTCTCAGCATTATTTGTTGAAAATAATACTCTTTTCCATGTAAGTGGTCTTAAATCCCTCACTGAAAATCATTTGGCCATCAATGTATGGATTAACCTCTGGACTTTCAATTTTATTTCATTGATCTGTAAGTCTTTCCTTATACCAGTGCCATTCTGGTGGTGATTTTTTATTTTTTCATTTTGAAGGCATGTGTATCTTTCTTGTTATTGTTAAATTTTTTAAATTAAGAGTTAATATGAATTTGGCCTATTGACCAAACTTACAGATGTTTTTATTCTTGGCCCCAGCAATTCCATCTCTTGACCACACTGTCTTTTATTACTGTAGTTTTGCAATAAGTTTGAAATTGGAAAGTGTGATTGATCCAACTTTTTCTTTTTCAAAATTATTTCGACAATTCAGGGTGCCTTGAATTTCCGTACGAATTTCAGGATCATCTATTCCAATTATGCAAAAAAAGTGAAGTTGGAAGTTCGATAGTGTTTGCATTGAAGAGATAGATCAGCTTGAGAGAATATAGCCATCTTGACAATATTAATCCATCCAATTCATGAACGTGGAATGCGTTTCTGGTTATTTAAATCTTCTTTAGTTCCTTTCAGCAGTGTTTTCAGTGTACAGTCTTGTACCAGTTTAATGAAATTTATCCCTAAGCATTTTGTTCTTTTTGATGCTGCTGTTAATGGAATTGCTCTCTTAATTTTATTTTCAGATGTTTCAGTACTGGCGTGCAGAAATACAGGTTTTTTTGCGTTGATTTTGTGTCCTCCAATTTTGCTGAATTCATTTATCATCTCTAAGGGTTTAAATGCCAGCATACTTAGGGTTTTCCACATGCAAAAGCACCTCACCCGTGAGTGAAGGAGGCACAGCTTCCTCCTTTCCAACCAGGCGAATGTGCTTCTTTCCCTTGCCTGTTTGTCCCGGCCGCCACTTCGGTCGTAGTGCTGAATGCAAGGTGCAAGAATGCACACCCGTGTCTTGTCCGTGATGCTAGGGGCCAAGCTTTCCGTTCTCACCATCAGATACACTGTGAGCTGTGAGTTTTGCACAGATGAGCTTTACCAAGGTGAGGAAGTTCTCTCGTCCTAGTTCATTAAGTGCTCTCACTGTAAAAGGATAGAGGCTTTTGTCAGGCGCAATTTCTGCATCAATTGAGACAATCATATGCTTTAGCCCTTCATTCTACCAGTGTGGGGTACTACATTGATTGACTTCCAAATGTTAAATCGCCCTTGCATTCCTGGAATAATCCTACATAAGCATATTGTAAAATCCTTTAATCCACTTTGAGTTTATTTTTGTATACGGTGTGAGAAAACGTTCTAATTTCATTCTTCTACATGTAGCTGTCCAGGTTTCCCAGCACCACTTATGGAAGAGACTGTCTTAACCCCATTGTATATTCTTTCGGCTCCTCTGTTATAGACTAACTGACCGCAGTGCGGGATTACTTCTGGGCTCTCTATCCCATTCCATTGATTTATGTGTCTGTTTTTGTGCCCGTGCCACGCTGTTTTGACTACTGTAGCTTTGTGCGTAGTCTGAGGTCTGGGAGGGTCATACCTCCAGTTTTGTTCTTTTTTTCTCAGGATAACTTTGGCCATTTGGGGTCTTCTGTGGTTCCATATAAACTTTAGGATTATTTGTTCTAGGTTTGTGAAAAGTATCATAGGGATTTTTTGGTGTGTGTTGGGGGTGGGGGAGGAATCAAAAAAGAACAGCTTTACTGCTTTGCCAGGCAAAGGGGAGTCTCAGCAGGCTAGTGCCTTAGAGACTGTCACTCCCCTGTCATGGATATTTTTATAGTGACTGCATTAAATCTGTAGATTCCTCTGGGTAGTATGAACATTTTAATGATATTAATCCTTCCAGTCCATGAACACGGGATATCTTTATACTTCTTGTATCATCTGCAGTGTCTTTCATCAGTGTTTCATGGTTTCCATGGTATAGGTTTTTCAACTCTTTGGTTAAGTTTATTCCTAGGTTTTGGTTTTTTTTTTTTTTTTTTGATGTAATTTTAAATGAAATTATTTTCTTGCTTTCTCTTTCTGATAGTCACTATTAGTGTATAGAAAAGCAACAGATTTCTGTATATTAATCTTGTATCCTGTAATTTAGTGAATTCATTTATTAGTTCTAATAATTTTTTGATAGACACTTTGGGATTTTCTATATATAGGCCACCACTCCCTGAAGAAAGCCAGATAAGAACAACAAAAGAAAAGAAAACTATAAACCAATATCCCTGATGAGTAAAGATGCAAAAATTCTCAAAAAGAATATTAGCAAACTGGATTGAAGAATACATTAAAGGTATTACACACCATGACCAAATGGGGTTTATCCCTGGAATGCAAGAATATTTCATCATATGAAAATCAGTAAATGTAATATACCATGGTAATCAAATGAAAGATAAAAATCACATAGTTATCTCAATCGTTGCAGAAAAGCCATCTGGACAAAATACAACATCTGTCATGACTAAAAACCCTCAAAGACTGGGTATAGAAGGAACATACCTCAACATAATAAAGACCATATGTGACAAACTCACAACCAACATTATACTTAAAGGAGAAAAATCAAAAGCTTTTGCTCTAATATTAGGAACAAGATAAGAATAACCACCCTCACCACTGTTATTCAGCGTAGTACTGGAAGTCCTAGCAAGAGCAATAGGCAAGACAAAGAAATAAAAGGCATCAAAATCAGAAGGTAAGAAGTAAAACTGTTGCTATTTGCAGATAATATAATTTTGTATATGGAAAATCCCAAACTCCACCAAAAACTGTAAGAACTAATCAATAACTTCAGTAAAGTTGCAGGAATAAAATCAACATATAGAAATGAGTTACATTTCTACGCACTAATTATGAAATACCTAAAAAAGAAGTAAAGAAAACTACCCCATTCACAATAGCATGAAAAACAATAAAATACTTAGGAATAAATTTAATCAAGGAAGTGAAAGGTCTGTACAGTGAAAAAAACACTTTGTTTCAACACTTGGTTGAACGAATAGAAGACAAACAAATGGAAAGACATCCGATGTTCATGGAGCAGAAGAATTAACATTACTGAAATGACCACACTACTCAAAACCATCTGTAGAGTCAATGTAATTCCCATCAAAATTTTAATGGCATTCTCACAGAAAACAAATCCTAAAATTTGTATTGAGTGACAAAAAACCTCAAATAGCCAAAGCAATTCTGAGGGGGGAAAAAAAACAAAGCCAAAGGTATCACGTTCCTGATTTCAAACTATATGACAAAGCTATAATAATTAAAGCAGCATTGCACAAAAAAGAAACAGATCAATGGAATAGAATAGAAAGCCCAGAATTAAATGAATTTCCTGCTAATACAGTCAACTAATACTCAACAAGGGAACCAAGAGCATTCAATGGAGAAAGGCTAGTCTCTCCAACAAATGGTTTTGGGAAAACTGGATAAATTCATGAAGAACAATGAAATTGCACCTCTATTTTACAGCACTCTTAAAAATTATCTTGAAATGGGCAAAGACTAAAATATAAGACCTGATACTATAAAACTTCTAAAAGGAAACATAGGGAAGAAATTCCTCAACATTGATCTTGGCAATTTTTTGGATATGACACCAAAAGCACAAACAATAAAAGCAAAAATCAAAAATTGGGGTTACATTTGTGGTTATTCCAATATCTGTAGTTTTGGAGACAATTTTTCCTCTTTAATTTTTACAGAAATTAGGTTTTGTAATAATCTGCATGTGTATTTTAAAGAAAAATCTAAGAATGAGTAAAAGTAGTGTTTCCTAGTTACCCATACATTTACCATTTCTGTGTTATCTGTTAAGTCCTGAAGATCCATGTTTTCTTTACGTTTTCAGAATGAAATACTTCATTTAGCATATCTTGTAGAGTACACATGCTTGCAAATGCTTATTTAAGTTTTACTTCAGTTGAGGGTAATTTTGCTGGATACAAAACTCTGGGTTAACAGGTTTTTTTTTTTTCCTCATAGCACTTTAAAGATGTTTTCACTGTATTCTGACATCCATTGTCACTACTGAAAACCCATGTTATTCAAATCATTGTTTTCTCACATTTCATGTATACTCTGTCTCCAGATGCTTCCAAGATATTTATATCCTTGGGTTTCACTAGTTTTATTATGATCTGTTGAGGCATGGTTTTCTTTGAATTTATTCTGCTTGGAATTTGTTGAACTTCCAAATTGATAAATCTACATCTTTTGTCACAATTGGTTAGTTTTTTGCCTACTTTCTTTTTTCAAATATTTTTTCTCCCTTCTTGCTCATCTCTTCTCATGACACCAATTATTTATACTTTAGATCTTTTGAAATTGTCTGGCAGGACCTTGACACTCTGTCCATTTCTTTCCACCTATTTTCTCTTTTTCTCTACTGGTCTGTCATCAAGTTTGCTGATTATTTTGTCATCTCCAGTCACTACTGAGACTATCAAGGAATCTTTTAATTCAATTAATAAAATATTTCAGTTCTAAATTTTCCATATAGTTATTTTTTATAATTTGTTTCTCTACTGAGAAATCCTATATCTTCATTCACTTTTAGTGTATTTTTCTTACCTTATGGGCCACACTTATAGTCTATATTAGAAATGTATTATATTATAAATATTTATAATATAAATAAGTATATAATACATATATTCATAAGAGCTTCTTTGAGTCTATAATTTCAATATCTGTATTATCTTGGGTTTTGCTTCTGTGTATTTACTATCCCTTAGTATTGGTCAAGTTTTCCTGGTTCTTTACATGAGTAATTTTAATTGTATCTTGGACATTTGCTGTGAATATTTTGCTGCATTTAGACTTGTTACAATCCTCTGGAGAATGCTGAGTTTTATAAGGCAAACTAAAAGTTGTTTCATCTTCTGTTTGTTCCAGTCTCAGCTACGTTGGTTTAGATCTGTCCAGTATGTGTCTGGGATTAGGCTGAGACTTGTGCAGGGCACACACAGAACTAGAAAGGCCCTCTCTGTTCATCTTCCCCCTGGGGTTCCCTCCAACAGTCTCTGACCTGCAAAGCCCCCTTACCCTGTTTCCTCTGGCCAGAAGTGTATGATTCCTATTACCATTGCCACGTAAATTCATGAGATTTTTAAAAGTCCGTGTCATAAAAGAAATGAAAAATTGACACCTATGTAGGATGCGTCCCCAAGTTTTGACTTCTTCTACAACGGGCCTTTTTTTGTTTACTTTTCAGAGTCCTCAAGCAGTTCTGAACAAAACCTTGTCTAAATATTTTAGCTATAATTAACAAAAGAATGGGTTCCACTGGACTAGAAGTGGACAGCAGTTTAAAATTTCAATTTCTAAAAATTTCATTTCATGTCTAGAATTTTCATGCCTTTTAAAAATTTCTTTAATATATGTCATGTTTATATTACATTTGTGGTTATTCCAATATCTGTAGTTTTGGAAACAATTTTTTCCTCTTCAATTTTTACAGAAATTAGGTTTTGTAATAATCTGCAATTTCAGATTTTGGTACCCCTATATAGTTTATTTTAATCCAGGGAATTTTTGAGAATGACATTTCATTTGCTTGTCACCTAGAAAAAGAATATTAAGTTATATGCATGAGGAGCAGAATTCTCAGACTCACAGCGCACGAGTAAAGTGCTGCAGAAAAACCTGTGAGAGGTCTTGATGACGTGTGCATTCGGTGTTGCTTCAGCACTCTGCTATACGATAACTATAATGATTCGATTTCCTTTGTAAAAACTGAAATAATACCAGAATTTGACAATTTGATAAAGCAATATTATGCTGTTAAACAGGATGTAGCTTTCCCAGCACCACTCGCTGAAGAGACTGTCTTTTCTCCATTGTATACTCTTGCCTCCTTTGTCGAAGATTAGTTGACCCCAGGTCTGTGGGCTTATTTCTGGGCTCTCTCTTCTGTTCCATTGACCTTATGTCTGTTTTTATGCCAGTACCACACTGTTTAGATTACTGTAGCTCTGTAGTACTGTCTGAAGTCTGGGAGGGTTATTGCTCCAGCTCTGTTCTTTTTCTTCAATATTGTTTTGGCAATTCTGGGTCTTTTGTGATCCCATATAAATCTTAGGATCGTTTGCTCTAGTCCTGTAAAAAATGTTCTGGGTAATTTGATAGGGATTGCATTAAATCTGTAAAGACACAGGAACCCCCCTAGAGGTGCTTTACCACACATACTAAATGGTCATTACTGGGAAACCCAAACAGTCCTACGGGAAAGCTGGTTTCCACGATCAACCCATTAATGACAAAAAAGCAGTCTGGCTTACTTGCTTAACAGTTTTTACTTTAATTTATTATCCTCTTCTTTGTATTTTAGTAACAGAAGAGAAGATTAGTTCATATTTATCTCATAATAAATTCATGATAAGATATAGTTTGGGAAAAAATCAAAACCCAAGCATAGAGATCAGAGCAGATGAACATATTTTGTTTCAAATTTTCCTTCTAATGAGATGGGTTCCGGCATATCCTCAACAAAAGGGAACAGGGAATTTTAAATGACTAACCTTTAATGGAGAAAAGATAAGAGACACCAACAGTCTTTCTCCTCACCAAGTACTGCGAGACCCTGTCCCTAGGTCCTCTGTAGGCAGGCAGGGGACACCCCATCACCATCTCTGTTTCCCTTACTGTTTTTTTCTTTTCAGGGTGCCTTATGATCTATGTCTGACACCTCTTTGAATGACTTTAAAAAAAAGATTTTAGGTAGAAAATGTCATACTCTTGTCTTTTTGGCAGTGAGCTTTCCACTGAAAGAAAAAGTCTGAGTAAATACTCTCAGTTACTTTAAGAGGAAAATGTTACATAACAACATCTATAGCTCTAAAAGGTATTTTAAATATTTTTAAATTTTGACATGCACATAGTCCAAAAATGTCTGAAATGAATAAACTGACTTTTCTATGTGTTCTCTATGACCAAGTCCAGGGGAAAAATGTTTAAATAATGAATATAAATGTTTGAAAATCAATTTTGTGGCTCCACTAGACTAAATTTCGTAAATGATCAGAGTTAGTTAACGATGCTCATGAGTATGGAGCTCAGTTACTACATGGTGTATTTTACTGCCGCCTAGGTTTCTGTCTGAGGACTTGCCTAGTGTTTGCCAGTCGCGTGGCTGTGGTTTTCTGCTGCTGTTGTAACAAGGAAGTAGGTAGGCACATAAGGGGATGGACTGATGGCGATGATAATGACAATGAAGATATTTTTAATTTTTTATGTTCTTCGGAGATTCTAGTTCTTGCCCTTTTCCAACTGCCTTCCCCCCCTAACATTTAAAGAATGCAAGTCCTCTTTAGACTGAATTAAATGCTAAATGCAAACTAGAAAGCGGAGCCGACCGCCCCAGCCCCGCGCCTCCTGCGGCAGACGCTGCTGAGAGCTGCTCTGCCCTCCTCCCGTTTGTGTGGCTGCAGCCTCGCTTTCGCTGCCCTCTGGTCTGAGAGCCCCTGGCTGCTAGAGCACACGTCAGGTTCTGTCCACATTAACACGAACCTTGGGAAACTGAAACTGGAATAAGAAAGACCTTCATGAGAAAATACCGGTAAATATTTCGTAGGCGTGTGAGATTAAACTTTCTTTATAAAATGATGCTTTAAACCTCATTTTCCTCTAAAGACTTAGTTTTCTTTTCAGTGACCCAGACCACAGAAGGCACTTCTTTTAAACAGATGTAATTAATCTATGAAGATGAGAGAAGCAAAACTGAGCATATTTAACGAAAACCCAAAGCTAAAACTTATCCCATTATGAGGAATATGAATATATATTAGCAATATTTTATCATAAAATGAAGAGATAATATCTTCCTTTGAGAACTGAAATAGCAAGCAAATAAAAGTAATTTCATTCAGGGAAATAAATGCATACCTGAAATTAATTAATTCAGTATCTCACATGAAAAAACCACCAAATGAGTCACCAAATCAAAGGACTAAATACACTAACAAGAACGTGCCTCATCCCATTGCAGAGAAAACACCCCTCTGAGGTGTGGGAGAGGGTTAGACGGGGCTACCAAAAACCCCACTGTGAAGCCAAACTTGCCTCCCCCGCCAGTCTGCCTCGCCCTGGCCCACGCGCTGACGCTGCGGTGCGGAGTAAAGGGCGCCTCCTGACCCGGCGGGCGGGCGGTGGTCTGTGCCCGTGAGAAGAGCCCCCGCAGTTTGAAGGCAGGGAAGTCATCAGCTCATCTCTCTGCAGGCCTGTAATTTTAGCGTCTGTAGGAAGGTGACAAGATCCGCCTGGGGACAACAGAACCACGGCGTCCCCAGTGGAACAGTTCACCTGTCTCTTTACTCTATTCTCTCTGGGAAAATAACAATCTGGGAAGAGCTGAGCTCCAGGCTTTTCCACTGGCTCCCTTGCTCCATCTGTGCGGAGGGACAGAAGGGGCACGTCTCCGTGGAAAATACCAAGTTCTCTCATCTGACCCTTAGATCAGCTCAGTGCAACCCCATTCCGGGCTCTGTATTGTCACTACACGGGGTGAGAGGTCCCCGGCGCCTCACCTGCATTCACAGTGCGCTGGGTGTGTTCTCCCAGGATGTGAGACAGGCGCCCTCCTCCCTGAGTGGATGCTCAGGCGAAGCACGTGGTTCCTGGGTGGTGCTGTCCTTACCTTCCATGATCTCTGTTCAGTCAGTTTCAGATTCAAAGTCTCGGGTTCAATGACGTCAAAGAATCCCTGTGGCCACAGGTGAAGGCAGCAAAGCCCTCTGAGGCGCCGATTTCTCTCCTTTTCCAGGACTTCCTAAAGTGGCCCCCAAGTGTGATAAAAATGTCCACCCCCCACGTTAAGGAAGCCAGAGCCTTTCTGAGACGGGGTGCACATCTCTGAAAGGGCTAGCAACCTCCGCACTCTGTGACTGAGGCGCTGAGAAGCCCGCTTCCTGACCCCTCTAGGGCAGCAAGCATGAAATAGGTCGGTCCGGCGTGGTGCTGACCAGCCATTAGGGTTTCTGGCCAGAAAGGTGTCCCGAGATTCAGTCCGTAAAAGCAAAAACCCTACACAACTTGATCTTGAGTGGATTTTAACTTTCCTCTTTCAATGAAATGCATTAGGAAGGGAACCAGAAAAAAGACAAAAGTTTCTGCCTACTCGAAGAAGTTAAAAAAGAAAAATAAAATGCTCAGGAAAAGAATGACTATGTACCACCTAGGCTAAATGCATGCCACTGATGTTTAGTATACCAAGTCTTCATTTATAAGTGCCAGGCACCGTCACGTGTCTTTCAGTGGTGGGGGCTACCCCAGACCATGACGTATGGGATCTGCCACCCCCGCCTGCACTTGCTGCCTCTGATCAGAAATCGGGGCACTTCATCTGCGGTTGCTAATCAGACACACTGAGCAACATGTGAAAGCCATGTGTGGAAGGGGGTGGTAACCACACATGCCAACAGCAAAGTTCCCTCCCTCAGACAGGCGCCATCTAGCAGGCACGAGAGTCAGCTACATTTGGCTTTTTCTCATGCACCTGTCTGTGAGGAAGTAGTTAAAATCATGAGAAGCCTAGTTTTGCTTATTTTCCAAGGTTTGGGCAAAAGAAACTTTTATGACTCTGATATTGACCAAGGACAATTCCAAAGATCAGATCTGGACATGAAAAAAAAAATTCTTGGTTTCTCCTTTATTGTTTTTGCACTCTAGTTTTGATATTATTTTAACAATTCATTCTAGAAAATTAAAAACATAAAACCTACGGAATAATTTAACGACCCCTTATTTACCCATTTCCAAGCCTTAATAACGACACCCCTCTGTCACCTGCATCTTCACCTACTCCACGCCTCCCCATCTCCATCATCCCCACTTTGCAGTTCACTTAGAGGCTTACATTTGTTGTTTAAATACACAAACCTAATCCATACAGTTTTGGCCTGTGAAACCTACAGGCCAATCACAACACAGAATGTTTCCATTTCCCCAGAAAGGTCACTCCTGTCCCTGCACAGTCAGTCCCTCCACATCCTAGAGAAATACCACATGATATCACTCATACGTGAACTCTAAAAAGAAAAGACAAATGAACTTGTTTACAAAACAGGAACAGACCTGCAGACATAGAAAACAAACTTATGGTTACCGGAGGGGGCGGGGGGGGGGAGAAGGGGGTGGGAAGGGATAAACTGGGAGTTCAAGATTTGCAGATACTAATATATGTAAAATAGATAAAGAATGAGTTTCTACTGTATAGCACAGGGAAGTATGTTCAACATCTTGCAGTAGCTTACGGTGAAAAAGAACATGAAAATGAATATATGTAAGTTCATGTGTGACTGGAGCACTGTGCTGTGCACCAGAAACTGACACAGCACTGTAAGCTGACTGTACTTCGATAAATGTATACATAATACAAAAAACAACAGATTCTGGAAGGCTCCCAAACAGTAAAGAATAAACATAATAAACAACTTGCCATTACTATATTTTAAACAATAAGTAAACAATGGTCTTAAAACTACCAAAGTGTGATCAGAGACATGGAATTTCAGCAAACTTCAAACAGGAAAAATTCAAGGAAAAGCGTCCCTCGACAGATGATGATAAAACTGCTGAAACCCACAGAGCTTCTCCGCAGCAAGAGCAGACAGCAGATGACAGCGGGAAGCATCCTTAAATGCTACAGGAAAACAAAGAAGACCAAAATCTCTGTTCTGTATTTAGAAACAACATCCTTCAGGAATAAAGGTAAGAGGAATTAAATTTCGAAGTGAAACTGAGAGAATTATTTGCCAGCCAGTCTGCTCTACGAGGAACGCTGAAATGCTTCACTCTGAAGGGCATGATCCCGAGGGAAGGGTGGTACTTCCTGAGTCAAAGGAGGGCACAGAAAAGATAAGTAGCCGGGTCCCAGGAAAGACTAGCTTTGTTTTTTCACAGATTTTCATTAAAATACACAGAACCCTTTAAGCAAAACGTGTAACACAGACCATTGGGTGTTCCACTACGTGTAACACATAGGACAGCAATGGTTCTGTAATGAACCCAGTGGTGCTGAGGCTTTGAGAACTGACATGAAGTGCTACTCCGCTCATCCTAAGCCGACTGGGAGAAATTAAGTACGTGCATGGCAATCCCCAGGACTACAGCAAGTAAGTGTTCAAAGCCATGTTGCTAAAATGCCATCTGATAACAGAATATTAATATTATTCACATAATTCAAAAGAAAGCAGGAGGAGAGAATAAAAAACACAGGCGACAAACAGGAAACAGGTAAGAAAATGACAGCTCTCTATCCAACTGTATCCACAAGTATATGAGCGGTTAATAATCTCAACAATCCAAATAAATGCAAAGATTAAGAGTGATATTTTAAAGGTCCACATTATATGTTTTCTAAACTAAGAAACTTTAAATACAGAGAGAGAGAGATACCTTGTTAAGAGTGAGCGTAAGAAGGCTCATTTTAATGTCAGGTAAAACAGACACAGAGTTGAAGCATTTATTTTTTAAAAATTGGGATAAAATACATGAAACATAATGTTTAACATCTTAACTACCTTAAATGTATAGTACAGAAGCATGAAGTACATTAAATACATTCACAATGTTGGGCAAACATAAGCACCACGCATCCCCAGGACCCTTTTCACTTTGAATAACTGAACCTCTGTCCCCATTAAACACAGCTCCCCACCCCCTCGCCCAGCCCCTGGCCCCCAACATCCTCCCTTCTGTCTCTGTGAATCTGACTGCTCGAGGGACCTCGGGTCAGTGGAATCACTCAGCACTCGTCCTTTTGTGACTGGCTCATTTCACTTAGAAAGAGAATCATGAGAAGAGAAACGGGAAACTCACCCTCACGCGGGACACAGCTCCAAGCGCGGGCGCCCCCACCTCTCGCCTGCTTCTGCCTACTTCTCGGAGTCCTCGGACAGCTGGTTTCTACTTTGTCCAGATTTTACCTGTAATTAGCAAGAGCAATGGTCACCATGGCAGAACTGGAACTTTCCCACTGCATTTTCATTTCAATTAAAAGATTTTTCATTTTATTTCCAGAATTTTCATATGGATCTAGTAGTGATGAAAGCTTTCCTTCCTAGTAGCTTGGACTTCAAATTAACAAATGTATGTGATAAAGAATATACATTCTCATGAGGAGGGTACAGCTCAGTGGGAGAGTGTGGGCTTAGCATGTACGAGGTCCTGGGTTCAATCCCCATTATCTCCATTAAAATAACTAGTAAATAAATAAATAGACCTAATTACCTTCCCACAAAACAAAATAAAACAAAAGAATACGCGTTCTCTAGTTGTTCACCCTCAAGAGCAAGAAGGAAGCAAATAACAATTCATTCATATAATATTCTCCAGAGTAAGATCAGCTATATTTGAGTGAAAATTTTAAATTTTCAGAACATTCAAATATCAAATTTCTGATGAAATTAAAGAGGAAAGAACCACATATCTCCAAAAGTCCAGATCCTATAATAGAAGCAGGAAAAAATAAAAGAAGTAAATGTGGGGCTTAAAACATGAGCAAAGATGAAAAGACTTTAGAAATCAATGAGATATATACGTATGAGGCAAGTTTCCCATTTCTCTTCTCTCCTGGGTTTTTTTTTTTTAAATCTCAGGAATTGGCCTGGCAGTAGTAATAGAAACCATGTCCACCTGGCCAGAGGGCACAGAAGAGGAGCCTTTGAGGGCCAGAGAGTGTGGGAGGGACTTCCAAAAGGGGTCCTAATGCCATGTATGTCCCTGAACATGTCTCATCCTAACCCCTGAACACATCTGGCTCACACCAAAAACAGCAGGGTCCTTGACCCAATGCACAGAAGCTGAACCAAACAGGCTGACTGTCTTCTCCAGCAAAACAGCATCTCAAGAGGTAGAGACCAGGACTGGGAACATAACATTCACAGAGTCTAAATGTAATTTAAAATTACTCCATATACAACACATCAGAGAAATATGACCAATTTTAAGAGACAGACACAATCAACAGATGACAAACCTATATCATACGGATGTTGAATGTATTAGACATTTGTTATGTCATAAGGTCAGACTTCAAAAATGGATTTCATGAAAAGCACAGAAATAAGTGCAATTCTCTGTTTCAGCACCAGATGTTCGGTAGAGGGGGAAAGACTTCATTTTGTGAATTAGGGCTCAAATTCATGTCCACTGACTGATGGCTGGATAAAGAAGATGTGGTATATTTATACAATGGAACACTACTCAGCCATAAAAAAGAATAAAATAATGCCATTTACAGTGACATGAGTGGACCTGGAGATTGTCACTCTTAGTGAAGTAAGCCAGAAAGAGAAAGAAAAATACCATATGATATCACTTATATGTGGAATCTAAAAAAATGGACACAAATGAACTTATCTATAAAACAGAAACAGACCCACAGACATAGAGAACAAACTTCTGGTTACCAGGGGGGACAGGGGGTGGGAAGGGATAAACTGGGAGTTTGAAAATTGCACCTCTTGGGGAAGTGATGGAAATGTTAGTCATCTTGATTGTGGTGGTGGTTTCATAGGTGTAGACATTTATCAAAATTCATCAAATTGTACATCTGAAATGTGTGTGGTTTACCATATAGGAACCATACCATAGAAAAGGTGTTTTTTAAAAAAAGACTCAATTCAATGCCCTTTCTCTTTATACCTAATGAAGTATTGCTGAATCACCATGTAAATTGAGAGACTCTAAGATGCACTTATACTCCACATTTCAACACTTCTGAATCATGATATACCTAATTTATAATCAATGAAATGACATCGTTTAATTGGGAGGTTTTTTCTTAAGGCTTCGTGGTATATAAAATAATATTATATCTTATAATTTGTAACAATTCTGATTTGATAATTGTAGTGCATGACCCTCATAAAAAATATGTCCTTCTTAACTTGTTGTTTAAAAGAAAACTAAGATACGAAGAAAACAGGGAATGTAAGTTTTACTCTGTTAAATTCCTATTCCATTCAAATGTATGGAATTTTTGTTCTGCTACCTGAATTACTTAATTTAACATGAAAAAAATTACAAACTTTACACTGAAGACATATAGTCTTTTCAGTTTTTATCTTTAGTTTGGTATCATATAATATCAGTTTTTAAAATATGTTTATATGAGTTCCACATTTTCCAAATTAATAAAATAACTAGGTTTGTACTCAGGGTAAATTCAGTGATCACAAGGAGGTTTTATTTCCAACGGTCTTCTCAAACTCTCCTCCTGAACAAGGGTCACATGGCTTTAATTGGCATCTATGAGCTCTGGCATGGTAAGGAACTTACGAACTTTAACACATTCTGATGAATTTAGTACATTAATAAGAGCAATGTAGATTGGTACAGCCACTATGGAGAATAATATGGACAGTCCTCAAAAAATTAAAAACAGAACTACCGTACAATCCAGCAAACGCACTTCTGGGTATTTGCCTGAAGAAAACAAAAACACTAATTTGAAAAGATAATCTGTACCCTCTTGCTCACTGTAGCATTATTTACAGTAGTCAAGATATGGAGAAAATCTAAGCGTCCATCAATGGATGAATGGATACAAAAATGTGGTATATATAGATATATACAATGAAATATTATTCAGCCATAGAAAAGGATGAAATTTTGTCACTTGTGACAACAAGGATTGACTTTGAAAGCATTATGCTAAGTGAAATAAGTCAGACAGAGAATGACAAATACTGTATGATCTCACCTATATGTGGGATCTAAAAAAAACAACAAAACTCAAAAACAAAAAAAACAACACCCAAGACATCAGCTCATAGATACAGAGAACAGATTGGTGATTACCAGAAGCAGGTGAGTGGGGTGGGTCAAAAGGTGCAAACTTCCAGCTAAAAAGTAAATAAACCCAGGGGAGGTAATGTAGAGCATGGTGACGACAGCTGCGATGGTGTGCTGCATATCTAACTCCTGCTAGGAGAACAGATCCTCAAAGTCCTCGTCATGGGAAAGAAAAATTTTTATAACTTTTGGTGACAGACGTTAACTAAACTCATTGTGGTGATCATTTTGCAATATATACAGATAACAGATCATTATGTTGTCCACCTGAAACTAATATGTTACATGCTAATTATGACTCAATAAAAAATAAATGTAAAAATACATTAATAAGTATGAAATCTTTGACGTCCATGAGGTCACTTTACAGCTAAAGGCTTTGTGACGTTACCTCATAAGGTGTCTCTCCTCTGTGCATTCTCTGTGGTTAATGAGGCATCTGAAGGCTCTTAAACACTGATTACATTAATAAGATTAATATACATTAGGAATTTTTACATATTAAATAAGTGATAAGTTATTTTGAAAAGTTTTTCCACATTAATTGCAGTTACAGATGACTCTTCTCTAGGATGAATTCTCTGGTTCCTAACGAGGGTCATTTATAGTTGAAGAAGCCCCGACACTGTTTGCTCCGACAGACTTCTTACAACTGCTGAACAAGAGCTGAGTTACAGCTGAAGGATCTCCCACATTCACCACATTCATGGAGCTTCACGGATTGAAACGGTGTCCCCCCTCCCAAATTTAGAGGGTTTGTAATGGGTTGAATAGTAACCTCCAAAACTCACCCAGAACTTGAAAAGGTCATCCTATGTGGAAATGGAGTCTTTGAAGATGTAACTATTTAAGACAAAGTCATACTCGGACTAGGGTGGGTCCTAACTCCGTCGACTGGGTTCCTTACAAGAAGCGTAGAGGGGACACAGACACGCGCAGGGAAGGAGGGCCTGTGAAGACAGAGACACAGACTGGAGCGACGTGCGGCACTCAGAGAAGGCCAAGGGCACCGGCAGCCACCAGAGCTGGGAGAGGGGCATGGAGGAGATGCTCTCTCTTTGTGTCAGAAGGAACCAACCCTCCCAACACCTATTTTCCCACTTCTGGTTTATCCGCTGAACTGCGAGAGAGTAAGCTGCTGTTTTTTGAAGCCACCCGGTTTGCGGCCATTTGTTAGGGCAACGCTAGAGACCGACTGTGGGGCCTTCCTCTGGGGAATGACGGGGTGTGACACCCTGAGAACGCTTTCCTACAGTCACTCCGGTGTTTATAAGGATTACCCTCTCTACAAATTTGGGGTAGGTAAAGAGTTTTAACCCCTGGCACTGTGGCTTCTCGCGTTCATTAGAATCATAGGAATTCCTTCCAGGATGACTTCTCTGCTCACAGCGAAGTGGTATTTCCTAGCGGTGAAGGCCTCTGACATTTATTTCCCTCACAGGACTCTCGCCACAATTAACCTCTTGCGGTCCTAGGAGGTTTGTTGTAACTCAAGGTGTTCCCACACTGACTGCGTTCCAGAAGTCCTACCCCTGCGTGGCTGGGTTGTTACAGAAGAACTGCCCATGCGCCTGGGGTTCCTAGGAGTTCACGCTGGCAACACGTGCTCACTCTGCTTTGCCTGAACTACATTAGAAATGTCCTCAATAGCACAGCGGTAGTTTTCTTAGAGGAATCAGCTGAGCTCAGATGAAACTGGCTTCCAATTGTACTACATGTGTTTCCTTCCACCACAGTCAATGCTTTGTTGAAAATGAATGGAACTGGTTGAGATCCTCCCTTTTAATAAATAATACAAGTAGCTATTCTTTGTGAATATCCTTACAATTGGCTTAGGTATATCCTTGGCCAGAGGTGTCCTGCTGTGTGTGCGACATTCTGGTTTTGCGGGGAAGTACAAAGCAGACTCCGTGTTAGATCTGTTCCTTCGACTCTAACCCTGTGCGCTGTTGCCCGTGCTTAGTCCTGCTGGTTCCGCACCTCTTGTAAAAGAGTGTCGCCTGGAGCCTGAAATATACAGGAGAGCCCATTTGCAAGGCTCTGACCTTTAAGGGTATAACACTTTCCCATTTATACAAAGATTAAAAAGTTGCAGCACAGAAGACGACATTTGTCTTGTTGGAGGTTTCAGGAACACCATGACCTGACTTACGTGCACAGCTGCAAGGACAAGGGAGTCTGACACCAAAAGTCTGCAACAACCAAACACGCCCCCTCCCCTTTTTAGTATAAGAGGAGCCTGAATTCTGACTTGGGGAAGATGGTTCTCCAGGACACGAGTCCCCCATCTTCTCAGTCTGCAGGCTTTCCAAATAAAGCTGTTACTCCTCGCCCCAGCACCTCGTCTCCTGATTTACTGGCCTGTCGTGCAGCGAGCAGCACAAGTGTGGGTTCAGCAACAGTTTCGTGTCTCATCTTCCAGAATCAGAGGAAGTACCAGTGCAAGTAGTCCCTTCCTTCTCTGGAAAAGTACCTGTCATAAGGCAACTGGCACCGAAATGGACCATTTGGGGAGGAGAACATACGAATTACTCCAGATACGATCTTAGATTATGCAGAAAGTAAGTGGAAAAGAATGAAAGAAAAAATGCACAAGTGAAACCAAGGAGGAGAGAGACATCGGCGGGTGACAGAGTAAGCATCCCCAACATACCTGGCTTCATAAAAGTGATGACAATATTGGCCAAAAAAGGGTCAAAATCAACCCTTTCAGAACTCTTTAAGCTAGCCAAGGCTTGTAACAATTAGGAGAGCGGGACACATGGGCATGGAACGCAGTCAAGCTCGTCACCAAGCCACATGCCCTGGCGCAGGCTTGGCCCACCAGGAGAGAGGAGTGCCCTTTTCTCATTTCCCCAGATGGGCTGCGTGGTCTCACAGCAGTCTCGTTTATCCTGCCCCGACACCACAGCTTTCAAAGCCTTTTCACATGCAGGATCTCACTGAATTCTTACAACCCCCTGAAAGAGGGATCAGAAATACAATTTCACAGATGAAGAGACAAAGCTGAGAGGTGGAAAAAGACAGAACTCTGCAAGAGGCACCACTCCAGGCCCAGCGATGTCACTCAGGCCCGAATTTCTTGGGACAACCCAACAAGACTCTTATCCTGTGACAATCTTTTCTTCGTCTGGAAAAACAAGCTTGATGAATACAACTAAGATTTATTATGTACATTATGCAACCCAGCCAAAATACAAATTTTAAAAGGTAAGGTAAAATAATAACTTTTTATCATCCGAATGTTTTCTCCCGCTCTGTTAGACTGCCTTTGGAGAAAAAACTACCTATACAAGGATGGCAGGCTTCCTCATGAGCTGGCAGCAGATTCTAGGTCAGGGCCACTTTTTGATTTGGGATGAAATTCCATTTTGTGGCCCCTCCAAAGGTAGGGAGGGGCCTTCACACTCACACATTTGAAATGAACGAAATTTCACTGAGAAAGCAGTGCAAGGAATATCTGACTTTTACCTAATAGTGGCGTAAGTGGAAAAGAAACGAGATTGGGGGGGGGCGCGGATTTCTGATTGAATTGTTTCCTGACTTATGAAAAACAGAGCCTGACAAAGAGAAGGGGATGTCCCCAACCTTGGCCAGGTTCCTGAAAGCATCCTCGCAACAAAAGATGCAGGAAGAGGCTGTGAGTGAACCCAGACCTTGAGTCAGCTTCGGAGTACAATTTTGTGGCTTGCTCTCCGAGGGCCAGGTGATGGTACTGAAACGCTGTGGATAGGTAAGTTTCATAAAACTCCCATTTCTGTTTAGATCTAGAAGATCAATCAGACACAAAAGATTCATCGAGAGTTCTGCTAAAAACATATAGGCTGTTTATAAAACAAATTTTAAGGGACTTAGCCAGTTTCCGGGGGGGGGGGGCCCACGATCAGTGGCCACCAGAGAAAGCCTTGAGTACAGTTCTGGTGCCCCCTTGTGTCAATACTGAGCTCAGCACTTCCAAACAGAGAAAAATACACAGAGCAGAGGGATGGGGATGACACACTCTAGGAGGGGTGAGTAGCCAAGTGTCCCGAAAATCTGGGGAGGGAAAGGAGATGAAACTGCAGAGGTGGGCTGAGGCCTTTGTCTCATAGGCACGGATGGGTTTTCCTAAGAGACGTGGTCAGATGCGTGTTTTAGAACAATTCAGCTGTAGGAATAAACACATGGACCGTGGGAAGGGATCAGATGCCTACGGGGACAGCATGTCCAAGCCTATGCTTCTGCCTGAATTTGGGGTCCAGATTCAGGAACGCTAGCCACCTACCAGAATACAAGCAGGGATGATTGGCTTATTTGTTCATGTCTATGTCCCCACTGCCTAGAACAGTGCCTGGTACATAACAATTTCTATTAAGAATTAAAAGGGGTAGTATTTTACTACATAAAGGGCTACATGACAATACTGTCCAAATCCTGATCCCGGACCCCAGCCATCCTCAAAGCTCCTTTCTGAAAACCCCGAGCTCTGGGCTTCACACCAGCAATGAGAACCGAGGCGCACCGAGGTTGCCCCGGCCAGGGCGAGGCCCTCCTCCCCACCTCGGACCCTCACTGCCCAGGCCCCAGGGAGCACCTTCCTGCTTCCTGTGAAAACGCCGGCCTAGCTGCCTGTCACCTGCGTCCCACGCTCACCCTCTCTGGACCCGGCACAGCATGCACCGCGCCACGAGGCGGGAATACGCCCTCTGAACAGCGTGACGGGCAATTACAGCTCCAGAGACGCAGAGCCTTTCAAGTGACATCCCCCAGGACCCCTCCCAGGTTAACTGGACCCGAGCGACCCCATGAGAGTGACACCCAGTCCCACCAGCAAATGCGAAAGGTCTACACCACCCCGTGAGCGGGAAGGCTTAGAGAGGCTGCGCCCCCCGGGCCTTCCGCCCCCCTCCAAGGGCCCTGCTGTGCAAACGGGGAAACTGAGGCCCCCACGGAAGAGGCTCTCCTCTGCCGTTACCTCGGGCCTGGGGAACGAAGCGTCCTGCTTTCCCTGTTTAGCCTGAAAAGGCAGGGTCTAGAGGCCACGTACCACAGGACTTTCAGAGCAGCCTCACCTCTACCCACTCCCGCCTCCTCCACGCGGCGGCACCCACTCAGCCTCCTTGCGGTGGCTCGCTCTGCTCTGCGGGAAGAGCTCGGCTCCGCTCGGCTCCATTCGGCCCCCCTCGGCTCCGCTCGGCCCCTCTCGGCCCCGCTCCGTCCCGCTCGGCCACGCTCGGCTCCACCCGACAGGCTCCATCCACCTGCTCGGCACTACTCGGTCCCACTCGGCTCAGCCCGACAGTCTCCGTTCACATGCTCGGCTGCACTCGGCCTCGCTCGACCCCCGCTTGGCGTCGCTCGGCTCCGCCCTACAGCCTCTTTTGCCCCCTGCTGGGCCCGCTGGGCCCGCTCGGCCCCGCTCGGCCCCGCTCGGCCCCGCTCGGCCCCGCTCGGCCCCGCTCGGCCCCGTCCACCTGCTAGGTTCCACTCAGCCCCGCTCGGCCCACCTGCTCTGCTGCTCTCCACGCATGGAACAATTTCGCTGCGTAAGCTGGCTCCGCGGGGCCCTATGGTCATTGCTGGATCCCGCTCAGCCCTACTCGCTGCCTCTCGGGGTGCGTCCGGCTCAGTTCGGCCCCACTGGCAGCTTCGCCTCCTTCTCCAGTCACCTGAGAAGCTCCCCTGTACTTGGCCACCCCTCACCGACCTGTCGGCTCTGGGGAGCTCATCGCACAGGACGCCGCAGGATTCCCCCGGGTCTCCGTCGTCGCCAAGGCCGCGGGGCTGAGGGCAGGTCTGGGTTATGGACCACTGCGGACTCGGCTTGCGTCCAGGCCCCCGTGTCGTAACCGATGACCTAAGGGCCGGCCTGTCACCTCTGAGTCTCGGTTTCCCCATCTGCAAAATGAAGCTGCTGATACCTGGCTCTCCCGGGGCCAGAGGGAGCGCCGGGAGCCGGTGGGCACGCGTGGCGCGCCGCGGGGGTGCCGGGCACGCGGGAGCCCCGGCCGTCTGACCGTCCGCAGCTGTGTGGCTGCGAGCTCGCTGCTCCGACGCGCCTTGCCGGGTGTCCTCGTAGTAAAGGACTAGCCCCTGCCCTCCAGCCCCAGACATGGCAGAATGAGACCGCACAGGTGTCAGCCCCCACGTTCCCCGTCCTTCAGCAGGCTGGGCTGAAGGACGGATAACCTCTTACAATGGCTTCATCATGACTGAGATTCGTCCGCAGATCTTTAATAGCCTGGAACTCAGCGCCGGGGAGGCAGCGCAACAGATGGGCACTTGAATTGCGAGCGGCAGAAACTAAATTTAAGAATTTAAATGAAAACAGTTGTTGGAAGGATACTGAAGAGAGGGAATTAAGGGTTGCCTGAAGACAGGACTTGGTAAAGCAGGAGCTGGGGTGTCCCAGGTGGTCCCAGTGCCCAAAACCTCTGCACAGTCGCCCCCGGACACTGCTGCTGCACGAAGTCACTCCAGCCCTTTCTTCTGTCTGACTGGGCTGTCAGCGCTCAGGCTCTGTGTCCAGAGGGCGGATCTGATTACTGGGGCGCAGGTGTCAGGGAATTCTTCACACTGGAGTAGATTTTGAAGGGCGAATAGACATTTGCCACAGGGAGAGGGAAGGGCCTTCCGGGTGGGAGCAGCGTGTACAGGGCTTGTCAGTCACAGGGCAGGAATCAGTCCTGGGGCCCTCCCAGAGGTCTGCTTGTCACACCCTGTCACCCAATTCAGTGCTCACAAAATCCTGCAAAATGGATGCTGTTTACTTGGGGGGAGTGATTTTCTTTTCCTTATAAAGCTGTGAAGTGCTTTTATAGAGAATTCAAACTATACAGCAAAAATGGGCGGTTAGGGGATTCACTACCCCTTCTATCCCCCAAATCAGACCCCAAATATCCAGAGTTAATATTAGCAGCAGCATTCTGGATCTCTTTCTAGGCATGTGTATATGGCAGGAGGCAAGGCGAGAAGAAAGGAGGAAGGCTGGGTGCAGGGAAGAAAGAAGGGATTTTTATAAAGTGGGATCACACGCTGTTCACCAGATTTTAAGATAAAACATATGGAACTTAACAAAATAAAAGGAACTTAAATGAAATAAAAGCAGTTGCTAATTTTACCTGTGGTTTCCAGACGGGTGTTACTTCCTACACAACTCCCCCAAGATTATGAAGAACATTAAGATGTTGGGGGGTCATTTATTTTCTTAAATTACATTTGTACTCTTAGCTCAGCTTTTCCCTGCTATGAAGGATGAGAAAAGTAAGTGGGTCACTCTCCTCCATGCCACGCCCAACACTCTGCTGCTGGGCTATTGTTTTTGTAATGCCAAGGTCTATGGTATCTACATTTACTCTGCCACCTCCCTTCCCTTGGATGTTTCATCCTAGTTCTGGGTTTATTTGGAAGCATTACTCACCTCTTGTCCTGTCACCTTGGCTTTTCCCTCTCTGAGTTCCCTGTTTAGATTTGTCTCTTGATGAGCAGAGCCCCATTCAACAAATGTGAGCACAGAGATTTGTTCGAAGACACTTTGCCCGGTGCAGGAGCACGCTTCTCATCTAGATTTGCGTGACTCCAAGACTGCTGTGGGGACAGGAGCTTCTGGTTGGAGGTTGGCATCTGGAGAAGTAGAGAATCACTCTCTCTTCCTGAACCTTCTATGGAGGCCAGACGAGGCTGGACAGGACACAGGGCTAACTCTGACCAAAGGGCAAGAGTCAGGGCTGGGCAGGTTCCCTGGTGCCTCTAACCCAGCCCCAGAGGTCTGAGCAGGGAATTAGAGATACCGGCTGCTGGTCCTCTTGTCCTGGTTTTATCTGGAGCCTGAGGACTGTGGACAATAAGGAAATTCAAAGCATCTGCTTTCCTTTTACTAAAAACCAAACTTCCCAACCAGGGGTCTAAACAATAAAAAGTCTCCTTCACTTGGAGGGAAGGGTGCGAATAAAAAGCCCAGAGGTGGGCAGTCCTGGCTGTGGCAGCTCAGCCGCATCGCAGGAGCTTTCTTGGTCTACTTTCTGCCATCTTTCTCAGGGTGGTGGCCAGAGGTCGGGGAAAGAGGGGGAACCCGGAGGACTAGGAGCCCAGAGACTTCCGCCAGAGTCTCACAGGCTGGAACAGAGGCCTGCAAAGGATGCTGGGAGGTGTAGTTCCTTAAGTCAGAAGACAGAGGCTTCATCTTCATGATAACTAATACATCATCACTTTTTAATCAGCAACAGCAGCAGCTGCACTGATTCACTTACAGGTGTTTGTCTGAAGGGCCAGCTGCAGGCAGGTGCCAGCTGCAGGTCAGGCCCAGAGCTAGCTGCCACGTGTACCGTGGTGACTATAGACGGGGCTCTGTCCTCACATGGGTCCCCTGGGGGTCACTATGTGCCAAGTACCTGATATCCATCACTCACTTCAGTTCTCATAACAGCCCTGGGAAGTGAGCACTGTTACCCCATCTTACAGACAAGTAAACAGAGGCTCTGAAAGGCTAATAATCTATTCAAGGCTCCACAGTTACAAAGCAGAGCCCGAATTCAAACCCACGTTGATGTACTCTGAAGCTCTGGCTCTTTATCATCTTTCCACACCAGTGGTTCCCATCCCTTGCTGCGCCGACCGCCTGGGACCCGCCTCTCAGAAATTCTGACTTAATCGGGTGGAGGTAGAGCCCGGGTGTTGGCACACTTGTGTCACCTTAATTAGTCCCCTCAGCAACTGGAGATGGAATTTTTCTATTTAAAATTGGGGAAAGATCCAGAGAGGTAGACTCACTTGCCCACGGTCACGCAGCAGGTTGGTTCACAGTGGAGCTGAGATGTGTGTCCACTTCGCTTTACCTTCTCCAAATAGCTGTCCTTGGCTCCAGAAAAAGGTGGCTTCCGTAAAGTCGGGGGTGTACTGGCCAACCCCTCCGCCTCAGCCAGCCCGGAAGCCTCTCTGGGAATGTGCGTGCCCGAGAGGCAGGGCAGCACGTGGCAGCTGGGTGATAAAGGGCCGGGCCACGCCAGGATGTGCGGCGGACGCCCAGCCTGCTGAAGGCAGAGGTGTGGCCGGGCCAGGCGGGGACCGGACGTGGGATGCACTTTTTCCCCAGCACAACAGGCTGTGGGTTTCCTCCTCCCCAGCTGAGCCCTGATATGTCAGGCCCAGAATAGGTCACTAGCCCGGGACTGGAGGGCTGGCCGGTGGGCAGGGGCCCAGGGCCAGACCCGGAGGAAGTCACATGGTGGGGGACACAGGCCTGACCTGTGGTGAAGGGAGGGAGATATTTCAGGCCTGAGAGGAAGGGCCCAGCCCACGAGATGAATCACCAGGGACAGATTATCCTGAGGAAGACCTTGGGGGTGGACTTGTGATAAGCACCCTCCTCCCAAGGTGACCAGAGGCCCGCGACAGCTGGCCAGTGGTCAGCGAGGCCACGTGTGGCTGGAGCAGTCTGATGTGTCTAAGAATAGCTCCAGGTGCTTTCCAGAAGCGACTTCTCAGCAGCCTTACACCAGGAGGACGAGCACCTCCATTTTCAAGATGAGAAAACACAGCCGTGGGATAAGTCACCCACTCAAGGCCACCCGGGCAGAGGCGGGACTAGACGTGGAAGCGGCCTCTCTGCTGCCGCCCTGCCCCAGGTGCTCCGGGCCCAGACGTGAGTCTCACAGACCAACCCTCCCGCTCGAGGCTCCTCGCAGCCCACCAGGCCCCGGGCCCACAGCTACTTCCAGAGGAGGCCCTAGACTTGTCCCAGCTCCTCACCGTGCGGGCGGGAAGGATGGAGTCCAGAGGGGTCAGAGGGGATTCTGATGCCACCAAACCCCAAGCCCCCCATCCCACCCCCACACACTCTAGTTACTTAGTGTAAAATGGCCTTGTAACGACCTTAACCCCAAGCTCAGCGGAAAATCCCATCCACCTGATGGCCCATCTCTGGACTCACAAACCACAGGACTGCACGGTCTCAACAGCACAGTGTTTCTGGAACCTGAGAAGGCTGCCTGTGCCCCTTCCCCTGCACCAAATGGTGGTTGGACCAACTTTTATTACAGGCATACCTCGTTTGACTATGCTTTGCAGATAGAAGGGTCTGTTTGTTTTACAAATTGAAGGTCTGTGGCAACCCTGCCTGGAGCAAATCTATCGGTGCCATTTCTCCAACAGCATTTGCTCACTCTGGGTCTCTGGGTCACATGGTGGTAATACTCAAAATATTTCACCCTTTTCATCGTTATTTTATCTGTAAAGCTGATCTCTGATCAGTGATCTCTGATGTTACTGTTGGATAAAGATCACGACTCACTCAAGGCTCGGATGATGGTTCGCATTTTTCAGTAATGAAGTATTTTTAAGTTAAGGCATGTACTTTTTTTAGACATAATGCTATCGCATACTTAACGGACTACAGATAGTGCAAACACTGCGAAACCAAAAAATTCGTGTAACTCGCTTTATGGCGATAGTCACTTTGTTGACTGGATAATCACTGGTCTGGAACCGAACCCGCAATCACCCAGAGGCCTGCCTGTGTTCCACTGCGCAAATAGGTACTATCCTAAAATTACGTATAGGCTCTTGTCAAACCAGCAAGTTCTAGATGAAATACAGACAACTACAATCAACACTACGAAAGCTAGCTTTTAATTAACGATGCTGACAGTGTGACAGAGGAGGTCGCTGTGGTGCGGCCACATGGCAGCTGGCAGCCGGACCGAGACGGCCCCACTAGCATGCGGGACCTCTCAGTTCTACGCTCGGTGCCGTGGGCTTCCTGTGTCGTGGGGTGAATCGCTCGCCCACCTCTTCCCTCAGTCCCACCTCCTCCTGCTCTTCCTTCACAGTGCAGGAGCTTCCATGCACTATCTGCAGGTCGTCGACCTCTGCTTTCTTCTCGTGAGCCTCAAAATCAAGAAAGCGGTCTCCTTGGGCAACCCCATGACCCTAAACACAGAGACAAACTCAGGCGGGGCAGTCAGCGGAAGGCGGCCCTAGGTCAGAAGGTTGTCATCCTGATAGTCCAAAGTAGATGGACATTAGATTCATGTTGAAATGAAACAAGGCAATTTTAAAAGTCTCACTCTTGGAGCCTTGAGCATGTCTCTGGAAAGCTAAGGGTTTGCAGAAGCCGCCTCTGGGGAGACACAGACTTCGGGCAGCTAGGCCTGGCCCTGTCTCTGAGCTGGTGAACTTGGGCCGGAGAGGGCGGGGCCCTGCTCTTTCCTTCCCTGACCCCTCTAACCACCATCAGGTGCTTTCCCGCTGGTTTGATGAGGAACCATGTCCCAGCCAAGTTGTCCTCAAATGCCACAGGCTCCCCTGAAGTGAAGTGAGCTGCCCTCCCTGAGAGAGGTCTGAGCACAGCAATCACCACTCAGTGGGTGGGCACTGGCTGCGGCCTGGGGGCACTGGGGCTCCCCAAAGACCTCAGTCCAACGAAACCAGACTTGGCCGGCGCCTGCGGGGCTGGTTGTAAGCAGAGACATGGTGCCCACCTCCTGCAGGAAGTCCAGGACAGGGACCTGGGCATCTTTTATTGTAACCATGTCATTCTGATGCACGCGGGAGTTTGAGAAGCAGTGACCTAGATGGCCTTGGAGATTCCTAAGGGGCCTAAAGGGCTGGATCCCAATACTCGTGCTGTCACCGAAATCGTCATCATCTTCATCCTTGTCATCATCAAGTAGCTGTCATACGCTGAGAGCATGACAGACGCCAAACGCTCTGCTACATGCTTCACACATACGAGTACATGGCAACCGTGAGGTAGCAGGATTATCACCAGCCCAGTTTACAGACGAGGAAACTGAGGCTGGGGGAGCTAAGTCATTTTCCTAAGATCACACAGCGGGTGGCTGAGCCAGGCCTCGAGGCGGGGCCCGCCGCCCCAGCCCCCGCAGCAGCACTCCCATCCGACTCTGCTCCCAGCCGGCCATGTGTCTCGGGAGCCTCTCGGACCTGCTTTGGGATTGTCTCCTCTTCTATGGAATGGACAGTCTCTTTGCCCGCATCGTGCTCCGTGATCTCCACCCCAAATCTGCAAGCAGGCCTCTTGGGTTTGTGGCCTAGCTGGGCTGTCAGTGGGACTTCAGCAGCAGGAAGAGTGAGGCGCTGCTTTTCCAGCCCCGACGCCCACGGTCCAGCTCCTCCCGGCCAAGATGCTTCTGCCCGGTGCAGGCCCCCTGCGTTCAGCACTGAATCGCCCGCTGGAGCAGGCGAAGCTCCCGTGCAGCAGCGGGAGGACTGGGATGACAGCAGTGGGGAGACCCCCATTCCTGGCAGGGCTGGGGAGGGGTGGTGGGGAGACAGAAAGGGAGTGGATAGTCAGGTTTATGGAGCACTCACTGTGGGCCAGGCCCTCAGCTAGGTGCTGGGCAAGGGACTTCACCTCTCTGCAGCTCAGCTTTCTCTTCTGGAAAGTGAAGGTGTTATGAGGAATAAATGAGACTCTTTCATTATTAATTCTCCAGTGGTCATCCACTCAGGGCTGACCACGTGCTGGCCATCGTTCTTGGAAATGCAACAGTGAAGTGACAAATATGTCTGCTTCACAGGGCCAGCAGTGCAGGGTAAACCAGACAACAGTCAGTCAGCAAGTACATATGCCATGTAAAGCTGGGGGGTGGGCGGCAGTGAATGGAAGGGAAATAAAGCCAGGGTAGGAGGTGTCTGGAAAGCGCCGTGAGGGGCAGGATGGATGCTCAGGGACGAGTCGGATGGAGTAAGGGACCACTGAGGACACTGCCTGGGAGAAGAGTGTTTCCAAGGAGCGAAAACACAGAAAGGGGTCCACCCGGAGCCCGGGGCACAGCAGGTGCTCGGGTGGTCGTACATCCTTGCCTCGCTCTGAGGGAGGGGCCAGCCCCGAATCCTCCCAGAGGGACCGTCTCTATTGCTGCGGCTCCCCAGCTGTGCGAGTGTGGCCTGCAGGCCCCCTTCTCATCCCACAGGCGTGCGTCCTGGGAGAGAGGACCTGGAGATGAGCGGCCCCGAGGCAGGAGAAGGGGGAGGAAGAGCTTCTGTGGGAGGGGTCTACCACCCGCCGGCCTGGCCCCTGGGAGACCACCATGCCAGTCCTGAGTGGGCAGGTTCTGGGCGGCCACAAAGTCACAGAGGCACACTCACTCGTGAAAACCCATGTGGGAAGGCATCCAGAAGGAGGGGATGCCATTGACTTCCTCGAAGCTGCACAGAGCAGTGACAAAGGGGAATGTCATTCTCTTGACTCCCACACCCCACATCCCTGTGTTCCTTCTGCTAAAAGACCCCCACATTCCGCACAGGCTGCCCAGCAGTGAGTCGCTGGGAGCTGCCTCCGGTCTTTCCATACTCCTGTCTGCTCCCAGTTTTTCAGTGATAAAAGCTTTCCCTCTGGTTTGTGTTGCTGATTTTTTTTTAAGTGCACCTAAAGGCAGAGGCTGTCTTAAACACGGATGTCCTTCCCTGATCAGGGGAGGCACGGAGTGGTGGCTGCAGCCTCCTCATTAATTAGCGTTCCAGATGTGTCTGCAGCCCTCCCTGTGCTCCAGGCAGCCTTCTAATTCTAAGCACTAGCATCTCAAACCTTACAACCACCCTACCGAGGTAGAATTGGTTACCACTCCCAGTTCACAGGTGAAGCAAGAAGCGATGGAAGTACCTTCCCCGAGACCACAGAGATAGACGTGGAGCCAGCATCTGACCCCTCCAGAGCCCACGCTTAGAGCAGAGTCGGCTGCCAGCCAACCAAAATCGTGTTAACTTCCATCAATGCAGCCCTTGGGAGCTAAGCAGCCTCTCTCTGCCTCCAGCAGGGGGCGCCCCGGGCCCTGCCGCACGCTGGGTGTGGGACACCTGCTGAACCCAGGTGCCCTCTCCTCCCTTGATCAAAGCAGAGGGAGACAATCTGAGAGAGAAATGCTGGTTAGCACTGCTCTGCCCAAGAAGAACTTCCTGCAGTGGGTCCCACGGAGCACAAAACTGTTACTCACACCTGGTTCCAGGTCTTGGAATGAATCAGATACAGCTACCCCTTGGGGATCAAATTTTTTAAAAAGAAAACAGTCCTGACTCATGCAGCTGTTAAGGGGCAGGGCTGGGACTCAGGGTCAGGCTTATTTGATCCCAAAGTCTACGGTCTTCTGTCAGGCCGCAGTCCTCAGCTGATGTGAGCCCTGTGCCTGGTGCTGGGGACACGGCGATGGGGAGACAGCATCCTGACATGGAGCTCATGGAGGTGGGAGAGACAGGAGCCCAGACAGCATGTGGGTGGGAAGGGCTCTGCCAGGGCAGCCCTGGGGCATGGAGCACAAGGGAAGAAGTGTATTAAAATCTGCTCCCCTCAAAGGAGGGGGTCACGCCTGCTTGGCCCCACACCCAGCACAGGGCCTGGCGCAAGGCAAGGCAACCTTCAAGGCACATGTGATGAATGAATAAATGAGGAGTGACCAAGTGCCCAGGACAGAGGTTAACCAAGGAAGGCTTTTCAGATGCACTCATGCTGGGTGGGCCTTGAAGGACAAGTTGGGAGTTGCGGGTGGAGAAGGGGTGATGGCATTCCGGGCAGGG